>NC_081824.1:473561553-473912049 GCF_030867095.1 Alligator mississippiensis | reverse complement strand
AATTTACCCCACAAAGAATTTAGAAACAATTTTGCTATTTGGCGCTTGGCAGGGTTGGGTTTGATATGCCCTGGGCATAAGGTCACACCTTCTTTCTGCAAGAAATTGGCCACGTAGCTCTCTTGTTTTTCTTGGTCGGTATACCAGGCGGGGTAGCCCGAGGCTTCCTGCTTCTGTCGGAGGTGTATTTTTATGTACTGTGAAAAAAGAGTGCTAGGCTTCTCAGCAAAATGCCAGCCTTCATAGATTTGAGCTACTCTGTCCCCCTTGGTGATAGCTTTTTTCAATTCTGGTGTGCAGCACGTGCCCAGGAGGGCCCTCTCTTCAGCAATGTGGTCGCACTTTTGCTGTCTTGTTTCCGTGCAGAGGCCACACAGTGTGAACATAAGTTTCCCATTCACCCTAGCGGGTAGCATGGAATAAAAAGGCTCCATGGTGGGTGCAGTTTCACCCTGGCTCTTCCAAAATAGCTTGACAGGGGTTGGAAATTGTCATGAATGGTTTCAGGGTGTACTGTTGGGTACTTCTTCATTTTGTTTATAAAGGGGTAAAGACTGGTAAAATCGTAATAGTGTATTTGTGACTTGCTACATAGTGGGGCAGCCAAGGGAAGGGATTGTGGGGAGGAACTTGATTTGGCTTCTCTTGGTCTTCTCCAGATAAAATACAAGGCCCCAGAGACATCCTGGGTGTGACACCCTGGGATCCTACTCCAGCTCTGGCAGCACCACCTCTCCCTGCCCCTGCCAAATAGCCTGTGTGAGAGCAGAGAGGCAGGTCCCTCTGGGCCACTGAGCTAGCTGGAAAGGCAGACTGGGAGAGCTGCTGGCTTTGAGGGCACAACTGTCAGCCCCTGCCCATCTGCCCAGGAGCCCCCCAGAGCTCAAGCTGCCTCTGTCTTCTCACTAGGGAGAGCAACACGACCCAGGACAGGGTAGAAAAAGGTGGGTGTGAGTACACATTAGATTCTCATGTCCACTTTCTACTTCTGGTTCAGGGAAGCTTCCTGCCTCTCTTTTCCAGTGCCAAATGCCCTCCATGGACCTCAGCATCCCTCTGCAGCGGGTTCGGAGGCTGGATCCCCTGTGGGGAGTGACACTTCTAAAGGCTTCCTAAAAGAGACACCTGACTGGGGGGCACATGGCTCCAACATGAGTTTATACAGCCACTAGTTGTGGGGGATTTGGGCAGAGCTCTGCCTGTCTTCTGCTCAGGTTCTTTCCTAGCGCTCCTGGTTTTAGTGCTTGGTGCATGGAGCTGGGTGGGAATCCCACCTCCGGCCCCCTTCTGCTACATGAGTCAGGGGGTTTCATGTTTTTAAGCCTTCCTCTGAGACATTGGGTATGTGGGTATTGAGCTGTGCTGAGCCTTTCTGGAAAGGCTGTGAGAGGCCTCTACATAAGGATAGTAGTAGTCATTATGACAGTTGCTATAACTGCTACTTATTATGCTACTTATTATTATGATTGGTATTAGTATTTATCTCAATAAAATAGAAATAATCCTCTTGCTATAATAATTGTTCTAATGAAAATAGCAATGCTAGCTGTAATGTTATGACTATTACTATTATTGTTATTCATATATAATAATATAATAAAAGGCTCAGTCAGTCTGTGTTTCTCTCTGTCCATAATGCTCTAGGCCAACTACACATGAAGCATGGAGAGTGCGGGTGGTGAGCTCCATCAAGCATGGAGAGCCTGCTCTGCCCAGGCTGCACGGGCCCAAGTATGCCCTGCTGCCTGGGATTTTTGTTGTTGGGAAACATGCCCTGACAAAGTGGCGGGGCATGGTGGCAGTGGCCCTCTGCCAGCCAGCCCAGATGCCTCACAGAATGGCTGGCAGGAAGGGAAGCAGGGACAGAGAAGAGAGGTGAGGTGAGGTGAGGTGAGGCAGGCAGCCCTGGGCTAGGCCACCCCTTCCCCTGTGCCCAGGGTCATTGCCTGGCACTGGTGTCTGCCACGGGTCTGCTGACCCCCAGCCTCACACCAGCCCCGGCCTCACACTGCCCAGTGGCCACCGGGGCTGGAAGCCAGAGTGGGGCCAGCTGCAGCTACACCATGGGCAGAGGGGATGAAGCGCCTGGGACCCCAACCTTGCCCTGCTCAAGGTCATCCCTGGGAAGCTCCTGGCACAGCCAGGCTGCTCCTCCAGGGGCACGGTGCAAGGACACCAAGGATGGGAGAAGCAGGGTGATACCCAGCATGGTGGAGAGAGGGGTTGGGCTCAGCAGGGGAGGAGGGGGGTCAGACCTGCCAGGGGTTGGGCGTGGGTCAGACCCAACATAGCAGGGGTAGCAGGGAGTGCAGTCGGCCCAGCTGCAGCTGGGGGCAGGGACTCTGTCCTGGCCTGTCATTCTTGATGAGAAATTTGCAAGTATAATAATAGCATTGCTAATAGAAATACTAATATTGCTAGTACTCTGGGTATTATTTTTGCTACTATTACGTCAATTAGTTTAGGTCCCAGCATGTCCCTACTCCCAGTTGCAGCCAAACAGCAGCACAGCACGGGAGCTCCACGGTGTGAGAGTAGAGACAGGGAGGTGCCTTCTTAGCACAGCTGGTAGCACGTCAGTCTCATAATCTGAAGGTCCTAAGTTCGAGCCTCAGAGAGGGCAGCTGTTTTGCCCTTCTCCCAAAGCCCTGTCCCAGGCATCACCTCTGGCAGCTCACCTCCACAGCCAACACACCTGGGAACTGGGCTGCAAACAGTGGGCGCTGCGCTGATCTCTACCCTCAACATACCCCACAGTGCTGCCCAGCTGCAGTCCCACCCTGGCCACGGGTTGCTTGCTCTCTGATGCAGCCTTTGACCTCATACATGGAAACCCTGAGCAGTGTCCAGCTAGCTCAGGTGGTAGAGCATGAGACTCTTAATCTCAGGGATGTGCCTCAAGTTGGGCATGTGACTTCCCCTTTTTCTACTGACTGTGCTGCTGTTACTGTACCTCCTTCAGGCAGTGGTCTGGCAGAGAGATCCCTTCCCCAGGCTGCTGCACTCTGCAGCCCCGGGCATGAGGCAGAGACTGCTCCCAGCTGGGAGAGCACCTCCCACCCACTGCCCTGCCCCAGGGAAAAGCCAAGGGGGAACTGAAGCAATGGAGGGGATTGTTAGAGCGAGCTCCTGGGACAGTTTTTTCCAGGGATCTGTCCAAAACACAGGGGTTGGGAGGATTTCCTTCCCTGCTCAGGATCAGACCCTGTAGCCCAGGGGGTAGCATGGACACCACCACAGACGAAAAACACAGCCAGGGACAGGGAGCCTCCCTCTTCGCAATGGAGCAGAGAAGCCTGGTGCCCAGCACACCTCCAGCTCTCCACGTAGTGCTCTTTCCCAAAATGTTGCAACCTGCCTATGATGCAGCTTGCAGTGAAGGATGACTTTACCACTTGAGAAGTAGCACTGCCCCCCTCTCTTCCCCTCCCCTCCAGTCTCCTGCCCCATCTCCAGGGCACGAACAGGCTCCAGGGAGGTGGGGAGGGGGCAACCAGACAGTCAAGAGACTCAACTCCCTGGCCTGCATGGTTTGTGCTCTGGCTATGAATAAAACAGGAAATATTATTCCTTAGTGGAAAAAAAAAAACAGGTGAAGGCCTGTTAAGGAATTGCAGTGGCCCCGGTGACATGGTTTGGTGCCTTTGTCAAGGAGCAGGCTGTATTTCTAGGAAATGCGCGATGGCCCAGACACAGGAGTCCTGACACAGGAAAGCTGCTCCCTGCTCTGGTGGAAATGGAAACGCTGGACTTTCTCCAAGACCGCAGCACTTGGTTCCCAGGGGAAGTCTTGTTCTCCCCTCTCCATGATTGCACCTTTCTCTTCCAGCTGGTGCTTGAATAAAGCATGGAGTTGGAAACGCTGGTGCCAGGACCCAGGGGGAAGGCAGGGGAGGGGAGGAGCGAGGCCCTGCACTTCTCAGCTCGGCTTTTCCACCTGCTCACCCCAGGCCCGGGGAGCTGTGCGGAGGGGCTGCGGGAACTGGTGCATAGGGCTGCACTTCTCTGTGGGATGCTGTGGTGGGCACAGGGTGGTGGGTGTGCAGGGGAGCTGCTGAATTCCCTCCTCACATTGGGCCAGGAGCAGCAGCATCTATCAACAACTATTGCGGCTTCCCGTGAGCCTCCTGCTGCTGGTTGTGAATCAGTGTCCCAGGACAAGCCACGTTCCCCTGGGTGCGTGGCCTGTGGGAGCAGCAGGCAGCCAGGATGGGGAGAGGCGCATTGGAGAAGCTGCGATCTAAGAAGTATTCCCCTTGCCTGGGGGTCCCCGAGACGGAGACCAGGACGTGCAGGCACCTGTCCCGTGGTGTGGGGCAGCCTTAGGGCCTGCCTTGCCCTCCTTCTCAGGGGCTGTGGCACTGTCTCGGGCTGCAGAGGCTCTGGCAGGGGGCCAGGCCTTGCACAAGGTAGTAAGGCTGTCTGGTGAGTAGTTGGTGGGTTCCTGTTCCTGAGCACGCCCAGGCTGGGGATTTGGTTTGTGGATGAGCAGGGGCAGAAGCGCTGCCCTCCGTGAGGCTGATTTAGGACTGTCAGATGAGGGGACTGATGCCCTGTTTCACATGATAAGAAACATCTCTCTTTGTGACTGTCCTCAGGACCCCCTTAGACAGGATGACCTGCTCGCCATATGACACATGGGAGACGAGGGTGTGCCTGGGGCTGCGCAGAGCTGTGGCCGGGCATCTGAATGTGCATACTTCCAGCCTCAGAGAGGGAAGCCCTTTAGTCCTGCTCCTAAAGCCCGCCCGGGCACCACCTCCGGCTGCGGAGTTCCTCAGCCCTCCTGGCCCAGGCCCCAGCCCACCCCCGCACCTCTGCTCCCCACACTGGAAATGTCCGGTCCTTTGCTGACCTCTGCCCTCTGCATGCCAAGCCCTGTTCTTCCCTGCCAAGGGCTGTGACCTGCCTGCTGCACGCTTTGACCTCACACATGCAGATCAAGCGTCGTCCCTGGCTAGCTCTGTCAGTAGAGCATCAGACTTTCCATCCCAGGATTATGGGTTTGAGTGACGTGTTGGCTTTTCGTTTCCTATTGACTTTCATTTTGTTACTGTACCTTCTTGCGGCAGTGCCCTGGCCCGCCCCAGCGCCGCTGTCAGGCGGGGCGGGGCGGGTGCTGCGCCCAACGAGCTTCGCACATCAGCACAGGCAGCAACCGCCCCACTGCACATGCGCTGGCAGCAGAGCGGGGCGGGGAAGCCTCGGGAAAGGACTCTCTGCGCATGCCCAGGCCGGGAGCGGCGCAGGGAGCAGAGGCGGAGCAGTCACTGCGCAGGCGCCGCCGGGCCGGTGGGAATCCGTGCGGGGCTCCGGAGCGAGGTGCACAGGGCTGGGGTGGGGCAGGGGCACGGGCACGGTGTCCGTGCCCCGGTCCGAACCGCGCCGCCTCCTCCCCTGCAGGGCGGGAGCAGCCCCAGGGACGATGGTGAAGCAGAGGTGAGTGATACAGCTTAACTGGCAACCTTTACACAAGGAGTGACCAAACCATTGCATGTTGTTGAGGAACTGCTCGACTTGTGTCCAATGAAAGGCAAAACGGCAGGACAGGACATTTTCAATGAAGTCAAACGTGTCTTGTTGGAGTTCAGTCTTCCAGAGGACAAACTCTGTGGTCTAACAACGGATGGCGCCCCTGCGATGACAGGCAAGCACGATGGATCTGTCAGTTTACTGGTCAAGTCTGTGCCTCAGGATGTCATCACACATCCCTGCGTCCTTCACCAGGAACAGCTGTGTGCAAAGGCCCTGGGGATGAGACGTGATGGAAAAGGTGGTTTGTACAGTCAGTTCCATCAGGTCAAAGAGGCTTAATCATAGACATCCCAAGCATTTCTTGCTGAGATAGGACTGGACCATCATGACGTTATTTACTTCTGCCAAGTTCGTTGGCTCAGCAGGGCAGCCACGCTAGCCAAATACTTGTCACTGCTTGACGAAATTAAAACCTTCATGACAAACAAAGGAAAAGATGCTGGCTTCATGGACGATGATGATGACTTGGCATCCTAGTTGACACATCAAGTATCTTGCAGATTTGAATCTAAAATGACGAGGGAAGGATCAATTTGTCAACAGACTGTATGAACACATCCAATCCTTCATTCGTAAGCTCGAATTCTTTCAGAAACAGTTGAATAAGAAGAATGTCACCCATTTCACAATACTATTAACAAGATGTGCTGAGACTGTGACCCATGACACGTATTCTGCACTGGTCGGCCGTCTGCTGGATGAAATCAAACAAAGATGTGCGGATTTCAGGGAACACAACGATGAGCTGAAGCTGTTTGCAGATCCATTTGGAGCGGATGCTACCGATGCTCCTGACACGTTCCACATGGCACCAATTGACATCCCAAATTACAGTGCCTTGAAGAGAGTTTTTGCAGAACGTAACCTACTGACATTTTCTACTCAATATGTTACGTGGCACTCTTTCCCAAATCTCTTGAATCATGCACTTCGGTTCATTGCACTATTTGGCAACACGTATTGCTGTGAGCAGCTTTTCTCAAGAATGTAAATACATGAAATGCATAGGTAATTGCATGCTAATGAAGTAAACAGAGGCAGAGCTTGAGATAGGAGGAGATATGGTTGGAACAAAGGAGGAACCAAGGTGGAGTAAATGTTAACGGGCATGAACCAAGGTGTGTAAAAAGTAATGCAGGATCCCAGTTGGTTGTGTTCTTTGGGACCTGGCCTGAAGCTGGCTCCATGTTGAATAAAACTGTTGTGAGCAATGTGTGCTGGTGTTTGCTCCCTGCTTCCTCTGGCTAGTGAGTAACAGGATCCATGAGCAACTGAATTGTTGTCTCCCCAGTCGTTGGGCTGTGCATGGAGTCGGGGATCTAACAGCCATCTGATGCAAAATATCTGGATAGTCAGCCACATGTGTGTGGCTATGCATCCAGAGACAGAGTACCTCTGGATGTGCAAATACTAAAAATACACTGTAGATGTCCAAAAAGGCCACTTAGGCGAGCAGGAAAAAAAAGAGAATATGCCAAGGCCTAGGACTAAGCAGGTCAGCTATTGCAATGCTTACACAATGCTCTCTGCAGCACAAGCACTTATGGCATGGACAGGCAAAAGCACGGACAAGGGATGAGGAGGATGTTAAAAAGCTGTCTACTAAGTTCCAGTTATTCAAAGTGTTCAACAACAGGGAATCCCCAGAGCTGGTGTGCCTCGCTACTGGTGACATTCCCCAAGAACCAGTTATACACGACGTGCTGAATGCACAGCAGTTAGGACAAAACATCTTAGAGACATTTGTTGCTGATTAACTTGTGCATAAAGCTGTCATCGTACGTGCACCAATCTCAAAGTTAAAAACTCTTGCTTCCAGTACAGTTAGCAACAGAAAAACACAAAACAACAGACCGCAGTCATCAGAGCTGATCGTGAACTTTTCAGACGCCTGCTTGTATCTATGGATGTCGATAACCTCCTGAGGCAAGAACTCTCTACTGTACTGCTATCACTGGCTACAACGAACGGAAACTTGAGACCAGCAAACAAAGCTTAACTACTCTCCATTTTGGAAGAAAATATTTCATAGCCAAGTTTGAAAGAAGCCCTGACTCCAACATGTGTAGTGATTGGTGGTGTGGCTGTGGCTCGGGCCATAGGAAAACCCAAGGATGCAGTGACTCTTGGAGACCACGTGGATGCTTTTGCGATGAATATCGTGTCCAAGTTCAAGGAACTTTGCAGCAGGGTAGATGTTGTGTTCGACTGCTACAAAGACCCACTGATCAAGGATGTTACTACAAAGCACTGAATTGGGAAAGGAAGGAAATAAGAATTGGAATTAGCAGCAGGGACGTCATGTTGCCTGTGCAATGGAGAACAGTGATTGAATCCAAGGAAAACAAGGCATGCAAACACTTGTTAGGTTCCTCAAAAGGGAACGCTTACAGCAAACATTACGTGGTGACAAAGAACTAACAGTCAGTGGTGGTAACGATGGTTACACTGCCTCCTCAACTGCAAGAAACACGGCCCACCTCCACTCCGCACAAGAGGCGGCAGGCACCCGCGTGATCTTGCTTCTTTCTGAAGCAAAGTCAGAAAGATAGAACACAGTCATTGTCACAATGTGGTAGCTCTATCCAAATAAAGCTTCTGCTGACCTGACCCAAAAGTTTGCTGCGTGTGTTTTCCATGACAACAAGCAGTGACACAGATGTCCTATTGCTACTGATTGCATTCTGGCCTCGTCTCAGCAGTGAGCTGTGGATGAGAGCAAGCCCATCAAGAACTCAACAACACATTGCTGTGCACAAGGTGGAGTGCTGTGATGAACTAAGGGACGGACTGCTGGGTTTTCATGCCATCGCGGGGTATGATACCACAAGCTAACTTGCAGGAATTTCTAAGAAGTTTGCTTGGAAGATCTGTGAAACTCCTCATCTCCTGTCTCAATTTGAAGTACCTCACACACCAGATGCCCAAGCACTGGCCATTAGACTCAAGACCCCCATGGAGGATGCCTGTGCTTAATTTTCACTCATTTTTTGATGTAAGTAAGAATAATTTTTCTGTTGCGAAAAGCTCAGAAAGATCAATCGCCACAGACAGGGCAGAGCTGTTTTTAATACTACAGATTCCCATTTGAAACCTCTAGTTTTCTCTTGTGAATTGGGTTTGCTGCGGCCCCCGATCGAGAATCAAGTTCTAGACCAGCGGTTCTGAACCAGGCTACATGTACCCCCAGGGGGTACATGAAGCCTTATCGGGGGTACGTGAGATATATTTCATACACCGTCTAACACAGGTCGAAGGGCCTAAAAAATGTGAAATTGCTGGGGCTTTAGTGTCGTTAAAATGCACACGCGCATGGAAACCAGATATCCTACTCCTGCTCCATGCCTCAACCTTGCACCAGAAACGTTGCTCCAAACACCTGTCACTCAGTCGTGTAGTCAAGTCTTTGAACATAGTTGTGTGTTGGAAGTTGTTGTGTTTACATTTGAGTTTTTTACGTCTTTTTTTTTATGCACGTGGCGGTTCCATGCAAGTAACAGTATACATCTGCTTTTTCTTTTCATTTTGGTAAGTACCTATGTTCAATTTTACATTGTTACCAACCTATGATGTATATTTTAAGGGTTTTACTTTGCACTATTTTTCAGGGACTGAATTCTTGCTTCGTCCATCGATTTATCATGTCAAAGAAGTGTTATTACTAGGATTCGCCTGTGCAGTTTGGCTTTACGTTCATGCTTGATACAGATGATTTACAAAAGCCACAATGCTTCCTTCGCTCAAAAGGTACTTTGCAATGGATATATGAAGCCATCTAAACTTAAAGAGCACCTTCAGACTGTTCACCCTGAAAATACTACAGACCCAGAAGCTTTATTCAAACTCAAGCGATCACAACTTGAAACAAGCACACTCTCCAATCATGGATTTACTCCCCAGAAGCCAGCACTAGAGGCAAGTTATCACGTGGCATTAAAGATGGCCACAGAAAAAAAAGCTGCATACCATCGCAGAGACCCTGGTGAAACCGTGCCATGGAAATGGCCGAGCTGATGTGTGGTAAAGATGCACAACTAAAAATAGCACACATCCCCCATACAACACCATTCACGACCGAATCAAGGACATGTCAGAGGACATACGCAAACAAGTAGTGGAGCAAGTCAAGGAAAGTCTGGTAAAACTGTTTTGCAGTTGGATGAATCAACTGCCTCAAATTGCGCACAGCTTCTCATTTTTGCTCGATGTGTGCATGAGAATCAAGTCAAAGAAGAATTTCTCTTTTGTGAACTCCTGAAAGAAACAACCAAGGCAGCAGACATTATGGCTACGATGAATGATTTTTTTCTTTTTTTCCAGCCTTTCCTGGGACCTTGTAGGAGCTATTTGTACTGATGGTGCTCCTGCTATGCTGGGGAAATATTCAGAGTTTACCGCTCTCGTCAAAAAGGTGAATCCAAATGTGATCTCTAGTCATTGTATTCTTCATCAACATGCTTTGGCATCAAAAACTCCTCCCTCTTATTTGATAGACCCAAGCCGCCAACTTGATCAGAGCAAGGGCATTGAAACACTGAATGTTCAAAGCGCTGCGCGAAGGAAGAGGTTAGGTCTGAACACACTGTACTTCTGCTTCACACAGAAGTACGCTGGTTATCCACACAAAAAGTTCTGACAAGAGTTTTTGAACTTTGAGATTTAATTGAAATGTTTCTGCATGAAAATGGATCAATTCTGCTTCAGGGTTTCATAGGTCCGAACTTTGCGGGTTGTCTGGCATACCTCGCAGATGTGTTCACAATTCTAAACTCATTGAACATTTCAGTCCAAACTCGTTGAACATTTCAGTCCCAGGTGAAGAAGTGACTATCTTGGAGGACAAAAAAGTCAAATGCTTTCAAGAGAAGTTGGCTCTTTGGGGAAGAAGAGGGAATTCCAGTAACTTGGCCAATTTTCCTCTCTTCGATGAAATCACTTTAGATCCAGTGCACCCAGGGGAACCATGAGTCCGTGAGAGTATTATTAGGTAGACAAGGTTCTTTGGGTGAATCTGATCTTTTGTCAGACCAACTTAAATAGTTGGAAAAAAAATTTTAAGCCAGCTTTTGGGTTCAAAAACCATTTGTCGGGCTGAGGAAGTTTCAGCAATTGGCGTGTGCTCTTCCTGGATGGAACGAAGACCAACACGAATACAACCTACACCCCGAGAGTATTATTACGCATCTTGAAAATCTGAAAGTCACCACAGAAGGAATTATCACAACTGTTCTGCTACCTGACATTTGGGTAAGGAGCCTTTTTACCGCTTATCTTGAACAAATCAGCGATGCCGACCTGGCAAAATATCTGCTACTTGATTTGCGCAATAATCAGAAACTTTGTGTCGATTTTGAATCAATGAAATTGGATCGATTCTGGTGCAGACTTGGGGAGGCATATCCCACTGGGACCAAGCGAGCTTACCAAGTTCTAGCGCCGTTTGTCACAACCCATCTCTGCGAGTTGGGATTTTCAGTGCTTTTTGCAAAAACCAAAGCGAGGAACAAACTGAAAGCTGAACATGACGTGCGTGTGGCGCTCTCGAAAATGTCGCCTAGAATTAAAATGTTGGTTGATAGTAAGCAGCAGCACTGTTTGCACTAATAAGTTTGGGCATGTTTTGCCATTTGACATCAAGTGGTGTTTTTTTGCACTTTTTATGTGCATTGAATAAATGAACCTTGTTTAAAATGAAGTCTTTGTATGAGTATCTTGCTGTTTTTATAATACCCGAGTACACAGTTTGACATAAAAATTAATTTCCCATTGAACGGGGGTACGTGAAGTCTCACTCGGAGACCAAGGGGTACGTCAACTGAAGAAGGTTCAGACCCGCCGTCCTAGACCCTTGTATCAGATCATGGCAAACCCCGCTGCCTTCTTTGGAGTAATCACTAAACCTTTTTTTTTTCGCTTCGATACCCACATTAGTGACTGCTGTCTAGGTCTTCACGGCCCAATACCTACTGCAGCCTCCTCATTTCTGGCATTCAAGCTTTGTTGCTTGGGTAACCCTGACCGTAGTCTCTCTCCCTACAGGCTTCGCACTGCTTCCCCGTTACACCTGATACAAGCTTGCAGTCATTACCTCGAAGGCATTTATCATCTGGGTCCTCTGGTCGTACTAGCCCCTCGCACTACCGAGAACGCCACTCTCCATCGCCCATCCCCCACAGAGTCACTTTTCTCCTGGCTGCTCTTTATTCCTCTACAGCTCGGCGCGGGGAAACAGGCTGTTCTGGCCCCTGTCTGGTTTAGATACAACGTCCAACCCACGTTTTGAAAAGAAATGCTTAAAAATAGTGAATAAATAAATGAAAATCTAAGGAAAGGGCCCTCTGCACAGCCGCGCTGCCACAGCAGGGCTGGGGGACGCGCAAGAGCTGGGGAAACACTTGGTCACTGCTCCTGGAGGCCTGAGCCCATCCCGGTGCGCAGCCCTAACATCCGCCCGCCACCAGCTTCCCCGACCGCGTGGCGCGTTATGGCGGCTACAGTCGTATTTAAAAGCTCTCAGCCCAGACGGGCGTCCACCGCACCCACTCGGCTGCCGGCCCGCGCAGCGCCGCCCAGCCAATGAACGCCGGCATGGAAAGATTAAGCGCCCGCCCCTTCCCTGGCCCCGCCCCCGCCCCCGCCCTGCCGGCCCGGGGGGCGTGGCCTGGGCGAAGGCGCGCCTGCGCTGTGCGCGGGACACGCAGTGCAGGAGCGGCCGCGGAGGAGCGCGGAGCTCCGCCCCAGGGGGCGTGGCCTAGGCGGGGTGCGCGGGACCCGCTGTGCGGGCGCGGAGGAGCGCGGCGCTGCGGCCGGGGGCAGCGGCGGGGGAGGCGCAGCTCCGCTCCGGGCTCGGGCAGGGGCTCGAGATGCGCCCGGGGAGGCAGCGCGGAGCCGCCCGCCCACACGGCGCTGCACGTGCCCCGAGCCGGCATGCGGGAGCCCCGGGGCCGCCTGCTCCTTCCCTCCCCACCCCGGCCCCAGAACAGCCGGGAACCCGCCTTCTCCGCGCCTCCTGGGTGCTTAGTGCTACCTTTTACACGTGGCTATTCACTAATTACCGTAGGTTTACATAGTGCTAATTAACGCTCATGTTGCTTACTAGTCTAATTATTTCTCATTCTAGCGGTGCATGATCATCATGACGTTAATAAGATGATTTTTAAATTTATTATCATGACATGAATGAAATGATTTTTAAAATCCGTTGGGCGTGCACAACGCGCTCTGCACATCCAGCTTCTTTTAAACCAGTTGCGTGGGCGCTAGAAACCCTGGGCTGGGCATCAGCTAATCGCTATTACTGCGGTACTGCTACGTCATAATTATTCTTGATATAGTATTGTAATTACTGTCCCTGGCTATGTAGTATTCCTGTTTTTGAGAGCCGGTGTGTTTTCTGCACTGGATGGAGGCGAATGACTTTTCTTTTCCCCTCCCCTTTTCTTCAGTTAACTCTGAGTCCGGGTCACCCGCTGCAATTCGCCCTCCGTGCATTTCGTGGTTGTGTCGGGGGTGAGATTTTGGGGAGGTAAAAATCCTTTAAAAAATAAATGAATAAATAAATCAATCTCTGGCTGCTTTTCTGGGGGCTGGGGGTGCATAGTGAAGGTTCAGGGGTGCTCATCAGGGAGAAGCCCAAAGCTGCCTGCGGGGCCCCGGCTCCTCCATCCCGCCCACCAGGCTGAAGGTGGTTGCTTATTCCCAGTTCCTTTTTCAAAGCTAATCTAGACCCAATCAAAGCTTGTTGTTAATGAATTACACATCTTAAATAGAATTTCATTACATATTTGCTAATAAATAAAATAATATTCTGTATCAAACATAGAGCCCTAAATAAAGGTCAGATTAGGATGGGATTATGGGGCAAAATACTTCTTGGGCCACCCCAAACAGCCTGTTGACACCACAGGGGACTGTCCCGAGGCACCTCGACCACAGCGTTGCCCGGCCCAAAGTGCGGTTTGGCCGTGCTGGCTGCCAGCCGACACCCCCCGCCCCTGTACTAAATATATGAGTTTGAGTTAGGAACTAGTTTTTGGGCTGGGATTATAGCCAGAAATCCTTCTTGGGCCACCCCATGACAGACCTGTGTGCCATCGGGGACTCTGCTGGACGTCTCTCACCCGTCTTGCCCGACCCAGAACGCGGCTTGCCCGTGATAGACTGCGAACCGACAGCGTGCCAGCTTCTGTGCTGAGTATATGGACCCAAATAAGGACCTGGATTTAGGGCTGGGATCACCGCTAGAAATCCTTCTTGGGCCAGCCCACGCCATGCCTCTGTGGCACGTGGGACTCTCCTGGTTATCTCTGCAGAGTCCTGCCCGTCCCAGGAAACGGTTTGGCTGTGCCAGGCCCTGAGCTGGCCGCCCCTGCAAATACTGTCCTAAGTATATGGGTTTGAATAAGGAACTGGGTTTTGGGCTGGATTGACAACAGGAAATCCTCTTTGGGCCATCCCACACCATGCCTCTGGCACTGGATATTATCCCACACCCCCCAACCAGAGTCTTGCCTGGCCCAAAGTGCAGTTTTTGCGTGCCAAGCTGCCGACTGCCAGCCCCCCGCGCCCACTGTACTCAGTACATGGACCCAAATAAGGACCTGGTTTTGGGCTGGGGTTATGGCTGGAAATACTGTTTGGGCCAGTTCCCCCATCCCCACTGTACCAAGTAGACAGGCTCAAGGAAGGAATTTCTCATGGGCTGGGATTAGAGATGGAAATCCTTCTTGGGCCACTCCTCACCGTGCCTCTATGGCACCGGGGGACTCTCCCAGACACCACTGACCAGTCTGGCCCGGACCAGAGCGTGGTTTCTTCATACCAGGCTGCCAACTAACAGCCCCGCATTCCCATGGTACTAAGTATACACGCTTGCCTAAGGACCCGGTATTTGGGCTGAGATTACAGACTGAATTGATGACCAGTGTCTTGCCTGGCCCAGATGGTGTGGGGTGGCCCAAAATGGATTTCCAGCCATGATCCCAGCTGTTACCAGATTTGCCTGTCACTTTGGGGTGTGCTCATTTATTAGGGGTACATTTCTAGGGTCTTTGCAATTCTATCAGTGTGCTGCTCGTGTTACCTGTGTTTCTGTACGGAGCTGTATCTCTGCCTTCTGCAAGACCTCACCCACAATGGAGCTATCTTGCAGGACTCCGTTTCAGTAGGGCTGGGTTCCTCCAGCCACTAAATCAGTCAAATGTGCGCGTGCGCGCACACACACACACACACACCAGCCACTAAATCAGTCAAATGCACACACACACGTGCACACACACACACACACACACACTCACATGACACGCCTGACCCAGCCGGGTTGATCAGCATGTACAGGCTGACACCTTCATGTGCCAGGAATCAGTTCATTAAGGTAACACTACACTGCAGTCAGACACCAGCACTCAGTGAACAGAATCCCTCTGAATGCGGCTGGGTGTCCGGCTGACACCCTCACGGGCCAGCTTTCAGTTCATTAGGGCACGCCTGAGCCAAAGTGGGTCCATCAGCCTATACAAGCTGATCCCCTTATGTGTCTCAAACTCAGCACGTCCCAATCTTTTGCCCAAACTGTCCTAGTAGTGCTAGCCTCTTGATGAGCGGACCCCACAGTATTTCTGGGCTTCACAGGGATCTTTGGCTTAGGTAAAAGAAGCGTTGCTGCAGAGCAAATGGGGAAGGGAAGTAGAGAAGGAAAAATACACCTGGTTACCTCCAGTTTGACTATAAAAGTTATTTATTGTGAAGCATATCCAATTTATAATGGTACTAGTAGTAATAGACATGCAAGGGAAAACAAAGAAAACAATTACAATATTCCCCTGGTTTAATTGAGTATTTGGGGAAACTTAGCTGAAGCTTAACTAATACAATTTAGGTTCAGAAAGCTATGCCTAGAGACAAAAAGAAAAAGAGAGAAAGAGGGAGAAAGAGCGAGAGCTGGGGTGTCACTGTTCCCAGGCACTCGGGTGATCTGATGACAAGCAAAGTTCCCAGCACGATCCTTGAAGGGAGAGGATCTGTTTCTGCCAGCTTCTTGGGAACAACAGCGGGTGGTGTCAGAGAGATTTTTCTCTCTTGAAGCACCCTGTTTGCTGCTTTACAGCTTTCTTATCCCCTTAGTCCAGCCTCTTCAAAGCATTCTTTGAATTGTGTAAATCAAGAGGGTCCCAAGCCATAAGTGACAGGGAAAATCCTATTATATAACAGTTTCAATTTAAATGAATGACCTTTCTCAGTGACCAGGGGTTATCTGGTTTGGAACGTGTCAAGAAATGGATTAACAACCAGGAAAAACATCAAGTTTTAAGGAATAACCAGACATGTAGGAGCCAGCTTGAAATGATGGGGTTTTATTTTCTTTTTTCCAATCCTCTTCCTTTTACAACAAGGTGTCTATGAAACGGCATCTTGACATTTTCTCTTAACTTTTTAATCCTGAGCCATTTTGGTTGTGGCCAGCCTCAAGGCACTCATGCTTACAAAATCAAATGGAGATGCGCAGAACTGAGACCGGTTTTCCTGTAGATTGTCTGAAGAGGCTTCATCTTTTGTTAAGTGCACTGACGGGGTCTGTCTTGGGGCAGTGGATTGTTCTTGGCGCTGTGTATTGAGCTGGTCCCTGAGGGAATCATGATTAATTGGTAACTGGTAACAGCCGGGCCTGCAGTGATCCCAGGTCCCATGCCTCAAAACAGCCACAGTTGCACGAGCACCCATGTCACGAGTTTTGCCTGTCAGCAGCCAGAGGTGCAGGCCCCCGAGCCCAGAAGCCCTGCGCCGATCCCCTCGGCAGCTGGCAGACCTCGTGGCCGCAGCAGGGGCCACCATCGCTGCAGTTTTCAACCCGCTGCACCTTAACACACACGGTCATCTATGTCACGAGTTTTGCCTGTCAGCAGCTCGAGGTGCAGTTCCCCCAAAACCCTGCACCAATCTTCTTGAAGCTTGGCAGGTTTCATGGCCTCGGCGAGGCTACCGCCCCTGCAGTTTTCACCCCGCTGTGGCGTAACACATACACGTGACGTGAGTTTTGCTTTCAAGAATGTGGGGTGCAGTTCCCCCGAGCCCCTGCACCGATCTTCTTGAAACTTGGCAGGCTTCATGCTCTCAACAGGGGCTACCACCCCTGCAGGTTTCATCCAAATCAGACAACAAACAACAAAGCTGTCGATATTTCACTGATTCCCCATTATACCCTATGGCCGGGTCTCCGAGGCGGCTCCGAAGCTTCCTACTCACACAGGCCGACTCGTGACTACAATGGACTGCAGAACCCAGATCTCCTCTAAGCAGGATTACCTCTATCGTCACATCCACAGCTGCCCCATTCAGGCCATGGAAAGCTGTCTGTGCACCAGGCATGGCAGGATCGGCGCTGGGACAGTTGGCTGTGCCGACCTCAGGGAATGGGAGAGCTTTGCATCTCCCTGGGTGATTATAGGATCGTATTTCTGAAGACAGATTTACTTTTGGGGCATCCAGCAGCAAAGACACACATTTCAATGGGATGGAAAGTGGGTCAAACCTGTTTCAAAGGGAGCGTAGAGAGAGTGTCTGATCTTCTGGGGAAGGGATGTTGACTGTCAGCACGAAGACTTCTTACATGAGCTCTGTACAACGGGAAACAGCAACGGAGAAGAGGTGGTGGGAGGTAGCCAGCAAAGTCAGTGACATTTAGGAGGCAGAAGCGCAATACTTGGACGTACCAAGTAGTTATTTCATCTCCGTGAGCAATTTTAATTCATTTTTAGCAAAATCTTAAAAACGTGAAGACCTGGACTTCTTCAGCTGTACCATCACAAACCTAAAGGATTACAGGGAAAGGATTTTTGAGCTGCTTCAGGAGATCACCTACCTAGATTGATTTGATCAGGAAGGTAATGAGGCCCCCGACTCAGAAGATGAAGTTGATGAGGGTGACTTCTCTAAACTTGCTGTCATTAGTTATGCCATTCAGTCTGGATCTAAATATAAAATTGAGACTAAAGTGACTGTGGAAGTGCTGGAGCACATATCAGCTACGTGTGTCAGGTGAAGGCCAGTATCACATACTGCTCCTATTGGGTAATGCGGGGGGCGGGCAATGCACTTGCAAGGAATGTAGTCGTGGATGCTGTGCACAGTTAAAGGAGAGCTGCACTTAGGAAAACGTGAGTACACCTCTTTACACTGAGATATAACTATATAAAAGCAGTTATTTTATTGCTGGTACCAAAAGCTTTTTTTTTTCCGTACCCATCATGTCATATTCGATGCTGTGGCACATTCAGTTCTGTGTTTTCTCTTCCTATAGAAAGAGGAAAAAGAGGGATGTTACTTCTAGTCCTGTCTTTTTTTAAAGATTTCTGGAGAAGGTTTTGTAGCTGAATTGAGTCAGATTTCAGAAGCTCATTTACGATGAGTTTACAAACAAGCCTTTGAGGTTTAAGCAAAGCTGTAAGGAATTAATTTACCTGCCTTTCAGAAGGGGATGAGGAGGATGAAGCAGATGAAGATGAAGCTGGTCCACCAGGAGAGTACAAAGAAGACGAAGATGAAAATGATGGAGGTTCAGATTTGGGGAGAGTGAAGAGGAGGAAGGAGCTGGCCTTTCATACCTGATGACGGACAAGATCCAGGTAGGACTTACCCTATTCTACAATAAGGCTCAGGATTTTCTTGACACTGTCTAGCTATAAATGTGTAATAAGTTAAACTTGTATAAGCAGAATCATGTAAATCCACTATCATACATGAGCAATAGAGTACTTTAGAGAGACACCTTTTACTATCAAAAAAGTGCGTTACAGTAGGGGAACCACCGCTGTTTGGTATTCTCCGTTATCTTGCTCAAAATGAAATGCTTCACGATTCATTACTTCACGGCCTTGTAGAATTAGTGTCATTCTGCACCAGATCACCACGTCCGATTTGGAGGAGAACGTGGCCGAAACAAATCCACCTGCCCTACCAGGATGCTCACAAGTGCCTGGGGCGCTTCAGCCTTGAGAGCCATGCCCTCACCATGCAGATCTGCAGGCTGTCAGGTGTGGGGCTGGGGCTTCCAGGCAGGGGGGAGAGGGTGAGTATGGAGGAGCTAGGGCCTGAGGGTGCAGGGGGCTGATCAGGATGTGAGGGCTGAGGCAAAGGGGAGACAGGCTGGGAATCCAGGAGTGAGGGCTGGCCACTGAGGAAGAAGTCAGGGAGAGGCTGGAGCTGTGGCCCTGGGAGCGCTGTGGGTTCGGCCATGCAGGGGAGAGCTGGGGCGGGGAGCGGAGACTTACCCTGGGTGGGAGCGCATTGCCCTTGCCCTGGGTGGGAGCACAGGACCTTGAGCTGCTGTTAGTTGAGGGAGGTGGGTGGGAAGTTGGATCCTGGCATTTTGGGGAAGGAGGAGGGATTGGACACTCTTTTCACCCCACTTATCTCAGGGCCCTTTTCTTTCCTACCCGGGGGGCAGACAGCCCGTGTGATGTTTGCTGAGCTGACCTGCAGGGAGCCTGATGGACGCAGGGGATGGGAACGGGGCTGTGCCGGGTTCACTGCTCTGGGAAGGAAGCGTGTTAGAGCAGAGCAGGCGTGAGGACCAGGACTTGCAGGTTGTGCCCTGCTCTGGCTCTTCGAAAGGAGTGCTGTCCAGCATGCCATAGTGAGGGGTATGGTTTGGGAGGACTCCTGGGTCCTGTTTCTAGCTGAGGGAAGGGGTGGGAGGAAGGCTTTGTGGCTCAGGACTCCTGGCTTCTTTTGGGGATGTCACTTCCCCAGAATGAACCCACAAATCATCTGTGCATTGAGTCAATCGATCCCTTGGGTGATGCTGTCAGCACGTACATGGAGCTGAGTGGAAGCAGCGCGGTGGGAGGTGTCCACTCCCTGGTCAGAGGAGGCCGGGGTTGGGGGAATACTGGGCCCATGGATCGGATTGAAGGGTGGATGGCGATACTGGGCTGGGGTGGCCTCATGGGTCCCATCTGTCAGGCAGAGGAAGGTAGTAATAGGTGCATGGGTCAGATTCCAGCTGGCATGGATGGGGTTCCTGTCAAGGGGCTGCAGGGAAGCAGAAGGGTTACTTGGCTGGGGGTGGGCCCGTGGGTCCCACGGGAGGGTTTGTATACTACAAGCAGTGCCCTCCTGCCAGGGTCCCCGTTGGGTCCCAGTCGTGCCCTTCACTGCCCAGCCCTGTCCTGGCAGTGGCTGATGGGGAAAACGTGGGGTCTTTCCATTCTCCTTCAGTATGGAAATGGCCTCTGCTTTGCCTCCCACCCCGCTCATGCTTTGCCTCCTGTCTCCTCTTCACAGCGGTGATCAACGTGAGCCATGATGCACGACTGATCCCGCAGACCAGCTGCCAGCTCTGGGTGGTGGAGGAGCAGTCCATCAGCCACATCAACGGCGACTTCGACTGCAAGCGGGACGTGCTGGAGGCCTCGGGCCAGGTCAGCATTAACTGGCCCCGGGAGTGACCTTGCTGTGGGGAGGCTCCTCGAGGACCTGCCCCTCCCCTCTCAGAGACCTGCCTCCACAGCTTCACGTGCACCCACACCGAGAGGACTCTGTAGAGGGGGCAGGGCCGCAGGCATGGTTGTGGTTGAACTTTGAAGATGTGTTTTGGGGGCCTAATGCAAGACATGTTATATTTTTAGAGCTGTTCTTCTACACCTGCTGCTTTCCCAGGAGAGAGAGACTTAATTTATATGACTGGGAGGGAGGGGGTTGTACTGGAACGGTCTGTTTTAGGCAGGAGTGAGGGCTGTCCTTGTCCCATTGCTGGGTTCCCTGCCCCCAGTCTGGAGAATGGCTTGAGCCTTGTTTTGCTTCCACCCAAGAAGATTATATTAAAATATAATAAAGGAAAAGTGGCTCGTGGTGGGTTTTATTCTGAAGGGGTAGGAGTGGGGCTTCACAGTACTGGCAGGAGGGACACCCCTGAGATTGCAGTGGACAGACAGACTGGGCTGAGGCATGGGGATGGGCACGCAGGCACAAGCATATTCTCCCTGCCATGAACACACACACATACATGCAGGCACACACACGCACAGACACACGCACACAGAGAGAGATGGGTGTGCACTCTATTCACTCGCTCTGCATGTTGACACATTAACACGCTCTCCATGCCATGAACACAGATGCATGCACACGCACACACGTAGACAGACACATGCACACATGCAGGCAGGCATGCACTCTACACACTCTCTGCACATGGACACGCAAACACAAATACACTCTCCCTGCTATGAACACAGACACACATGCACAGACAGGCATGTACACATGCAGAGAGGAGCACACGCACAAACACACGTGCACACATAGACACACACATGCACATATGCATGCACACATGCATGCAGGCACACACATGAACACATATGTACACATGCAGACTCATGAACAGACACACAGAGGTACATATGAATTGACACAGACATGCACATACACACATGCACGCACAGGCACATGCAGGAACACACACATGCACACAGATACATGCACACAGACATGCATATACACACAGACATGCAAGAACACACGCATGCACAAACATGCACACAGATGTGTGCAGACACATGCACGCACGTAGATACATACACATGCACACACATGCATACAGAAACCTACAAGCACACTCATGCATGCAGACTTGTGCATGCACACATAAGCATGCACAGGTGCACATGCACACACACATGCACACATGCGCACACATGAATGCACACAGACACATGCATGCGTATGCATGCAGCCATGCACGCACATAAATGTAGGCACACAGGCACATGCAGGCACACGTGCATGCACAAACACGCACACATGCTCGCGTATGCATTCACACAGATGTATGCAAGCAGACACACGTAAGCACAAACTCATGCATGCAGACGCATGCATGCACAAACACATGCACGTGTGTGCATGCAAACATGCACATGTGCACCTGGACACATGCATGCACATACATGCATGCACAGAGACACGCCTGCACACACACGTGCATGCATGGAGACGTGCCTGCACACATGCATGCATGGAGACATGTACACGCGTGTACGCAGACAGATGCATACACGCAAATGCAGACAGACACATGCAAGCACACACTCGTGTGTGCATGCACAAACGCATGCATGGACAGACAAGGACATGCAAGCACAAACGCATGCACGCACAGGAACATGCAAGCTCACACTTGTGCGTGCAAACACAAACACGCACATACGCACACGATCCCGCCCGGCCATGGGGCAGGCTGGGCTGGCAGCGGGGGGAAGGTCCGGAGCCCTCGGGGGTCCCGGGAAGAGCAGAGGGGAGCCGGCCCCAGCTCAGCCCCATAGGGGTGGGGGTGGGGGTAGCAGGGCTGCAGCCCCGGCCCTCCCCGGGCCCGGGCACTCCGGCGGGAAGGGGCGCTGCAACGACACCCCCCCCCGCCACCGGTGCAAACGCCCCGTGCTCCCCATGCACACCCAAGTCTGCATCACGCCCCCCGACCCCCGGGCCAGGCGGGGGCCAATGGGGCAGCCTCGGGCTGGGGGTCCCGCGACAGGGATCCGGCTCCTCTCGTGCGGGGCTTTGCTTTTCTTCCTCTCTCTTGCTTTAGTTACAGGTCAGGTCCTGCCCTGGGCAGAGCCCGTGTGCCCGGGGGCGGGGAGGTGCTGGTGGGGGCGGTAAGAGCAGGGTGGCAGCGATCTCGGGGTGTTTGGGGGGATCTTGGGCGCTGCCAGTGTTGTCTCCAAAGGACAGTGTGAGTTCGTGCCCGGTGCGCTTTTGCCAATAAACACACAGGGGTGGAGGATCCAACTTAATCTTTATTGTTTCAAGTCTGCGCAGAGAGGGGTGCTTGGCAATCTTTTGCAAAGCAAGCACCACCAGTTTCTACCTTTGGGTACCTTTTATACATATGTTTGCAAGTGTACCGCTCAGTGATTGGTTACAAGCCACTGACATAAGACGTTCTCTACTGAGCATGTCTCTATACCTATGGTTTAGCCATGTATTTCATTTACATACATATATGTTTCATTAACATACTTTTGCTCTGCCCAGGGGTGTGATTTTTAGCATTATAATGAGACCTTTTTCTGAACTTCTTGCTATCTTACAAGTGTCAGGGAGACATTATCCTGCTGGTGTTAGGGAGGCATTCCAGGATGTCTCTAGTGGGTTATGGAATAGAGAAAATCCCACACAATTTACTGATTCGTTTTGATGCACTGGCTGGGGGAGTAGTTAACTGATTGCACGATTTCACAATGATTACACACTTAATTTATACAACACAATTTTATTTTAAAACTCTTTGCTACGTATATAACACTGCTTAGCTTTAAGAAACACCACAAACATTAAAAACAGAATAATTACATATATCAGAAACAATGCTCCAAATGCACTTCCTTCCCAAACAATACTATAAGAATTAGTGTTACAAAAACAACTACAATTGCAACTAAAAGTTAAATTTGAATCAATACTACTATTTTTCAATATATACTTACAATCCTAGAATTCCGAGAAGCCAAATACCAAAATATGGTATCATTCCTCAGTAGTACGATTTAATGGGTTGGCCTCAGTAGTACGGTTCAATGAAATGGGCTCAGCAATACAATTCAATAGGCTGGCTTCAGCAGTAATAGGACTAAGTCCCCTTCCTTCAGTCCCTTTCAGGTGCTCTGCGGCTTCAGTGTGAACTAAGAGATTCGTGTTCACGGAGAGGGTAGTTCAGGTGATCAGTCTGGACCCGGGCTATACTTGCGATTTTTCCTTCGTTGTTCTACAAGTATAGTCACCTCCAAATTGGGACAGTAAGTTACCGTTTTTATTGAGCGAGCTGCCGTCAGTGGGCTCCTCCTACTCAATATATCACTGCTCCCAAATTTGGGCTCGGATCTTACTCAACAGATTCTTTTACCTTCGTTGAGCATTTTAAATTACCTTTGGGAAACTTCCATATCACTGCAAATGCCCTTTTCTTACCAACCTGGTCAAAAGGCCTCAGGGTTTCATCTCTTGGAATTCAGGATATTTGCTCTCTTTGTAAAAGATTTCTAAAAGATGAAATTTAAATTAAGACTTGAAGCAAAGTCAGGACCTTTTGCACGTAGTCCCAAAACAAAGAACTAGATAAGGAGATAAATCTTATCTTCTTCCTGAAACTGGCTAATGGGCAACCTTTACAAACATTCAAACTATTTCATTCAATATGACATCCCCCCGTGCCCATTAGGCAGTTTGATTACAATTATATTTCATTACTAAGCCTTACAAACTTATTATGATGATTCCATGACAACATACACAAAATTAATTTTCCGAAAATGATTAACCCAAACAATCCTATGATGCTTGTTATAACATATATCACCCATTTTCCCAAAAATACAGTCTTTATAGTGTTCCATAGTTGTTGTCCTATCGATCCTATTTCATGTATAGTAGATTTAACACCATTCCCCACTGCATTTCCAATCGTGGCTAGTCCTTCTAACACCGAAGCAGATGGTGCATTGAGGATCTTGCTGGCGTTGAGTAATTTCAGGTAAGTAATGTGTTCTCCATAGTCCTTTGACAACATCACTAATTGTCCAGTTTCCAAGTTAAACGATATGTGAGTTAAATTTAATTCCTGCAAGTCAATGTCCCACGCAGATAGTTGGGAATGCACCTTATTCTCCTCAGTCGTGCTCCAATGATCTGCAGCGATCCATGGATACCTGTTTTGGACCAAAGTACTACTTCCATACTGGAGTGTAGATTATTAATTTTTGGCTCTATTATGCACACACATTTCCTTGCAAATGTGTCTCTCCATAACTGAGCTCCAGGCTCACAGGGTGAGTCTTGAGGGATATTATATTTTATTTCCATTATTTCCCCTGTATCTCTCCAGAACTGACCCTCTTGCTTACAGGGCTGGAGTTGAGGAATATCATATCCCATTTCTGCTATTTCATAATACTGCGTTGCTTCATCTTGGGGGGTTAAGTCAAAAGCATAATCATAGTTTAATATGTTTACTTGAACAGTTTTAGTGTAGATTTTACATTTGCAATCAGCACATTGCACAATATGGGTTTGATTCCATGCTTCCAATTCAGAGCATTTATCATTTAATTTTACTTGGTTGGTGTTTACTTGTGTGCAATTATGCTTGGTACACCGCATGGTGGTTAATGTACCTGTATGTTTTCCTCCAATGCGGGTACGTACTGTCCAACGCATTAGTGGGTTCACTCAACAAAGCCATTGTACACTTCCCTGATTTTCGTGACTAAATAATTATGCTATTTAACTATGACATTCTACATAAGGTGTATGTCCAGCATCTGTGAATTTTTTCTTTAAATTTGTTACAATAAGTTGTTCAAAGGTGCTGGATTCATGAAATTGTGTACAGGTGATGAACTGTAATCTAGCTTGGATTTTCCTCATGTTAGAATTAGTGATATTTTCATGTTGTTCAGTTAATGTTATGAAATTTTGCATTCTTTGTGTAATGTTTTTTGTAATGGTTACATGTGTAGTGGCAAATCCCAAAAGTGACATGAATTCAGGTTTTACTGTTTCTTCCCATTCTTTATCTTGATTTTGCTGTGCCCAGTCTGTCCAGACTGACCTGCGCTTTCTTTGTGGTTGCGTGCAGTTAATGTTATATGTAATGCGCATGGCAGTGCGGGAATATTCAGGAGATTTTAAATGCCAGGTTATTGTGCTTTGTTCTTGGTGCGGTGGATCCCTTATAATTAAGAGATAAGGTAATATCCCTTTTCTAGTATGTACTATAGTCCGACAACCAGTGCTAGTGGTAAGCCGGCCACTGTTCTGGACAGTGTTAGGTTTCCAGAAAAGTTTATTCCACTTACATTGGATGATACCATAGGGGTCTACTGGAGCATTTTCAAATAACCCTACTGGTATAATAGTTAATTTTACCCCAAATACACCTTTTTTTGGGTGTGTTCTCACAAAACCCCATGGTGTTGGATAGTACTCAGTTTCATTTATCCCTGCTTCTGTTAATTTAATGCCATATGGATATGGTCCATTAATTATATCACGAGGATTTAATAATTTGGAGGGGTTCCATGGTCCTTCCCAAGGAATATGACATTTAAGGGAATAACCTGGTATTGTGAGATTCCATACATCAGCATTATATCCCAGAATCACGTTGGGTGGTCTATGTACTGGTCTGCATAATGTTGCATTGGTTAGCCACATCCAGTTTTCATCTCTGGGATCATTTTCATCCTTGATCTCCCACTGTTGCCACTTCAATCCTTGACACCTGTAACAAAATTAAATGATTGCTTAGGTCCTTGTGAGGCCTAGCTTCGTGAGGTTGGCCAACTTTGGTGTACTAATATTGTTTGATTTTCCTCAGTTAAACAAAAATAAGTGTTGGGACGTTTCCCCAATTGTTCAATTCCACCTTTTGTTACTTTTTCTTCTTTGGGTAGGTGTATCCACACTTCATCACCTTTTTTATACTTATATGTCCACACTGGAAACTCTTTCTTTTCGTGTTTCAACCACATGGTCTTATCATTATTGCACTGAATTAAGGTTACATGCAATACTGCATCCCAGTTTTTAAAAGAACTTGATTTTAAATTTGTTTTCAATTGTGTCTTCAAAATACCAGTGTCTCTCCACAACCCCATTAGATTGTGGATGATAAGGAGTGTGCACATGGTGTTCTATATTGTTATTTCGGCACCATTCAATAAATCCTTTACTTTGAAATGGCAGACCACCATCTGTAGCAATTTGTTTTGGGATCTTCCATGAACCACCAATTTTTTCTAATGCTTTTACAACATCATTAGCTGTGGTATGTTTTAGTGGAACACAATTAATCATTCTTGTTCCCATATCCACTACTACCAGTCCACTTGGGAACCTTTTTGCATCTGTTAAAGGCCCCATTAGATCCACTTGCCATGTTTCACCTGGGTTGAAATAGTCACTTTTAAGATAATTATACGCATACTGATTTTTGGGTGAAATTTTGAACTGGTTACATACTTCACACTGTTGTCTAATTCTTTTCCTTAGATTATAGGCATTTATTGGCCCCCATCCATTAACTTCTAAAATTCGGTTTTCCCGTACTTGTTCCAATGCCCACTGTATTCATGTAACCACGTAAGGTATGGTTCTAATTCAGCTTCTTGGTTCTTTTCTATGCTAAAATGTTGTACTTCTTTATCCAAAGCTGCATGATGTTGGTTAGTATTTCTTGTATGACTTTTGGTGTGGGTAACAAATGTTGGGATTCTATGTGTAGTTAACACCTTCAAGATATTTTCCCAAATTTCTAAATGTACTGCTGGCTTAGCTCCCTTTGTTAGCACTTGCCAAATGTACTTTCTATCTGTTACCAACTCCCAGATGTCTGAACCATGATTCAACATACAATGTTGTATTAATGCTTGCATCCCCTTCAATTCTAATAATTGGGCATTGCAATTATTAATGTTATTGGTTAGGTGAGTTACCTGACACTTGGTACACTTCCAACCAAATTTATCCCCATTTTTGGTTGAACCATCACTGAATCCCCATCCTTCCATAAACATGCCTCCATCATGTGTCCATTGTGGCATTAGTTGTTGGCTGTCATTTGGGATTCTTCGCCCTTGCCAATTCTTTCCCCAGTTTTGCATCAGGCTAGAGGCTAACTTTACCCAAGTGTTCTGATTTCCTTCAAAATCAACAGGCGGAGCATTAAGATTTCCAAGCTCTCCCCCTGCAGGATGGTGGATCTTTGCATTCTCTGTTAACTCTCGGCTGTACCTTTTATAGCAGTGGTGTAACCCAAGTAATACTTTACCTGAAGTTCCATACCTAGCTTCAGATCCTTTAAGTGTGAGACTCCATAAGTCTATCACGTTACTTCCTTGGACTGCCTTTCCACTTAGCCAATCTATACCTGTCCTGATGTATAATTCCACTGGTAACTGATTATGTATTCGATGTAAAGTTAATTGTTTTGAACTTAAATCTGCTCCTATTCTTTCTACTTGGCCTTGAGCTGCTGCTGACCAGTGCTTACTTTTAATTGCTGCCCTGATTAGCTTGGTTTGTACTGTGGCATTTTCAATCCAGTCTCTTAACCAATTAATAATTCCTAATACTGCTTGCATTTCAGTTACAGTCTTTGGAGGTTTTTCTATTGCTTTCTTTAAAGCTGTTACCCATTTATCTTCTGGGGTTATTTCCTTTTCATTCATTTTTCTCCCCAAGAAGGTGAAACTTGTAGCTGCACATTTTGTTTTATCTGAATTTACCTTCCAACCTTCCTGAGTTAAATGTTTAATTAACAGCTTTAGAGTTTCATTAACCTGTTTCTCAGTGGGTCCAGTTATTAGTATATCATCTACATATTGCCAGATCTTTATTCCTTCAGCTATATAATTTGTGTTTGCCTGAAATTTGATAAGGGTTTTACCTATACAACTATCAGCTATAGCTGGTGAATTTTTATACCCCTGTGGACATACCTTCCATCGGCATGTGTTTCCATTAAGGTTCATATTTAACAAACCTTCTTTGTTATTTATGGGGATTGAGAAAAACATATTCTTCAAATCAATACTTGCTCCCCATGGGTGTCTTTTAAATTTCTAATGGAATACAATATTTCTTGTGCAGTGTGATTTTGCATAATACTCACATCCTCTATTCTTAAATTGACTTCTCGATAATCTACTACTAATCTGACTTTCCCATGGCCCTTGTCTATAGTCCATGCAGGACTAACATATTTGCCTGGGGTGGTTAATTCTATGGCTCCTTCATCTATTAGCTCTTTTATTAATACTTGAGTTGGGCCTGATAATGAGTCCTTAATTTGGTAAGCACGCACCTTTTTTGGCATGGGTGAAATTTTACTCTTTAATTTAGGCTTGTGGAGTTCCTTCTCTGAGACTTCAATTGGCAACATCTCCTTTAATGATTCTTTTAGATAAGGATCATGCCTTATGCTATTCATGCCTAATATATTCTTTGAGCCAATTAATACTTCTATTTCTTTTCCCCCTGTTAGGATTATAGTTTCAACTGGATGTTTAGTATATTTCCCATTCACTCCCACAATGGTAATTTCTTTATTTTTTGGAATAAGTAAATGTGAGTCTGCCTTCCTGATCATACTAACTTGTGCCCCTGTATCCATTAGGAAAGTTGCTCTCTCTAATCTTAAATCTTTGGGATTCACGCATTCTAAGGTTACATAAGGGCGAGACTCTCCATTCAATTCTTGTTGTTCTGGCATCATTTCAGCTGTCTCGGGGGAGGGACAGAATTTTACTGGCTCTCCCCCCGTGACCCGTTTTTTGGGTTGCTTTGTTTCTCAGCAGTCCAATCTTTCCAAGGTTTCCATCCATGGCTTATGGCTAACTGCTTGTTTTCCTTCAGCGTATTCTTTCTTAATTCTTCCCTTTCGAACCCTTTACTTAGCAAGAATCCAAACATAGCCTTATCCTCTTTGGTTGGGGTAGGTTTGTTTGGACCCTTTCCTGTTACATATACTTTGGGCTTTTTCTTCATTTCTTCCTCCTGCACTATGGTTCCTATTTGATCAGCTACTTCCCAGGGTGTCTGCCCCGCCAGCGGCAGTAGCCAGGCTTTTACTCCTGGAGTTTTCAGAACATTTGCTGCTACCTCTAACGACATCCTGTTGCCAATTACTTGTTCAGGAGTGCTGATAAACAAACATTCATTCCTTAATCTCTGTTGTACTGCCGATAGGGTGTTTGGGGGTGCTGTCCAATGGGCAAAACTAATTCCCCATATTATGTACCTGATGTTATTCATGCCCCCTTCTAAATTTTGGGGAAAGCTTAGAGCTCCCAAATGATTTTTCACCCCAGTGGCAATTAATCCAGCTAAAGTTATGGGATACATGCCTCCTGGGATTATATTCATGGTATTTGTGAGAATTGCCCCCTTACTCCATCCCAAATTTCTTATTAGTGGAAGGGCCTCCTCTGAACTTAATAGGGTCCCTATTCCGTTTTCTTCCTCTATAATCCTTCCTACCCACACACAGCAATTTTCATTAGTACGTTGTGCTGTTGTCCTAGCCAAATCCTCTATTTCCTCCCTGTTCCTTTCTCTATAGATATTCTGCCTAATTGCAGGATTTGTGCCTTGTTGTTTCCAACTAGTAGTTACTATAGGACATGCCTCCAGTATTGGCTCTGCTCTACCTTTAGCTACTTCTCCTACCTCATAGTCAGCTTTTAATTCTTCCAATTCTACTGTAACTTCTGCATGTGGTGGTGGAGTGGATGGAGTAATTGGAGAGGGTGCAGTAGGTTGCACAGATATTTTACTTGGTTTCTCTCCATGCTCCTCTGTTTCATTCACTTTGCTCTGGTTCATAACCAATTTTAAAACATTATTCTCAGCTGCTAAATTTTCTACCTCATGCAATAAGTGAATGATTCCCCGAGCTGCCTCTCCTAAGAGGGACGGGTAATTAGGTTTTTTCAAAGGACCTCCTGCTGCTTGTTTGCAACTTACTTCTAACTCTCTTAGTATCTCTCCTGCTTTTAAACACGTTACCTCCCTTGCTAGTGGCAATTTTAACTGATCGTAAACTCCTTTCCCTAACACCTTTCGCATTATCTCTCGAAAACCTCCCTCTTCTTTTCTACTTTCTTTCTTCCTACACACCTTTACTTCTGGCTGTACTTCCTTATTTTCTAAACTCCAATCTAGTGGACCATATGATTTCTGAATTCCTCCCAGACAGCATCTTAAACTTTCTTGTGTAAACATAAAACTATACGTGATTGTTTCATCCTCATTATTAAGATCCCTTATATTTACCTTCCAAGTTCCCTCATTATCATTGTGGAACGTGCAATGCTGCAACACATTCATCCCATTTTGAAATGGGCAACCAGCGCATCCTGTTCGTGACGCCATGTCTCTAGTGGGTTATGGAATAGAGAAAATCCCACACAATTTACTGATGCGTTTTGATGCACTGGCTGGGGGAGTAGTTAGCTGATTGCACGATTTCACAATGATTACACACTTAATTTATACAACACAATTGCCAAATACCAAAATATGGTTTCATTCCTCAGTAGTACGATTCAATGGGTTGGCCTCAGTAGTACGGTTCAATGAAATGGGCTCAGCAATACAATTCAATGGGCTGGCTTCAACAGTGATAGGACTAAGTCCCCTTACTTCAGTCCCTTTCAGGTGCTCCGCGGCTTCAGCGTGAACTAAGAGATTCGTGTTCACGGAGAGGGTAGTTCAGGTGATCAGTCTGACCCGGGCTATACTTGCGATTTTTCCTTCGTTGTTCTACAAGTATAGTCACCTCCAACTTGGGACAGTAAGTTACGGTTTTTATTGAGCGAGCTGCCGTCAGTGGGCTCCTCCTACTCAATATATCACTGCTCCCAAATTTGGGCTCGGATCTTACTCAACAGATTCTTTTCCCTTCGTTGAGCATTTTAAATTACCTTTGGGAAACTTCCATATCACTGCAAATGCCCTTTTCTTACCAACTTGGTCAAAAGGCCCCAGGGTTTGATCTCTTGGAATTCAGGATATTTGCTCTCTTTGTAAAAGATTTCTAAAAGATGAAATTTAAATTAAGACTTTAAGCGAAGTCAGGATCTTTTGCACGTAGTCCCAAAACAAAGAACTAGATAAGGAGATAAATCTGATCTTCTTCCTGAAACTGGCTAATGGGCAACCTTTACAAACATTCAAACTATTTCATTCAATATGACACAGTCGTTCAACCAAGATCCGTCCGTCTGCCAGTCCGTTCATCGAAAACGAAAGAGATAGCGCCGTTATCGTTAAGGAACCAGGCAGGAAAGGTAAAATGAAGATGGCAGAGAAGGAGCACTACCTCGAGGCGCAGTAAGCACATGATATCCATGAAAGATCCTCTTCAGCCACAGCTCTGGTGCAAGGGCTGTTTGACCAAAAGCAGAAGAGGGAGATCCAGGGCAGAGATCTGGTTAAACAGTTCGCCCTCCAAAAGGGTAAGGGCTTGAAGCGAAACTGGGGGAAGTTGCCCATGACAGCGGTGCAACGCTGAGACACTGGGAGGACCCACACGGTCAAAGGGCTGACAGTAGGCATCAAGTAACACAGTGTATTCCCCAGCGCAGACCCGGGAGCAGCGGTAGCCCCCCGGCCTCCAGAAATAGAGGTGACAGTCACCGCAGGGAGCACGTGTGAGACAGACCTGGGCCGTCTGTTCTTGTGCACAGACAAGAAATAGTGTTCGTTAGGACCTGGTGTTGGAGTCCCTTTCCTCATCCGCTGTCACAGTGTCCTAGAGGGAAACCCTGGCAGGGGCCAGTCCTGTGCGAAGTCCCTCATTGTGAGCACCATCAGGCCGCGTGCAAGCCCAGCCCTGTCTCACACCTGGAGGCTGATGCAGCGGTGCGGCCGGACACGGCCGAGACGTGCACGCGGGGAGACCCGGAGAAGGTGACGCGCATCACAATGGCCCCTTCTAGAACCGGCTCGTCGCCGTGCGGCTCCTGGAGACGCGCACAGCAGTTGGACTGCTCCCGAGCCAACACTGCTTGGAGTCAGGTCACACCTGTGTCCTCGGTGTCACCCTGACCGCAAGGGTAAGTGTGGGCAAACGAGGGGGTGTTTGCACCCACACTTGGGGGGTCGTAGGGGTGGGTGACTTGTGGCTGGGGGAATTGTCACTTTTATGGCTTTGTTTCTTTCCTAAACATGACTTCAGTCCGCTTCAGTACAAGCCAAGGGCTGAAGACGAGGTGTGCTGGCCTGACATGGGGAGGCGGGGGGAGTGCTTGGAGCGATGCTATTTGGCTGGGCAGGCAAGGTGAGGGGTGCAGCGGAGCAGGCAGTGAGGATGCGGATGGTTGCTTTAGGGTTTCCATATTTCCAGGTCCAAAATGCAGGACACCTGTCACATGGCGGAGGGGGGACGGGGGATATGACAGTGGGGGGCAGAGACATGCCAGTGTCCTATCCCTGCCCATGCTGTTGTCCCTCAGTGCCAAGCCAGAGCCCCCGCCAGCCCTGCTGCTGCCCCTCACCCCAACCCACTGACCCCAGCCTGCCAGTGCCCCTCACCCCAAACTGCAGTACCCTGCCCCCCGGCCATGATGCTGTCCCTCGCTCCAGACATCAAGTAACTGGGAATGACTGGTTGTGGTTTCAACTTGCTCTTCAATATTTCTTTCATACAGCTACAGAAGACTGGACAATCTTTTATCCCGGGAGAAAAATATGGGATCCTTTGGAAAGAGAGGAAGGTAAATCAAATAGAGATGCCAATTCTCACTGTCACGTACTCTTTTTGCCTTGCCTAATTTGAGAGATTCAGGTGTGAATTGGGGAAAGCAGTGCTCAGCAGATCTTCACAATGCGTGGTAAGGAAATGAGTAGTGCGTGTGACCAAACACCCCTGTCGCTGTCGACAGCAGCACGTGAAGTTCAGGGTGATTAATGCCATCTCTGTGTAACGACTCTGTGTTCATGGCGAGGGGAAGGGCAGGGAGCTGCACTGGAAAGGAGACGGCCCAGCCAGGTCTCTGCGCATAGCGGTGCAGTGAGCGCTGGAGCAGGGCCAGAAAAGGCAATATACTCCACGCAGGATTCGGAGAGAGCTCGTGCAGAAAGACTGAGCCCCGAGGCCCGCAGACACGCAACGACGCCTTACTTCACTTCCATTCCCCTCTTTAGGGAAGGAGAAGATGCTATTGCTGCTAACTTTGCCCTGGTTGAGCACTGAGGAAAAGGGCCGAGGGCTCAACACAGCAATACCAGTTTTTCTGTTGGCTTTTTTGGTAATTGAACCAACCCCGAAATTCTGCTTCCAGTTTCATTGGTTACTGTCCATTGACTCTGCGGGATTTACATCCATGATGGCATGCTTTTGAACTTAAAGTAAGGATATACATTTATTTAATTGTAACTTTAGGATCTTCTCTATTGTTCTTTACACAAGGATCTGGCAGACTCAAATAATTGAGCCTGCTCCAGCGTGCTGCATGTCCAGCGTGTCAGAGCAGGCTCCCTGCACGCGTATAGGAGCTCACAGTGACTCACTGAAATAATTGCAATGTTTTTGCATTTTGCTTTTAGTAATACATGCATTCAGCAGAGCTCTGCCCAGCCAGGCTGTGTTTCTGGCAGCACACACTGTTGCCACGTGGACCGTGCTACTTTTGTTTCTTTTCTTTTTTGACACCAGGATCTCCCAGCGTCAAACTTCGGCACCACGCTGTAAACGTGCAGCATGGCAAATGAGTGCATGTGCACCACGTGTGGTCTGTGGGGCCTGACATGGGTTTGAAGTGCCACAAACTGCATGAAAGGGGGAGCAATGCTTCCCCTTTCTGCAGTTTGTGCACACTCATCGGGACACTCATCGGGCCACGATTCATGCATACAAAGAAATGGCACCATTGCATTTTGAATTCTTTTCTCTTTTTTTCTCTCTGATTTATTTTGCAGCCAGACAGGGCAGCAGATGTTTGCCACAGCAGAGTCAAGGGCCTGGGACGCTGTGTGGCGGCAGCAGCTGCGGCTGCAGCGGGCAGGCCAGGAGCGGGTAAGACCATCCACCGCTCGGTCTCCCCCACGCACAACCCACCCTCCCTTCTATGCCCTGGGGGCAAAAATGAGTAGTTGTACCCCTGTCTGCCCACTCTGGGACCTCCTCCATTTCAAAATCCTAGATGTTATCCTCCCTTTTGAAGAACCCTTTCCAAACTCACCATGTCCATTTGTAGCCTAACTGGTAAGAAAACCAATTACTCTTTCAACATCACAACCACATGGCAAATTGAGCTAGTACCGGCGGGGCTGTCTTTACCCATCCACATCGGAAGTTGTTCCAGACTTTGAGAAGCCGTCAGAATTTGGCCGTCCCCCACGACCGTCCTGTTTGATCAGAAACCAGTTGTATTTGGAGACATCCTGAGGCGGAGGGTTGAGGCCCCATTTTGAATGCAAAGTGCTGAGTTTGATGATTGCTGAGGAGGCAGTTGCAAAGGATGCTGTCTTTATTCACAAAGACTTTTGTCATCCGTTTCCATAGCTACAAAAATGGGGTGCTTCTTTGCATCACAACTCATTGCCATTTGTTGCACACCAACACCATAGATTAAAAGTAACACCTCTTTGGTGCCTGCTGCCCAGAGGACTGCTGCTAGAGATGACTACCAGCTGTGATCTGGAGACATCCTCTGTGGCACCCTTGAAAGGTCCCCTGGGGCACCCCGACTACCAATCCTTGATCTAGAACATGTGCACTTTGACACGTGCTCTCACAGGGTAAGCTGTGGGCAATTTTGTGGACATAGCGTAAAACTTGTATGCTGTGAAAATGCTCCTTCCCGTTATCAGAGAGAATAGCTCCTGAAGTATGGAACATCTTCTGGATCGGTTTGATATTCCACAGCTAAAATATAAGCACATGCACGAGGTGGAGAGCACTCAGATCAAGTCACGCATGACACAGTGCATCTCAGTCTTAAGGTGCAGGCAGACATGACATTTGAAATGTCTCCAGGCATAGCTGGCTTGGGGCTGTTTCAAAAAGGGAACCACCGCAGGACATTGCACGGCGCCTGCAGTGGCCCCTGGCTGGAGCACTTGGAAATCTCCACGAGGCTGTGGCAATCGGTGACTTTGCTGCCCCTTTCCGCCTCCCCCCACAGGGCAGAGGAACGGAGGATGCTGCCAGTGCTGCTCCGCTCCCGTTCCCCCCTTCCCCAAACCCTCTCCTTACTGACATGGGCTCGAGAGTGGGAGTGCGGGGAGAGCAGTGGTGGGGGTGTGGTGGTGTGGTAGGAGGTCACTCGGGGAGGGGGCATGGGGGCGTAGTGGTGAAGGAAACAAGGAGTCTAGTGCAGGGGCTTGCAGAGTTTGGTGGATTTGGGCTCTCCAACCCCCAGTCCCTTCTCCTCTCCATATGTTGGTGGAGCAGAGGGGTAGACTGGGGTGTCAGGGGGATTGGGATAGAGAACCTGGCTCAGGTGGCGATACAGCGTCTGGGCTCTGGCTCCGTTCTGAATTGTGTTACTGAGTCCTTTAGTGAATGTGTGCACTCCCCTTCTCTGCCTTTCAGTCTGCTGAACAGAAAAACCAGATCCTGTGATATTTGTGTCTCACTAAGGTGGTTTAAGGAGAGCAGCCGGTGCTTAGAGCACTGTAGCTGAGGCTGGCTTGTGTCTGAGGTTGGTGTTTGTACAGGGGAAGGTCCATGGTGGGTATCTGATAGTATGGAGGTGGGAGTGTGTCTCAGCCTCACGCTAAGCAAGGAAACAAGAGCCGTGTAACGCGCTGTATATGTCGTGTGTTTTGTTGCACAGAGTGGGAGGGTAGGTACAAGCCAATGTTGTGTAGAGCTGATGGAAAGCGCATATGACAGTCTGAAGGTGTTTTCTTGATTAATAGTGGGAAGGTGGCCCATGAAGAGAGAGGAAAGTGGAAGATCTGGTAGTTTGGGTAGGTGGAACTCATTTGACCAGTGGGTGGCTGGTACACACTAGTACATCAAGCGTGGGACATTATTATGAGAGCAAGTGCCTGGGATTGCAAATGCTGAAGATGTAGCATGAGCCGCTGTGAGGATTGTTGGACTATTGAAAGAAGGTGTGACTGCTCGAAGCCCTCTAGATTAGGTCGAATGTCCAGCGGTCAGATGCGGGGATATGGTGACCCTGACTCTCATCTGCCACGTCTTGATGTAAGAAGTCTTCTGTCAGGAGCACTGAATTCTAGACACCACTAAACATCAGGACATAGGGACAATTAATCCTATGTCTCCGAACTTCCCTTGTAGCCCCTCGTAGTGACACTGGGAATTCAGTCCTACATGTAAACTGAAACTCGCAGGTCTTGCTCTTTTCAGAATTAGCTTGTATTTATTCAATTCTTGTTCTTTATTCTAGGACCTCACGTATCTCTGGGCACAAGACCTGGAGCTCATTAAATATCCCCAGGTAACCCGACGGCCACGTCCAATTCAGGTACGTCTTCCTTCCAGTCTCCCTTACCAAGTCAGAAAAACCAAGACTACCCGACCAGGAACTTGGGCTGTAGCCCTCCTGGGCAGTATCCTCTCTAACTCCTTTCTCCCTGGAGAATCCAAATGAAATGAAAGGGGTCTTTCCCCTTGAATCAGACAAAGTGCACGTGTTGTTCTGTCTTGAGAGTCTGCAATTCTGTGTAGCCGCCGGCACAACAAGTCCTTTAAACAATAGAAACTGAAAAAAAAAGCCTACTTGTTGCAGTTGGGGTTCAGCCGCCTTCCCCGGCAAGCCCTTCAGCTCCTTGCCGCAGTCCCGGTTGGTGCCTGGTGTTCCCTGAGACGCCTCTTCAGCTGGTCTCTCCCGGCTCAATATAGCTCCTGCGAGCTTCCCAGCCAGCTGGCTGCTGGCTCGTTGCTGCTGCGGCCGTATCGCCTGTCCTCCCAGGTTCCTGGACTCGTGACCTCCGCGCCTTGTTTTCATCTGGGTCCTTTCCTTTGTGAGGCTGCTGTAGTGTTACGGAGCTGCTGCTCTGCAACCGTGGCTCCCGGGGAACTCTGTTTTCTTTTGCCGGCTCCTGTTGGCACTTAGGAAGTATCCCCGCCGTCTTCTCCTGCTCTCTACAGCAGCTCTAAGGTTTTCTACATTCAGGAGGAAGGTAGGCAGTTTACTGGCAGGAGCTAAGCTTTTCTTGGACGTTTCTAACACGTTGGCCTTGTGGGCAGCCAGGAAAGGATGGAGGAGCAAGTTCTAAGAGCTCCAAATGTGCGTTCCCAGCAATGAGAATAATATTGCCGTGAGATAAAAAGGTGGGAGCAACTTGTGAGAGTAGGCAAAAGCCCGTAGGGGTTACAGACCCCCCAGAGAGTATTTTAAAATGGAAATTTGGCTTCGAATCTCCTTCTTTATGGATGGTTGGTTTTTTAAAAACTAAGAATGATCTTTTAAAGAGTTTTCTTTTTAATTGACCGATACATATTTACAGCTGTAACTCTGATACCTGTTTTCTGAGAATAAAACGTCCTATTTTTATAATGCGTGTTTGTGAGTCACCTGATAACATTTTTAGTTGCCTTATTCAGTTTGAAGTGAAGTCCATTTATCCCAACATTTGTCAAGGATGAATGTGTTGTGAGTCTCCACAAAAAGCGAAGCAATTTCTGTCATTTTATCACTTGAAAACAAAGTGCCAAAGCGCTCCAGATTGGATTCCCTGTCCTGTTCCCATTCGGACCCTGCATGTCTTCGTACCTGAAAGGTGGATCCACACGTCCCAACTTTTTGAGTCGCCTTGCCTGTTTGTGCGAGTTCTGTAAAGGGCAATGTGCACGTACAGAGTTGGGTACATAGACACAAGTGTACTTAAACATCATTCGGATCAACGCTCAAAATCTTTAAGGAATTTCCTTAAAGGAAAAGGAAGTTTCGAGATGCAACTGGTGCCACCTTAGTCAGGGGGAGCACGTGCCCCGACAGTGACCAGTCAGTGGCCGATCTCGCTGCCTGGGGGCAGACCCCCCATGGCCGATTGTGCTGACTGGAAAGTGGGCGCAGCACTCTCAGAAGTGGCTGCGGTGCTCCCAGAAGTGCCAGTGGCGCTTGAGCTGGCTCCCCCGCTCCCCGGATGGCCCTCACAGGGCAGTCACGGGCACTCCCAGCTGCCCCCTCTTGTCCATCACCAAAGCAGGGAGCATCTTTTATTGATCTCAAACTTTCCACCCCGGCTCTCGTCGCACACAAGTCACTGAATCACTCCCAGGGACCATTTCCCACTAATAACATATATTTGCCTCTCGAGTAATAATGATGGCTTGTTCCCATTAACTTGCCTGGGCTTGGATCAGGCTCCAGCCAGTGCAAGGGCACGTCTAACAGTGACAAGAAATATTGTATCTAGATGTAAAATTGGAAGTGGGACAATGGGAGACAAAATACATTGCTACCTCTGGGATATGCCTGGACTCGTGGGATTAACACCCTTCCTTCACAAGACGAGTTTGATTCCCCTTGGTCAAGCCTTAGTTTCTGTCTCCTCTACCGACATGCACTTGTGATAAGAGAGCTCCCCGCTCCAGCGCTGGGTGGACGTGGGGTTTGGCACCGGTTCAAAGGAGGCCACTGTGGACTCGTGCTGGTTCCTCTGTCCTGGATGTGTGTCTCCCCGCTAGCGCGTCCCAGCGCTGGTCTGGTTGGGAGAGGAGAGATGTGCTTGTTTCTGGGGTGCAGTTAGCTACGGAGATGGGGAGGGAGGATGTCAAGGTAATACTGTCCAATAGGAGAGCCGGTTGTTCACCATTGGTGCCATCTCTAGACCGGCCATCAAAATAACGACACTTCAGTAATTTGTGCTCTCCGATCATCTGTGTTATCAAACGGCCAAACTGAATTAGAGTTTCAGAGTGGGGACTCTCCTTGTTTTCTGATTCATGTCAAGCTTTTGGTCTTTTGTTTCACAGGCTGCGGGGGACTGCAGAGCAAGCCTGGAGAAAGACGTTTTTCTCGTGCTCAGGGATTTGACCCATGCTGGAGCATTTTTAAAATCCTACCGGGCCTTCCTGCCACCAGGCCAAGTCCTGGACCTTCTCCTCAGCAGGTAAGAGCCAAGAGCTGTGGAGGAAGCTGTAATAGCCTTGAGAGGTGGGGCATTGCGAGCAATGATGTCAGATAGTTTTGAAGAAGGCGTGATTAAGAAGCCAAATGATATGGATGTTTTTCTAACAAGCCTGACAAATTCAGTGTTTCAGTTGAAACTGGGTTGAAAATGCCTCCCCCATCCAAGCACTTTATCAAAGAAGGAGACCGAGAAGTAAAATGGACGGTTTGGTTCTTTAGCGGAAAGGTAGGACAGCTGGAGGCAAGCAGTCCTCCGAACAGCTAGACTCACCGCTGGAAAAACCAGGGTCACCAATGCAGGCGGTCACTGTCCCTCCGCAGAACTCTTTGCTCCATGAATCGGGCTCTGCTGGATCAGGAGAGGGATTTCACAGGGCTAAAGGCACAAAGCATCGCTGTCCCTTCCTCCCCCTGCGCCACAATGCTCCCCTAGCTCTGCTCTCGTGGAGAGACAGCAGACCGACAGCTTTGGTTTTCAGGGAAAACCCTGGTTGAGCCGGACGAAGGGGATGAAAGACAATGATGTTCTTCATCTTTTTTCTCTAACATAGTTTGACTAGAGAAATCTTCATGTTTCATTGTCTGGGCAAGGTTCTGACGTAGACTGTCTTACTCTTCTGACATAGACCGTTTTTTAAATAAATGTTGAAAGTATCCATTTTGATATTTAGGCATGGGCACCTGGAGATCCCACGAGCAGCGGGAGATGCCAGCCAGGCCAGACAAGAACTTGGGAAGTAAGTGTGGCTTTCTGCTGTACAGCAAAACCTCAGTCAGGATGCAGAGGATGTGGTAAACTTAATCAGCTCTATCTATCTATCTATCTATCTATCTATCTATCTATCTATCTATCTATCTATCTACATAGGCTGTATCTCTCTATCTGGCTCTATCTAGAAATCTATCTATCTAGATAGAGAGAGAGAGAGAGAGAGAGAGAGAGAGAGAGAGAGCCAGCCTTATTTGTATAAAGAAAGAATTAACTGTATGATGCCTACACGAATTGCCAGAGACTGGGATGCTGCCCCAAAACTGAACAGATGTAGTCTTTTATTTGTGGATCCATCATTTCTGGGAGAGCAAACAAAGCATGCAACACTGCAAAACGTGGCCCAAATGTAGCAAGAAAAAAGAAAGCAAGAAAAGTAGGAAGCGAGAATAGCCAGGCGATTTGTGTTGTGTAAAGGTTGGGTTTGGGACAGGATGTTTGTGTTTTGCCTGTGTCTCCTCTACTTGTTTGCCATAATACTGGACCAAATTGGAGGATGCTGCTATAGCTAAACAAAGTTATAATTGTCCTATATTTTGCATCTTGAGGATACAATTCAGTATTCATTCCCTAGTTTGGATCAGTAATTAGGAGTGGTAAAACGGGTGTCAGTGAGATCAGACCATGATTAGGTAAAACGGCGCCCAGATCACAATTCCTTGCTGGCTCACAGCAGAAGGGATATATTCATCTACTTGATACAGGTTTGAATGACAAATATCACTGTGATAAAGCCTGACTATGATGGGATTTTGTCAATGTATTTGTTTTTAGCCCACTAGCTCTGCTGTTTTCCTTGTGGCTGCACAACGTTGCGGAGGATTTTAGGGAGCCACCAAGTTTTAATACCTTGAACAAAGTCGTGGCATACATGGAAAGGAACATGCCTGCCTCCCAGCCATTAAAAGAGGCAGAACAACTGCTGGTTACGTTTCAGCGAGAACAAGTTGAAAATGAGAGTAAGTTATATTTTTGCTCAAGCTATCACTACTTAATCTCCCAACCCTCACTAAAGAATTGCATTTTGGGGGATTAATGTTACCAACATTCAGATGGCCAAGGTTGCTAATAGGTGTCTAATGAGGTTGTGTCCTGGGTTTGGTTTCAGTGGGCCAAGAAAATGTTCAGGTCTACGTTGAGATCCAACTGTTGCTCAAAGTGAGCACAAGTTTCCAGCGGGGTTCTTCTTGCATTTATTTCTTGTAGTCATATTTGAAAAAGGTCCTTAAACTTTGAGCGACAGACACCTCACTTGAATGAGAATGAAATGATCCAAATCTTGAAATAACGGAGAGTAATTACATTAAATTGTCTGTGTGCCAGGGAGTGCGGAGAGGGCAGGTCAGTGTCTCATTTGCGAGTGCGATAGGAACAGTTTGATAGCGATCACTTATTTTATGCGTTCATCAGGTTTGCTCGTGTTTATACAAAGCTGCACAACTTATTCTTTCAAAAGTTCATCATGCTTCTCCGTGAGCACATGTAAAGACTTGGTGCCGAGTCATTGTTGTAAGGGATTTATTTAGTGAGAAACATGTAGACGGAGCTTTCTATATGCAGCCTGAACTCTACAGACCCCCTCGACGACTCTATGCAGCCTCCACCCATGTGGATTAGACTGCAAGGCTGGGACAAGAGATATCCCAACGGGCTCTGACAGATGTGATTTGACTCCATAAAGTTAAGATAAAGAGAGCGAGAGGAGAGTTTCCAGTTGTCGGGGAGAAGATTTTTGTAAACAATTGTTATAAAATGTCATTTCTGTGGCTTCTTTTCATCAAATATCCACACTTAACTAAGGCTGGTGCAGCCATTTTCACTCGCCTCATTTAGCTCCAAATAATTGGTGTATCTAGGCCAGCCCAGGGACCAGCTCGAGGACCAGCCCGGGGAGCAGGCCAAGGACCAGCCTGGGGAGCAGCCCAAGGACCAGCCCAAGTCCCAACCCAGGGACCAGCCTGGGGACTTGCCAGAGGGCTATCCCAGGGACCTGCCAGAGGGCCAGCCCAGGCACCTGCCCAAGGACCAGCCCAAGTACCAACCCAGGGACCAGCCCAGGGACCTGCCGGAGGGCCAGCCCAGGGACCTGCCTGAGGACCAGCCCGGGGACCTGCCTGAGGACCAGCCCAGAGTCCAGCCTCAGAAAAAGGTATGGTCTGGAAGCTTTTGTTCCAAGTATTCAATATGAAAAGGGTATGCGGAACTGCCGATATTTGTATTCTATGTGAAAATAGACTTTCCACATCCAGTATTTACTCCTGTCCCCGAGAAAGCTGTTCAGAGCTGTGACCAAACACAAGTGCATGGCTGCAAACAGCACAAGTGGCGCACTGGGTGAAAATCTGACCCCTCATTGCATGTGGTGTCAGATAAAGATGTTTCAAAATGAGGCATCTTCTATAACGTGCGTGTGCTGGGGCTCCCAGCCTGTGGGTGTTTTCAGAGTGGGAGGGGGACAAGGGAGCAGAAGGAGCTGAGTCTTGGGGTTTTTCAGCCCCCCTCTGCAGGCTGGGCCCAGTGTATTGCAGGCCTCCCAAGGTGGGGGCTCCAGTTCCCCCACTCCACCCCTCAGCACCAGCTGAGGAGCCCCAAGAACGAGCTCCCTGCGCTTCCTTTCCCCCCTGCCATGCTGAAACAGCCAACACTGCACAGAGCCTGGCCCTTGCTGTAGGAACCTGCTTGCAGGCTCCCAGAGGGCAGCTAGATCCCCACCCCCCGGACCAACAGTGACCTTCTGTTTGGTCTCGGGTAACGCTGTCACTCAGACCGCTTTGCAAACATTGCTCTGAGTTACAGCTGGGAGCTCCACTTCTCTCTGCACCCTTAGGACACCTCCACACACACAGGCACTATTCCTAGGGCTGTGCGAAGCTTCGGTAGCTGATTCAATTTGGAGGAGATCCTTCCCGATTCAGCGGCAGAATCTCCAAATCCAAATCGAAACAGGAGACCAATTAAAAGGTCCAGATAAGTGGGGTTGTTACTCAAACTGGATCTTATGGTGACGTAACAGTCAAGATTTTGGAGCGTGCTGGCTGCTACGCCACAGCCAATCTTTGAATGAAGGTCCTCACTCAGCACATCCAGGCAGCGTCGGCTGCCACGACTTTGTGTAAGAAGAAAGAAAAAAGAGGGAGGCTTGCTGTTTTCGATGGTTGTTGACATTTGCCCTATTTTGGATTTTTTTACCATGCTTAGCTCCACTTTGTGGGCATGGCCCTGTTAACGTGAGGCTACTGGCTTTCTATCTCCATTTTGCTCCTGACTTATTATATTATTCTTATCATTAATTTTGGTGGGCTGCAGAAGGATGGCTCCCTGGTTTCTTCCAGGTGCCCTTGTCCTGCACCACAGCCACTCACGGTTGGTTTTGTGCCCCTGCAGGTCCGTGCGCGGCGGAGGCAACCGGCTTTCCGTCGCATCTTCTCAAGAATTTTTTCTTGTTTCCAGGTCCCGGTAAGTATGGAGACTCCTCAGCGCCTCAGAAGGAGAGAGCTTCCTGCTCTCATCCTTTTCCCCTCCGGGGCATCGTCCCTGTTTTCTTTTCTCAACCCGCTTCCTTTGAGCTCTCTCCGCGCCTCTCTCTCTCCTCCTCCTTCTTCCTTCCGGTTGTTGCTGGGGGCGGCTTGTCACTGCTCTCCGTCCCGCGCCAGCCACCCCAAACTGACGGGAACTGATGAATCTGGGCATCTTTCATCCTCCCGCATCCCAAGCTCTCACTCCTGGTTCGTCAGGCGAGAAGTGGTTGTGCTTGGAGCGCCTGCTCCGGCACTCCTTCTTGTCTTCGGGGTACTTCTCCTGGGTCCCTGTAATCTCCTCTGAGTAGGCAGCGTGATCTTCGCTGCCAGAGACCAAATCAAATAGGAAGCCTCCAAATCGATTCAGAAAAAATTCGGCCCAATTTGGAGATGCGGCCATAAACTAAAGAGGCAGCAGTCCTCAAGGACGCTGGGCACATCTGCCTCCAGCTGGTGAGTCTGTTGTGGTGGGATGAGTGGGTAGGGAAAGGGCACGGGAGGGCGGGGGGGCAGATCAATGCCCCCACTGTGCGGGAGGGATTGGGGCTGGGGCTTGGACAAGCTGCCCAGCCAGGGCGTGAGGACGTGGGAGTCTGAGATGGGGGTGAAGGGTGAAATGGCTTGCTCCGGGCAGACGGGGGTAAGCAGCAGCAGGTCATAACCCCACATCTATTACTACCACGCCCACATCCTGTCCCGCACCACCCCGGCTGGGCAAGCAGCAGCAGCACCCATATCCGGTGCTCCCCACACTGTGCCTGGGCAAGAGGCAGCAGTGCCTGCATCCCACGGCCCCCACACCCTGTATGTGCATGGCCCTCTGTCTAGGACCTCTGGAGGTTTCTAGATGCCAGAGACTGGCAGGTGGGGGTGGGAGGTCCATGTTGTGTCAGGGCTGACCGTTTTCTTATGTAGAGCTGAGAGGAGAGTTGCATGGGATGGTTTAGATAGAGCTGCTCATGCTTCAGGCGGGGGGTGGATTAGATGGTCTCTGGAGGTCCCTTCCAGCCCTGCTTCTCTAGGACTCTGTCTGTGACTCTGCGGTACCAGCTCACACCTTCCAATGAAGTGAGCCGCGCTCTGTATGGGCAAGGCTCAGAGTGGAAACTAGAGGAAATTTAAAGGGCAACCAACAGGAAAAATAGCAAAAGACAGAGGAGTCTGCAAACACAAAGGAGTGGAGGAGATGGAAGCAGAGCGTCCAGTGGTTTGGAATACTGGCTTGACTTTTCAGATCACGAGACAGCCCATTTCCTTGGGTGAAGAGCCTTGCCCAATATGTAATAATAGAGGACGGTCAGTAGGCACATCCGCTCTGCAGGAGCTCCTTCCTGAGCAAAGCACATTGTGGAGCCTGGAAAGCCACTCTTTTGTTCAGCAGACTAGGCTCTTTGGGTACAAGTGGTATCTTTTATGACACCAACTAAATATCCATTGCAAACAGGAAAATTCGGTATCCTCCAAGTTTCAGGGGTGTTAGGTGTAAGTGGATGTCTTGATATGAATACTTCATTGCAAAGACCAAGTTACTCCTGTAGGTAGGACACCACCACTTACAACATCGCAGAACCAGGTATAGACCCCAAAATGCCTGCTTGTGTTTGTGCTGTTTTGTTCCTACTGCTTGCATCATGTTTCTGACTTTTTCTCTTCATTTATTTTTTATTCTTTACCTCTCTCACTGCTCATCACCGTGTTCATCTGTACCTCCATGGACACACCTTGTGCACCGTGACATCAACTGCATCTGCATTTTACTACCAGCAAAACAAAGACACCCGCATTGTGCGGTGCATTATAAATGACAGCGAAGGCGCTGAAAGCAAAATCATGGTAAGTGATGTGGAAGAGTTGTGTAGATTTATTACTGGATGTGTTTTCACTCTGGATGACAATGTAGATGTTAAAGCACACACCACTGGTAGGAATGGGCGTGTGTGCACAGGTAGGCAGACAGATACACTGCAGACCAGCTTGAAGGCAAGTCACTGAAAGATGCAGTATAGCAATAGATACTATGTAGTTATACAAGGATCCTCAAGGGCATGAACTTCTAGATATCCTCATGTATTCTCCTTCAGTTTCTCTTCTAGAAAAGGAGAGCTGGAAGGGACCTCAGGGGGTCATCTAGTCTAACCCCCTGCTGAAGGCAGGACCAGTTCTGCCTCAACCTTCCCACTCAAGTTATGTCTAAGCTAGTCTTAATCCTGCACAAACCAACCTCGCACACAACCGCTATTCCCAGTGCCCCAAACACCAAGGGTAACTGTAACCTGCTACATAAATGACATACAGGAAAAGTTGTAGTTCGCAGTATTTTTTGGCTGCAGTTTTAAAGACCTGAATCCCTGCAAGTGAACTATGGGTCTGACCCAAATCCTGTTGAAGGTGGGAAGAATCTTTCTGCTGATTTCAAAAGGGATTGCATCGAGCCCTGTGCTTTTTCACAACCCATTGCACTTCCACAGGAGCGTGGAAGCAAGAAACAAGGCCAAAAAACTTCACAGGTGTCAAAGAAAGTATTTGCCACCTCAGACTGTAACTCAGTCGATGCCTGTGAGCAACATATAGGACAAGGATTTACGTGGAAGGGGTGGCTAGGAAGACGGGCACGTCACGTCTCCAAATGTTTGGTCGAGGGAATGACTCTGAGTTGCTGGTGCCCCAGCTAGTGCATGCCCTGTCTTTTTGAATGCAAACATACTGCACTGTCAGGTGTACCACAGTTTTCTGCTCAGCGGCAGCTACAAAGTCATTCCAAAAATATGACCTTTTCTCACTACTCTGAAACTTAGGGCCAGATCCAAAGGTCAACTGAAAACAGACTTCCATACACAAAGAAGCAAAATCATTCACTGCAAAATCCCTTTTCCAGCTGACTTGCCAGGACAGGACGGCAGACGTAATTAAAAAAATCTTGGAGGCGAACAACCGAGGAATGGAGGACTTGGCCAGCTACGAACTTGTGCAGGTGCTGTCAAAGGACAAAGGTAAGAAAGCAAAACTTTTCACCGGTGAAAATAGCCTGCTTGTGCTTGCAGACGAACATGCATATGACTCCATTTCAGAAAGAGTGGGCTGTTTTCACCTCCAAGCCAGGTGGAGGAGACCTCCCTCTTGATTACCTGGAGGAGTCAGCACACCTCTACTCCCCTTTGGGATGGCATGGGTGCAGGTGGGGAAGACTTGCAATGGGAGATCCAGCGCTGACATGTGTCCAGCTGTCTGAAGTCAGGGCCAAATGACAAAGAAGAGAGAGCTGGGAGCATCACCCGTACACTGACTGGTGCCCAGAAAGCCACAGGAACGACACAGGCCAGATCCACTCCCTGAAATCCATCCTGCTTCGAAACTCGACGCCCTCTGCACCAGGACTTTGGGATGACTTGTGTCATCTCAGCATCGCAGCATTCATTGTGGTGCAGCACAGTACAGCCTCCCTCTCCTCCACTTAGTTTAGTACTGGCGGAAGCCAGTTTTGGTCCTATGTCCAGTGCCCTTGTGAGTTATTCCGTCCTTGACTTCAACAACTTCCTGGACAAGACTGAAGTTTCCTAGATGTTTGCCATGGGCATGGCTTCTTTCTTGCCCGTGCAGGTGACCTGGGCCACAGGGCTATATCCCACTTCACCTCGTGTGCCTGAACATGCTCATCGGGGCAGGCTCTCCCTCTTGCTAGTACACTGTTTGGCACGCAGAGCTCCCTGGTTGCTTTCCAGCTCATTTTCTCCATGAAGTAACTTCTTAGGGGCTCAGTCTAGAAAGTGCTGGCAGCATCCTTGGCGCTGAAGATGGGGCAGTGCTTGTCATGAGAAACAGTCCTTGTGGCTAGTCAAAGCTACCCAAGAAGAGACCCGTCAGGGTTTCATTTAGGCCTGGATTTTCCAGACAAACATTGACTGATAGAAAACCAGGGCTGGAAGGAACCTCAGGAGGTTATTAGTCCAAATTTCCTGCTCAAGGCAGGATCATCTCTACTAACACATCACAGACAAATGGTTGTCTGATTGGCACTTAAACACTACCTGTCCTTACTGGGGACAAAGGTTGCACAAGCTCTCTCAGTCATCTGTGTCGGGACTTCACCACCTGCGAGTTCGGAAGTATTTCCTCGTTTCCAGCTTCAATGCCCCTGTTGGAAAGTAAGCCCGTTACGTTACCTGCTACAATCACGGAAAACTAGAGATCCTCTTTACAAGTAACAACCCTTTTGGAAGATTTCTAACACCCGCTCCATTTTCTCAGGATGACATAATCCAGGTCTTCCAACTTTTCCTGTCTAGGAAAATATTAGACCTTTCCTCGTTGTTGTTGCTCTTCTCCGGACTCCTTCTAGGTTGTCGGTTTCTCAGGAAGCATGATGCCTCGAACTGGCCCCAGTTCTCCAGCTAAGGCCTCCCCGATGCTGAACATCATTGAAAAACGGCTCCCCTCCTTTGCATACAACATGCATATTAACACAGCCCCACACGCTCTTGTTCTTGTTTGGGTTTTGTAACAAGATTACAGGGATGACTCAGATTTAGCTTGTGCTCTACTCCTGTAACTACTATATTATTCTTTCATTACTGTAAGACCATTTTCCTTAATATTCCCTCGAAGGTACAACCAATTTCCCCAATTCCTTTTTCCTTTAAACTTACGTTCCATGGGACCCTGGCCACCAGTTGTTTGAGGTTGTGCATGCCCCTGCTAATCTTTACTATTTATTTGAACTCTTGTCATGCCAAAAGCCATACTTATGGTCAAAGACCCTACTAGGGAAAGCACTGTATCAATCCAGAGCATTACCCACAGAACAGCTTCACCTTCACAGAGGGCTACTGGATTGTAGGCATTGCACTTGCAGTGTTTGGCAAGCCCTAAGCCTGCTGGGTATCTTGAGTGGCAGGAGGAGAGTCTACCATCAATCCCTGACCATTGCGAGGTCAAACTATCATCACCATCAAATCAGCAGCAGTATCAGGCCCTGCCCTGGGTTTACCGGCCCTCTTTCAGAGCCAGTGAAGAGAGGGAGGATGCAAAGCGAGGGGAGAAAGCCAGGCTGAGCAGGCTTCTTTCTGCTCACCTCTGGCACCCAGCAACCCAGCGCCCCAGTGTGCCCCTCCCCACACACGCACCTCTCCAGAAAACAGCTGTCTCCCATTGCTAGCAGACAGGGACCTGTGAGCTCCAGGAGCAGCAATCTCCTCTGCTGCCAAAAGGCACTGTGCAAGCCCTGTTCTTGGTGCATGAGGAGGTAAAGGGGTTGTCTCAGCTGAATGGAAAAGAATTTGTCTTGCCCTAGTTGTTGAATAAAGAACCCAACACGTGCAAGCTGTAGACAACCACACATGGAAATGATGCTTTAAGGAAGCAAATCAAACGGTTGTCTTTCAACCTACACGTACAGCCCTGTGTGTATACATCGTGCTACTGTCTGTAGTCAGTGATCTCCGAGCCAGAAAACGGTTTCATTTAGTGCACAGGTAAGTTTGGTGTTCTCAGACTTCCAGACGCATGACTTTGGATGGTCCAACATCTTCTCATACTTTTGCTGCTGGTGGGAAAGGAGGTGTTATAACTAGTAAAAACCCAATTAAAGAACCTCATTTAGACTTCCAAGTGGCACGTGCCCAGCCAGAATGCACCTCTGAACGCTCCCCCATTTTTGCTTGTAGTGTTACTATCCAGAGTAAATCACTCGACGCTTCTTTGCTTTTCTCTTTCTGCAGAGCTCGTCTTCCCAGAAAGAGCCAATGTATTTTATGGAATGAGCAGCAAATGCCCTGCAGCCCTTTCACTCAAAAAAAAGGCACGTTTCAGTTTGTACCATGGCCCACAAAAAAGAGGCAGCACCTACAGAGATGATTCAGAGTCAGAATCCGAGGAAGAACTGCCATAAATCCTGCTGTCAGGCTGGGGGACCCTGGGAACCTGCGGGGGGTTGGGGTGCAGGCATGGGAGGGATAGGGGGAAATGGGAGGGAGGTTTGTTTGAAGCGGGGGATGGGGTTAGGGTTTGCAATTGCAAAGAAGCAGACACCCGGGTGGGGGAAGGGGTATATTCCCTTCCCTCTGCCCCCCCAGCCCTGCCGGTGCCCCTCACTCCCAACCCACAGCCCCTTTCCCACCCCCACATACCTCCTGGTGCTCCTCCCTTGTCCTGCAGAGAATGAAAGAGGACATCAATCTCTTCTTCCATTGCCCCAATCCCCTGCCGCCTGCTCACCTCTGCCTGGAGCCCCCTCTCCTGCCCCTCTAAGGCCTCAATCCGGGCACGAATTGAGAATGTGGCACAGGTGAGGGACCCCCGGCCCCCACTCTACCCCCAGGCCTGAGAGGTCCCTCCAGGCACCTCCCGCAGACAGGGGCCTGGGCACTGTTGACCCACCCAAGGGGCCTATCTGGGTGGACGCCTCCCAGGAGCTGGTGGCTGGAGGCAGCAGCAGGGCAGGGGCCTTGGCTGCACTCCATGTCACCCCATAATAGCACCCCTCCTCCTTCACTTATCTGAAGTCTCTGTCATAAGCCCCCACGTGCTCCTGCCCACGACTGGCCTGGGAACTGCCGCAAACTGCTTCCCTGTTGCAGTCCCTGTTCGCTGGCTGCCAGCTTCCATTGGCATGCTTGTTTTTAAAATGATTTAGGAACGCTTCTGGGGTATCTCCGTGTTGGTTGTGAGAGAAGATTGGGGTGTTCGGGCTGAGGGGAGCAGCTGGGGCTGGCTAAGCGCCTGCGACTCCAGTGTTTGACTGCATGCTGAGTCCGGCGAGACCGTGTTTGCACTTGAACCTGGCCTCTCAGGCATCATGCTCACGTTGGCGCTGGGCCTCCTTGTGCTGGCACTTGCCCTCCTTCTCCACCATCTCCATTCGCTTCAGCTCTAACTCTTGCTTGGGCTTGCACTCCTCAGCTTCCAGCTGCAGCTGGGATTTGCACAAGTCCCACTCAGAGGACGGCCCCTCGGGTTCTGCATGGACACGTGGAGGTGATCTTGCGGCCTGATCATCATCACACAGGATCTGAATCAGGTCTTCTCTCATTGGCTCCTTTCCCTCTCTTTCATCACCTCTTTCAAGTTGACCACAGTCATGTGGTCATACTTGTCAGCCATTCCAGCTATCTACACTGCCCACTTGACCCAATGCCAAATGAGAGATTGTTTGCTCCAGGGTTTCCAGCGACTCTGTTCCCTTCCCCAAATGATGACTTCAAGACATCAGGATGTCAGATCCCACAACTTTCATGACACGTGGGCCAGTAGATGCTGCTTCGCATTGAGCCATCCACCTCACTGCGCCCAACCACCTTCCAGGCTCCAAGTGCCTCCGTGGGGGCACCTCACGTCTAGCCGACCCCACTCCTGGAGCACTCCTGCAAGCCTGGGGGTCATGAAGCCACCATCCATGATCTAGACTGATCTTGGCCCTGCTCCCCATGGGAAAAACAGGCCTAGTAGTCCTTGATGGTATTTGATCCACTGCAAGAACTCGGGGTGCTTCCCTGTCTGAAGCAGAAATAGTGGGTTCCCTTATTCCCCTGAACCAAGGGGATCCCAAGGCATAAAGTACACCCTCTCCCAATGAGTCTCCCACGCTTGGTACACAGGAGAAATGTATTGGTTACAAGGAGTAGGCTTGGAATAAGGCACAGGATAGCACAGTATCAGAGAAATCCCTTCGAGCATTCGGTGGCATGGTAGCCTTTGATCACACATCCGGGTTAATGCAGGCTATATATTTCGTTAGTAGGGCTGTGCACATTTTTCCCAGGTCTTTCATTTCAAAGCTGTTTCAATGCGTTTTGAGCTCAAAAGAGTGACATTGAAACAAAACAAAAGGATTTGAAACAGCTTCAAAAGGAAACGAGGGACCTCAAAACATTTAGACAGTTTTAAAGTCGTTTGAGTTTCAAAGCTGGGCTTACTTGGCTTCAGCACCGGTCTCAGGTGACAGGGCAGCCTCCTTTCATGCGGCTCACAGATCTGGGGCTGGCATCCCTGGAAGGAGTCCGGCACAGCGTGGCAGCCTTCCCGGGGGTACAGGCTGCACCCAGCATTGGAGATAAATGCTGCTGCCTCCTGTCCCAGGCAGCAGCTGCAGCCTCCCCTCATCCGGCACAGATACAGGAGCTTGCACCCCGAGGAGTAGTGTGGCACAGCCCAGCAGTACTCCCAGGGGTGCAAGCCCCTGGATCTCCACCCTGGACGAGAGGATCCTTCTTTCATTTGGAATCCTTTTGTCTTGTTTCAATCTCACTCTTTTCAGCTTGAAACACTTTGAAACAGCTTTGAAATGAAACACCCCATGACATTTCTCACAGCCCTATTAACTAAATACGTTGCGTGCAGTGACTCAGATGTGTGATTAAAGTCTACCATGTCACAGTTTGCTTTAAGGGCTTTCTCTGATATTGCTCTATCCTGTTCCCTATCCAAATCCTGCTCCTTGTAACCAATAAAGTTCTCCTCTGCACCTAGCATGGGAGACTCATTGGGAGAGGGTGTACTTTATGCCTTGGGATCCCCTTGGTTTGGTTGAGTAAGGGGGACCACAATTTCTGCTTCAGACAGGGAAGCACCCCAAGTTCTTGCAGTGGATCAAATACCATCAAGGACTACTAGGCCTGTGTTTCCCATGGGGCACAGGGCCAAGATCAGTCCAGATCGTGGATGGTGGCTTCATGACCCCCAGGCTTGCAGGTGTGCTCCAGGAGTGGGGTCGGCTGGACATGAGGTGCCCCCATTGAGGCACTTGGAGCCTGGAAGGTGGTTGGGCGCAGTGAGGCAGATGGCTCCACACAGGAATACCTGCTACTGGCCCACCACGTGTCATGGTAGCTGTGGGATCTGACAACCTGCTGTCTTGAAGGCATCATTTGGGGAAGGGAACAGAGTCGCTGGAAACCCTGGAGCAAACAATCTCTCATTTGGCATTGGGTCAAGTGGGCAGTGTAGATAGCTGGAATGGCTGACGAGTATGACCACATGACTGTGGTCAACTTGAAAGAGGTGATGAAAGAGAGGAAGGAGCAGAGGAGAGAAGACCTGATTCAGATCCTGTGTGATGATAACCAGGCCACAAGATCACCTCCGCGCGTCCATGCAGAACCCGAGGGGCCGTCCTCTGAGTGGGACTTGTGCAAATCCCAGCTGCAGCTGGAAGCTGAGGAGTGCAAGCTCAAGTATGAGCTGGAGCTGACGCAGATGGGGATGGTGGACAAGGAGGCCCAGTGCTAGCGCCAGCATGAGTATGATGCCCAAGATGCCAGGCACAAGTGCAAACATAATCTCTTAGGAGTCCAGCAAAGCTCGGTAGCCCTCCCGGTGGTGTGATCCCCTGGATCTGTGCCCTGGAGGAGAGGAGGCTGCTCTGTCACCTGGGACCAGCACTGGGCATGGGGCGCAGCGAGCACCAGCGATAATTGCTGCTGCCGCCTGTCCCAGACAGCACCTGCAGCCTCCCCTCTGCGATCCCTGCCAGGTCATATTGCCCACTAGGAGCCGGCGGGCTAGCTCTTCCTGCTTGTTCCCCATGCTCCTGGCACTGGCGTCCAGGCAGCTGAGGCCCCAGCTGACCCCCTCGATGTCCTGAGACGCTGTGAGAGAACCAGACCGTTAGCATTTTGAAAAGAAGTTTTGTTCGTGTCCTGCACAAGGGAGCTTTCCTGGGTGCAAGTCCCCGGGCAGACCTCTCGGGCTAAGGGGTCCAGACGGCAGATAGGTCCCTCCGTGCCCCTCAGGAGAGATTTCCCCCCACCCAGCGTGCCCTCCTCTGGGTGGGAATACTTACCTCCTGAGCACTTACCTCCTCCTCCGGTGTCTCTGTCGGAGTCTCCTGCATGGGGCGGGGAGCTACCTGTAGTGCAGTGCCAGGGAGGAGTGGCCCAGCTCTGCATGCGCTGGACCTGGAGACGACTGTTTTCCAGGTAGCTCCAGGGGGTTTTTGTGGCCAGTCTTCTTCGTGGCCACCTCCTCCCCCTTCTCCTCCCCATCCTTCTTCTCTGTGCCGTTTCCCTGGAGTAGGGCCCGGCGGTAGTTGTCGATGTGGTCTTCATAGGCCCCGATGTGCATAGCTGGCGTCCCTCCTGCTCAGGCTCCCGCACTCGGCCCTGCAGGGACTCCAGCAAGGAGCACATCCCACAAGTGGGGGAGCGCCTGTGCTCGGGGCCAGCACCGCTGCCACCCCAGGCACCCCCGCCGTCCAGGGCCAGGGCTGCACGCTCTGTCTGCCTGGGGTCTGGGTGCGGGGAAGCTGAAGCTGACAGGCACGGTGAGCCACTGCCACGGCTGCGAACTACGTCTCGTACTTACCTGGTCTCAGCAGCTGCTCTTCAGGCCCGTGGGCTCAGGCCGCTTGCTTGGAGCAGCCCTCTGGGCGCCCTGTACGTGCCCCTCTGCACGAGCTCCTGTGCAAACCGCTGCTCCCCAGTTGGGCTGCACCTGTTCGTGCGCTCTGTTCCCGGGGCTCCCGGGGGGGCTCAGCTAAGTAGGGACTTGCGGGGGGGGTTCCCTCCCGGGCTCCACTCAGCTGACATGTCCTGCCCAGCATGGCCCCAAACACACACGTGCACACACTCACTGACGCACACACTCACACTTCCTCATGCTGTACAAGCACCCCTGGGCTCACTTGCCCCCTCTCACGGCCGAGCTCCTACCTCCTGGCTCTTCGCTGGGGCGCCCGCGTGTTCGGCTCCCAGGGACACAACAGGCATGAACCCATGTGTCCCCCTGGGGAGCAGACCCAATAGCAATATTGACTAATGGAGGCCACTGGATGTTCCCCACCTCCCGTGTCTGGGACAGCACCGCACCTACTGCCGCGTTGGAGGCATCCGTATGCAATAGAAATGGTTTGGGGAAGTCGTGTGTGTACGCCCCTGGCTGAGTGCACAGAGCCTGTTTAACTGAGAAATGCCTGCTCCAGCTCAGGTGTCTCAGGTGTGCAGCCCCCCGCTCCCTCCCAGCCCTACCGGCATCCCTCACTCCTGACCTCCCCCAGCCCTGCTGGTGCTCCTCATTCCCAACCCACGGCTCCCTGCTCCCCCCGGTAACCCTAGATAGGGGGGCATCGGCAGAGGGGCAGGGGATGTCTGCAGGGGAAGGGGGTGGGGGGGTGCAATGCATGGGGGGGTTGGGTGGGGAATGGGTAGGCACAATCTGGGAGGGTGGAGGGTAAGCACAATCCACGGGAGGGATTATGGGTATGCAGGATCTGCAGGGGATTTCTGGGCTCCGGGAAGGTTTGGCAGGATCAGGTTTTTAGCCCCCAGCCTGGGTCACTTCCGGTTTTCATCTACATGTGGCAAAAGCACGGACGTGCATCCAGACAGGGTCTGCAGAATGGCTGCGCAACCTCCATTCCTGAGATGGCCAACTGTATATAGTTAAAAGATTTCTGTTTCTATTATTTAATGCAATAAAATATTTATCAGTTAAACAGTCTGGTTAAAGGTCATCTTTTTCAACAGTTGCACTCTCATGAACAAGGTGTCTTTTCAAAGGTCAGAGTGCTTCTTAACAAGATGTATTTGCAACTCTACTGCTCCTCTTTCTTCCTCCTCCCTTTGATTAAGCATTCATTAATATTGTACTGAAATTATGATAACATTAGGAGTTAGCTGGTGTTTTGTGCGTGGCTGGCCCTGGGATGTTCAGGCAGCCACCAGGTGTTCAGACATCCCTCGGGGAAGTGAAAGTCATTGGAGTGAAAACAGACAGTTGGCTCTTGGACGGCTCCGGCGTCAGGACCCCAGCCTGCTGCTCAGAGCATGGCAGTAGGAAATGAAGAAAACCGAGAACCGTTTTCACAATTTGTTCCTCATCACATTTTTCAGAGATAACACTTGGTATTTGGGAAACAAGTACAGCAGAAAGCAGCATGGAGAAAGAGCAGCCTCCTTCTCAGACTCTTGAGGGAAACCAATACCCAACGATTTCCAATTAGTTCGAGTTTTCTCCATTATTCTTCGGGCCATTATGGACGAGATAGATCTAGATACAGATATAATCAAGGATTGAGAAGGGTGCGACTCCCAGCAGGAACACAGCTTTACAAAGTAAGACCTCGTTTTGGATTGTGTACAACCGCCACCTCCCCTTTCTTCTGTCCCCACCACCCCGTGGCCCTTTCTCATCTCTGAAGTGTCTGGAGTGGACATGTTGAACTCTTAAGTCAGCTCAAAGTTCAGCTTACCTCTGAAGTGTGGCCTGGTAGCTGCACCCACCCACAATTTCCACATCCATGTACTCTTACCTGCAAAAAGGCTCATCCTTGATGAACTGCGGTGCTTACACGAAGGTCTCTAATGACCAGAACCACAGGTCCAGGCCCCAAAGACTTGCACACCATCTTGATGCATTAAGCAGATGTTTGAACACAGTGCCCCGTGCCTCAACACAGCTATAGACCTAGGTCCGTTTGGGCTAGTTGCAGCCAGCTCAGGTCTGAGTTATGACCTGTGAGTGCAGCCAACAGGAAAGTGCCGTTTTCCCCTCTCACACATGGACACAAAACCAGGGGAGCTAAACTCACTGACCATTTCCAGGAACAGTATTTATTTGTTGGTGAGATGAAGCATGAGCACTTTTAATCTGGAAAGAAAAAGTGTTCCAAAGTTAAGAGGAAGTGAAAAAGGGACGGTGAAAGAAGTGGTTATACCAGATACTGCAGGGCGATATCTTCTATTAGACCAAGTATAGTTGCAAAAAAAGTTATTATTTGCAAGCTTTCGGGCTCCCTCACCCTTCCTCAGGCAAAGGAGAAGGCACCGATTGTCCCACTTCTCCCAGGTAGAAATGTCTCTGTCCTGGATCCTGGCACTTCACCACCACTGGAGATGTCCCTGTTCCCACTCAGCTAGTAGATGAACGGGGGAGAATTGCATGAGGTTTGCTGAGGTTTGCCTGGGCTACGAGGGTTATGTGACAGTCTTAGATGCTGCAAGTGAGGCCCTGATCATCACTTTCTCAGCTACTTTCCTCCTCTCGTGGGTCTGGGGCCTGGGCACTGCGCTGTGCTGAGCAGGGCTTGGGACATGCGTGGCTGCTCTGGCACCAGTGCATGCAGGGTTGGAAGCAGCACAGGGCCAGGACAGTCCAGCTCAGCCATGTGATGCTGGTGCCTGGGGACGTGCACTGCAGACTTGTGCCTGTGGGGGCTGCAGGGAGCCCTGCACAAGCCCATGTAGCCCAGGGTTGGCAGTGCTGGGCTCTGCCCTTTCCTCCTCTGCTGGGAATCGCCCCCTGGATGTAAGGGCATCAGCAGGGCTGTGGTGGGTCAGACCAGTGGTCAGTCTTCCCCAAGCTCCTGCCTCCCACAGTGGCAAGCAGCGTATGCTTTAGAGCGGGGGTGGGCCCACTGACCACCTCGGGGTGGGGCTGCAGGTGGGTGGGAGCTGGCATGGGCACGGGCAGCAGCTTCAGCAGGAGCAGCTCAGCCACGGGGGTCCACCCCCACCAGCCCTGCCTCTGGGCCACTACCCCGAAGAGCGGCTTGGGCAGACGCCCCAATCCCCAGCAGAAACCTGCCAGTTGCATCCACAGGTGATGCCAGCGCCCGCCCAGCGCTGTTTCTGGCACACGGGCTGGGAGCTGGTGGAAGCTGTGGAGACGCGCTGTAGGTGCTTCATGGTTCAGGTGCAGCGGGGAGGGGGAGACAGAGGCAGCCCTGCCCACCCCCTGCCCATGAAGAGCTGGGGCTGTCCTGTGTCTCCTCCCCACCACCACTGCCCCGGGGGCCCAGGGTGGTCTGGAGGTGGTGCTGGTGGCAGCGGTGGGGAGGAGCTGCAGGGCAGCCTCAGTGTGGGCTCTGGGCAGCCACAGTCAAGCATGCCTGATGCCAGGTCCTGCTTTTTCCCAGCACCAGTTGCCACTGTGCCTCGTGGGCAGGGCCGCCTGCCTCTGTCTCTGCCTCCTTCCACCTCCCTCCCCCCAACAAAGTGTCCCGCACCTACAATACGTCCCCACAGCTTACACCAGCACTGGGAGTGTGTTGGCATCAGCTGTTCCCGCTGGGGATCAGGACATCTGCCCAGGTCTGCAGCTTTTACTGCTGCATCAGGGCATCAGCTGCAGCCCCGGGCAGCGGCCCTGATCCGCACCCAGCACCTGCCAGCAGCATCTAAAGCTGATGCTGGTGCAAGCCCAGTGCTGATTCTGGGGCATGGGGCAGGAGCTGGCGTAAGCTGCTGACAGGTCTGGCACATGCCCGCCTGCCTGGCACAATGCAATAACCAGAGCTGCTGGCTTCCTGTGGGTCAAATCCCATGACTTCGCAGCTGCCCACCAGCAGGCCAGATGCAGCCCACGGGCCATATTTTGCCCACCCCTGCATTAGAAAGAGAACACATGGACGGGGCATGTCTCGAGTGACTCACCCCCTGGCAGACCTTCCATGACGCAGGGAGGTCACCCGCCTGACGGGAGCCACGGGCTTGGGCAGTGTGACCCTGGAGCCAAGCACACACTTGAGGAAAGGAGAGTTGTCCCATGAGAATTTAGGGCTGTCCTGTCAGGGCTGGTCTGTTTAGGAAAACCTTGTCCACTTTCCCCGCAGCCCTGGACCCATTCCTGGACCCAGTGGCAGCCCCGGGGCCTGAAGCAGGGAGCCGAGCAGCCCAGAGCTGGGTCAGAATACAAGGGGGTCGGGGGGAAGGGGTCTAACGGTGGGGGTCTGCTACAGACCACCTAACCCGGGAGAAGAGCTGGACCAGGAATTTGCAGCTCAGCTCACGGAGGAAGTTAAGTCAAGGGATATGGTCATCATGGGTGACCTAAACTACCCAGACATTTGCTGGGAAGAGCAGTCAGCCAGGTCTGACCGCTCGCATAGGTTCCTAGCCGAATTGGCTGGAGGGCCGCACCCAGAGAGTGGTGGTGGACGGGTCATTTTCGACCTGGAGGGATGTGGGCAGTGGGGTCCCCCAGGGCTCGGTCCTCGAGTCAACACCATTCAATATCTTTATTGGCGATTTGGACGAGGGGGTGCAAAGCACCTTGTTCAAGTTTGCAGATGACACTAAGATGTAGGGAGAAGTGAGCAAGCTAGAAGGGAGGAATAGGCTGCAATTGGACCTAGACAGGTTACAGGGGTGGGCGGATGAGAACAGGATGGGTTTCAACATTGACAAGTGCAAGGTGCTGCACCTGGGGAGGAAGAACCAGCAGCAGACCTACAGGTTGAGGAACTCCCTTCTCGCCAGTGCAGAGGCAGAAAAGGATCTTGGAGTCATTATTGATGCCAAAATGAACATGGGCCGACAGTGTGGGGACACGGTCAGGAAGGCCAGCTACACCTTGTCATGCATCCACAGATGCATCACGAGCAGGTCTGAGGAGGTGATCCTCCCCCTCTACGCGGCACTGGTCAGGCCGCAGTTGGAGTACTGCGTCCAGTTCTGGGCGCCGCACTTCAGGAGGGATGTGGACAACATGGAGAGGGTCCAGAGGAGGGCCACCTGCATGATTAGGGGGCAGCAGGGCAGGCCCTACAAGGAGAGGCTACAAGACCTGAACCTGTTCAGCCTCCACAAGAGAAGGCTGAGAGGGGACCTGGTGATCTTCTATAAACTGGCCAAGGGAGACCAGCAGGCAATGGGAGAGTCCCTGTTGCCCTGAGCACTACCAGGAGTGACAAGGAACAACAGCCATAAGTTGACTGAAAGTAGATTCAGGCTACACAAGAGGAGGCGCTACTTCACTGTCAGGGCGGCTAGGAGCTGGAACCAACTTCCAAGGGAAGTGGTGCTTGGCCCTACCCTGGGGGTCTTCAAAAGGAGGCTAGATAGCCACCTAGCTGGGGTCATTTGACCCCAGCATCCTTTCCTGCCCAGGGCAGGGGGTCAGACTAGATGATCTGCTTAGGTCCGTTCCAACCCGACCAACTATGAAACTATGAAACTATACCCGAGCAGTGCTCTTTTAGTTCTCCCTAGTTTTTGTCCAAACTTCCACTTCTTGTAAGCTTCCTTTTAGTGTTTAAGTTCACTGAAGAGTTCTCTGCTAAGCCCGACTGGTCACCTGCCAGACCTGCTAGTCTTCCTGCACATCGGGGTGGTTTGTTTCTGCACCTTAAGGTTTCTTTAAAATACAACCAGATCTCCTGGAGTCCTCTCCCCCTCAGACGGGCCTCCCAGGGGATCCTGCCCATCAGTTCCCAGAGGGAGTCCAAGTCTGCTTTTCTGAAGTCCGGGGTCCTTACTCTGCTGCTCTCCTTCCTTCCTTCCTTCCTTCCTTCCTTCCGCTTCGGACGCTTCGGACCAGGCTCGCTTGGAGCTGCGTGGGGCGATCCCGAGCGTAAGACTCCCCGGCTTCCTATCTCTTTTCTTGCTTCACTCCCACCTCTCTAAAGGTCTCTAGCCTCTGTTTATTTCGCTTTCTGACTCTTTTCTTGCTTTTTTGCAGCTTTTACCCCCACTTTTCTCTCCTCTCTCTTCCCTCCCCCTCTGCTTCCGGTTTCTTTGTCTGTGAGACGCTTCTCGCAGCCTTCTCTTTTACTGTCTCTTTCCCTCTCTTTCTCTTTTTTCTGTCTGCTCGTTACGGGGAGTTACCTTTTCCATTAGCCTGCCTTCCAGAGGTGCTCTTAATTAACCCTCCATCCCCCCCTCACCCTTTAGTTTTCCTTTTCTTTTTTCTTTTTGCTGTTTTAACCCCCCCCCCTCCTTCCCCTGCCGCTTTTTTCCCCCCCCACCCTCCTCCCCCTTTGTGGGGAGCTCTCTATTATCATTTGCCGCTTGAGGGGTGCATTTTCCCCCCCCCCTCTTATTTTGTTCTATCCACGCTTTTTTTTTTTCTTCACCCCCCAAATCCCTCCCTCCCTTTCAGTGGCTTATCTTCACTTTCTGTTTTGGCCGCATTCCCGGGAGCTTGGCCTTGAGCTCCTGTGTTTAAGTTTTCTTTTCATTCCCTTAGTTTTTTTTTGCTTTGCAGTTTAACCCTGTCCTAGTGAGGATGGCTGCTCCTACACCTGGCAGTTGGCATGAGGATGTCTCTCGGGACCTCCCGCTGACGCATGGCCTGAGGGTTCATGCCCCTCTCCATGTGGGGCTTGAGGTTTGCATGGAGGCTCTGGCTGCGCTCCTGGGATGGCGTACGATCCGCTATGCGGGTCGTGTGAACACGGTCCCGATGATTTATTTGAGCACGCCTGCCTTGGTTGACAGGGTGTGTGCTGAGGGCCTAGACATTGCGGGCATCCACTACCCTGTCACGCCCCTAGAGACTCAGGCAGTGAGGGTGGTGATCTCTAACATCCCACCACATGTTTCTGATCGGGAGCTGGCCAGGGGACTCGAGGCCTATGGAGTTCTTACGAGTCCTTTTCGCCGGCTGCCGATGGGAGGCAAGGACCCTCAGCGGAAGCACGTCCTGTCTTTTCGGAGGCAGGTCTTTATGCTCCTCAAGGAGGGCCCCCAGTCTCTACCTCGCTCCCTGAGCTTCACGCTCGAGGGTCGGAGGTATATTATCTATTTGTCTGTGGGAGAGACTACGTGTTTTAAGTGCGGCGGCTCCTCCCACCTGGCTGCTCAGTGCCCTCAGGGCAAGGCGGCCGGACCATCGCCACCTGCGGCAGAGCCGAGAGACGGCGTGTCGACTTCTGGGACACGCGGCAGGCCCAGGGAAGCAGGGAGCTCTTCCTCCCAGCGTCCTTCCACCCCTACTCCATCTCAGGGGACGGGGGGCTCTGCTGTGAAACCATCGTCCAGTGGAGAGGCTGGTGCTACTACCCAGGCCCCGCCGCCGCCTCCCCCGTCTGTGGCGCCCCCTGCCCTCAGTGCGGGGGCCCCGCCGGCTGGGGGGGCAGGGCAGTCTGGCCCGTCCCCAGCACAGGGGCAGCTGCCCACTACCACCAAGAAGAAGAAGAAGGAGGACAAAGAGAGGAAGATGAAGGGGGCCTCTCAGGATGCCCTGCCCTCCTCGGCCAGTGCCGAGGGACCCCCCACTAAAGAGCCTGGCCCCGCTCTGGCTGCCATACCACCCACCCCGTTGGATGTAGCCGTCGGCGGGGCAGACTTAGCGGAGGGGGAGGGGGCTTCAGGGGTCCCTCTCCCCTCGCCTGTCCCCCAGCCTCCGGAGTCGGGCGGCGGCGGGGATGGTGGCGAATGCCTCTCTTCTGGTGGCCTGGCCTCGGGGGTGGCGGGAGAGTCTGCTACCCCCTTGGTCATGCCCCAGCCTGGTGGATTAGATGGAGAAGTTGACGAGATGGAGGTCCAGCTCACTGAGTCTCGCAAGAGGCGTCGTGAGCGGGATGGCCTCTCCCCCCCCAGGAAGACAGGGAATGCCCTCGTGGAGCCGGTCCTTGACTCGGACGATGAGAGGCGGCTGATGTGTCTAGACATCGAGGGTGTCGATGCTGCGGTTGCGGACGAGCTCCCGCCGGGGGTGCGGACTCGACGCTCTTCCTTAGGCAACATCCACCCCAAGCTGGCGGAGCCCCCCTGGGTCCCTCCAGACTATGGGGGACTCCTGTCCTTCTTGAAGTTAACTAAGGGGCAGAGGAACGTAGCAGGACGCATCACTCAGTGGTGCACAGACCCCAAAGTGTTTGTAAAGGGTGCCAGGGCAGCTGCCAAGCTCATGCAGCGGGATCTGGGCACACGCCAGATGGCTTACCGTTTGGAGAAGCTTGCCCAGAGGGTGAGAGCTGAGTGGGACTTGGGCGGGTCCCTCGACTAGAGTAGGGCACAGTAGGCCTTCCTTGACCTGTCTGTACTGCCTTGCTCTGCTCTTGGGTGCTCGTTCTTCCACCCGTACCTTGCTTTGCTCTTCCTCTCCCACACCCACATCCATGGCAGACACAATCATTGGCACCTTCAACATCAACGGCTGTCGAGACTCGGTGAAGCGCGAAGCCGTCCTGGAGCTCCTGCGACAGAAGAGGCTGGCCGTCGCCTTCCTTCAAGAGACGCACTCTGACAGATTCAACCAGGCGGCCTGGCGGGCTGCCTGTCGAGGACAGGTGTTCCTGAGCCATGGCACCAACCTTAGCGCTGGGGTCGCGACTCTCTTATCACCACAGCTGCAGCTTGACGCGGCGGTGCCGCGGGAGGTCATCCCCGGCCGCCTGCTGACCGTCCGCGTCACCCTCGCACAACACCGCCTGCTGCTCATCAACGTCTACGCGCCTTCCGATGGTCAGGAGAGGGTCGTTTTCTTCGAGACCTTGGCTGCCCTCCTGCGCGACGCTAGCGAGGATGATGACCTGCTCCTCCTCGGTGGGGATTTCAACTGCACCACTGCCCCGCGCCTCGACCGCACAGGGCCTGAACCCCACCTGCCCTCCGCTCGCAAGCTGCAATCTGCCTTGGAGGGGGCAGACCTCGTGGACATCTGGCGAGCCCTGCATCCTGATGCGCGCCAGTACACCTGGGCCAGGATGGGTGCCGGTGGTGTCACCATGGCTCGCCTCGACCGCCTTTATGTCACCAGGCACCACCTGCCACTCCTGCGCAGCAGCTGCATCGCTCCCTCGGGTCTGTCAGATCATGACCTAGCCTTCAGTGAACTGAGCCTGCCGGGGAGAGCCTGTGCGCGGGCACCTTATTGGTGTTTCAACGCCAGCCTGCTTCAGGACTCCTATTTCCGGGACTGCTTTGCCCACTTCTGGAGGAGCTGGGAGGCTGTGAGATCGAGCCACTCCTCCTGGAAGCTGTGGTGGGACGTGGGCAAGGTACAGATCCGAGCCTTTTGCCAGCAGTACACCCAGCTGGCCGCGAACGAGACGCGCCGACGTATCCGGGAGTTGGAGGAGGACGTGGCGGAGCTCGAGGCTGCTCTGCTGGCCGCTGGCAGCGACGCAGCACTGAGCGAGAGCCTCCGGTTCCGCAGGAGATGTCTGCGCGACCTGGCGGAGAGCGCGGCCCGCGGCGCGAGGATCCGCGCCCGTTGCCAGGAACTGGCGGAAACTGACGCCCCGACCCGCTTCTTTTTCAACCTGGAGCGGCGGAGGGCAGCGAGCAAAGTCTTGGACCATCTCAAGACTCCTGAGGGCCGGGTCATTACAGAGCCCGGCGAAATACGCGAACATGCCGTCGCCTTCTATCGTGACCTGTTTGCGGCCGAGCCGTCGTGCCCCGAGGCCACGCGGGAACTCCACGAGGGCCTACCACGTCTCGATGCCCTGGAGGCCGGAGAGCTTGAGCGGGACTTGTCCCTGGAAGAGCTGGCGGCCGCCACGGCCGGCCTCGCCTCCGGCAAAGCCCCGGGCCTCGATGGGTTGCCTGCTGAGTTTTACAAGACCTTCTGGCCTCTCCTCGGCCCCAGCCTCCTGCGCGTTTTCCAGGAGAGCCTCGCCGACAAGGTCTTGCCGATCAGCTGCCGCCGAGCGGTGCTGACCCTGCTGCCCAAGAAGGGAGACCTGGGCTACATGAAGAACTGGCGGCCGGTCTCCCTGCTGTGCGCGGACTATAAGATCCTGGCCAAAGCGTTGGCCACCCGCCTCCGCGCGGTCATGGCCTCTCTCACCGGGCCCGAGCAGAGCTACTGCGTGCCGGGCAGGACCATTCAAGACAACCTGTTCCTGCTGCGGGACCTACTCACGGCTAGCGAGCTCTTTGGCCTCGACATCGGCCTCATCTCTCTAGACCAGGAGAAGGCCTTTGACCGGGTGGGCCACGCCTATCTCTTCCGGACTCTGGAGGCCTTTGGTTTTGGGCCCCTCTTCACCGGGGCCCTCCGGGTCCTGTACCGAGACATTTCCAGCCTGCTCAAGGTGAACGGTGTGCTGTGTGCTCCGTTCCCCGCACGCAGGGGCATTCGTCAGGGGTGTCCGCTGTCGGGCATGCTCTACTCCCTGGCCATCGAGCCGCTGCTGCACACGCTGCGACGCCGCCTGAGTGGTGTGGCCCTGCCAGTGGCCACCGGCCCGTCCGCTAGGCCTCGTCTCCGGCTGTCGGCATATGCGGATGATGTCACCGTCTTCCTCAACACTCAGGAAGACGTGCGGGCCCTGGCGGATTGCCAGCGTGCCTATGAGCGCGCCTCCTCCGCCCGCATCAACTGGGCCAAGAGCGATACTTTGTTGCTTGGCGCATGGACTGGCACGCTCCCCCCGGACTTGCCGGGGGGGCTCACATGGCGCCGCGAGGGCCTCAAGATCTTGGGCGTGTTCCTGGGGCCACCGGCCTTCATGGCGCGTAACTGGGACGACCTCGAGGAGGGGGTGGAGGCCCGCCTGCAGCGGTGGCGCTGGCGCCTGCCCAGCCTTTCCTACCGGGGGCGCGTCCTTGTCATCAACAACCTGGCGGCAGCGACCTTGTGGCACCGGTGCGCCGTGCTCGACCCCCCACCGGATCTCCTGGAGAGACTCCAGCGCAACCTGGTGGACTTCTTCTGGGATGGGCGCCACTGGCTCCCACGAGCCGTCCTTCACCTGCCTGTTGCCGAGGGGGGCCAGGGTCTGGTTGACCTGGCCAGCAGGGTGGCGGCCTTCCGCCTGCAGGCCCTTCAGCGACTGCTTTACAGCGAGGAGCAGCTGCCATGGCAACAACTGGCGTGCCGGTTCCTACAGAGGGTCGGCGCCCTTGGCTTTGACCGGGAGCTCTTTTTGTTGACACCCACGCTCCTGAACTGGGCGGTGCTTCCGGCCTTTTATCGCAGCGTGGTACGAGCCTGGCAGGTCGCCTTCCGCCTCCAGCCTCGAGCCCGGACACTGTGTTTCCCGCAGCTGCTGAGGGAGCCTCTGGTGCACAACTCAGCCCTGTGGGGCTCCGTGCCGAGCCTGGCCTCTGCCAGCCTCACGGCCACCCTCATCCAGGCGCGTGTCCTCCGCCTGCACCATCTCCTGGACCCCGCTCGGTCAGCCTGGCTCTCGCCCGAGGCGCTGGCCGCACGGCTGGGCGTGCGCTCCATCCGCACCATGGGTCATCTCCTGCGTGACATCCGCGCCGCCCTCCCGCCGGTGGCGGCGGCCGCCTTGGACGAACATCTCCGTGCGCGCCAGATCCCGCGGGCCGCGGATGCCGCGAGCGAGGCTTTCCCTTCGCTGCCGGTCACCCCGGCTGTGGCCGCGGAGTTGGCCGGTGGGCCGGGCACTCTGTTGCGGCTCCCCATGCCTCCCGATAGTGACACGGGTTGTCCCTTTGCTTCTCTATCGCGTAGAAGCTTGTATGCCTGGGTGGTCTGTGTCCGCCATGCTCAGGTGCTGGCGGGACGCCCCGATACACCGTGGCGACGGCGCCTGGGGCCACCGGCTTCCCCACCGGCCCACCCGGCGTGGCGCACGTTGTATAAGCCGCCGACCGCCAAGAAGACTGGCGACCTGCAGTGGCGGTTGCTGCACGGCATCCTAGCCACTGGCACGTTTGCGTCCCACTTTGACCCAGCCGCTTCGACGGCCTGCCCCTTCTGCCCTGGGGGCGTGGAGGAGGATCTCTTTCACGCCTTCCTGGACTGTCCCCGCCTGCGGCCGCTCTTTGCCACCCTCGAGCTGCCGCTGCGGGCGCTGGGCAGGAGCCTCTCAGAGACCACCTACATATGCTCCTACCCGTACCGGGCGGCCGAGCGGGGCGCCATCTGCCTGGCCAACTTTTTGCTGGGCCAGGCCAAGGTGGCCGTCCTCAAGAGCCGCCGTAACCGGCTTGCCGGCACCGGCTCAGACGATGCCCCGCGGCTCTTTGGCCTCCTAGTGCGGGCGCGCCTCTCGCTGGAGTTTGAGCACGCTGTGCTCCGGCGGGGGGTGCCCGCCTTCGAGGCACTCTGGGCCCTTGAGGGAGCGCTGTGCCACGTGGAGGACGGCCGTCTCAAATACGCGCTCTGATGTTGTGACCGGTCTGGGCGACCGGGCGGGCGCGGTGGCGGACTGTGGCTTCCGGCTTGTGCCGTGCCCTGGGCCCTCACCAAGCTGCTTTTGTTCATTTTCTCGGGGTGAGAAGTCGAAGGGTTTTGTACGTGTACTATGGGACAGGGAAGGGTGGAATTGTTCGTTTCTCGAGGGCTATATACATAAATAGCATGTTAGACACGATGTGTATTACTGCGAAGGTGTTTGTCACGGTGTGATGTTCTGAACGTCCGGGAATGGTTTCTCTTTGGTGTGGTTTGATGGTTTTTTTGCTTTCTGTACCTGATCTTTTGTGAAATAAAGTTGTCAAAAGTCAAAAAGTCCTTCCTTCCTTCCTTCCTTCCTTCCTTCCGCTTCGGACGCTTCGGACCAGGCTCGCTTGGAGCTGCGTGGGGCGATCCCGAGCGTAAGACTCCCCGGCTTCCTATCTCTTTTCTTGCTTCACTCCCACCTCTCTAAAGGTCTCTAGCCTCTGTTTATTTCGCTTTCTGACTCTTTTCTTGCTTTTTTGCAGCTTTTACCCCCACTTTTCTCTCCTCTCTCTTCCCTCCCCCTCTGCTTCCGGTTTCTTTGTCTGTGAGACGCTTCTCGCAGCCTTCTCTTTTACTGTCTCTTTCCCTCTCTTTCTCTTTTTTCTGTCTGCTCGTTACGGGGAGTTACCTTTTCCATTAGCCTGCCTTCCAGAGGTGCTCTTAATTAACCCTCCATCCCCCCCTCACCCTTTAGTTTTCCTTTTCTTTTTTCTTTTTGCTGTTTTAACCCCCCCCCCTCCTTCCCCTGCCGCTTTTTTCCCCCCCCACCCTCCTCCCCCTTTGTGGGGAGCTCTCTATTATCATTTGCCGCTTGAGGGGTGCATTTTCCCCCCCCCTCTTATTTTGTTCTATCCACGCTTTTTTTTTCTCTTCACCCCCCAAATCCCTCCCTCCCTTTCAGTGGCTTATCTTCACTTTCTGTTTTGGCCGCATTCCCGGGAGCTTGGCCTTGAGCTCCTGTGTTTAAGTTTTCTTTTCATTCCCTTAGTTTTTTTTGCTTTGCAGTTTAACCCTGTCCTAGTGAGGATGGCTGCTCCTACACCTGGCAGTTGGCATGAGGATGTCTCTCGGGACCTCCCGCTGACGCATGGCCTGAGGGTTCATGCCCCTCTCCATGTGGGGCTTGAGGTTTGCATGGAGGCTCTGGCTGCGCTCCTGGGATGGCGTACGATCCGCTATGCGGGTCGTGTGAACACGGTCCCGATGATTTATTTGAGCACGCCTGCCTTGGTTGACAGGGTGTGTGCTGAGGGCCTAGACATTGCGGGCATCCACTACCCTGTCACGCCCCTAGAGACTCAGGCAGTGAGGGTGGTGATCTCTAACATCCCACCACATGTTTCTGATCGGGAGCTGGCCAGGGGACTCGAGGCCTATGGAGTTCTTACGAGTCCTTTTCGCCGGCTGCCGATGGGAGGCAAGGACCCTCAGCGGAAGCACGTCCTGTCTTTTCGGAGGCAGGTCTTTATGCTCCTCAAGGAGGGCCCCCAGTCTCTACCTCGCTCCCTGAGCTTCACGCTCGAGGGTCGGAGGTATATTATCTATTTGTCTGTGGGAGAGACTACGTGTTTTAAGTGCGGCGGCTCCTCCCACCTGGCTGCTCAGTGCCCTCAGGGCAAGGCGGCCGGACCATCGCCACCTGCGGCAGCGCCGAGAGACGGCGTGTCGACTTCTGGGACACGCGGCAGGCCCAGGGAAGCAGGGAGCTCTTCCTCCCAGCGTCCTTCCACCCCTACTCCATCTCAGGGGACGGGGGGCTCTGCTGTGAAACCATCGTCCAGTGGAGAGGCTGGTGCTACTACCCAGGCCCCGCCGCCGCCTCCCCCGTCTGTGGCGCCCCCTGCCGTCAGTGCGGGGGCCCCGCCGGCTGGGGGGGCAGGGCAGTCTGGCCCGTCCCCAGCACAGGGGCAGCTGCCCACTACCACCAAGAAGAAGAAGAAGGAGGACAAAGAGAGGAAGATGAAGGGGGCCTCTCAGGATGCCCTGCCCTCCTCGGCCAGTGCCGAGGGACCCCCCACTAGAGAGCCTGGCCCCGCTCTGGCTGCCATACCACCCACCCCGTTGGATGTAGCTGTCGGCGGGGCAGACTTAGCGGAGGGGGAGGGGGCTTCAGGGGTCCCTCTCCCCTCGCCTGTCCCCCAGCCTCCGGAGTCGGGCGGCGGCGGGGATGGTGGCGAATGCCTCTCTTCTGGTGGCCTGGCCTCGGGGGTGGCGGGAGAGTCTGCTACCCCCTTGGTCATGCCCCAGCCTGGTGGATTAGATGGAGAAGTTGACGAGATGGAGGTCCAGCTCACTGAGTCTCGCAAGAGGCGTCGTGAGCGGGATGGCCTCTCCCTCCCCAGGAAGACAGGGAATGCCCTCGTGGAGCCGGTCCTTGACTCGGACGATGAGAGGCGGCTGATGTGTCTAGACATCGAGGGTGTCGATGCTGCGGTTGCGGACGAGCTCCCGCCGGGGGTGCGGACTCGACGCTCTTCCTTAGGCAACATCCACCCCAAGCTGGCGGAGCCCCCCTGGGTCCCTCCAGACTATGGGGGACTCCTGTCCTTCTTGAAGTTAACTAAGGGGCAGAGGAACGTAGCAGGACGCATCACTCAGTGGTGCACAGACCCCAAAGTGTTCGTAAAGGGTGCCAGGGCAGCTGCCAAGCTCATGCAGCGGGATCTGGGCACACGCCAGATGGCTTACCGTTTGGAGAAGCTTGCCCAGAGGGTGAGAGTTGAGTGGGACTTGGGCGGGTCCCTCGACTAGAGTAGGGCACAGTAGGCCTTCCTTGACCTGTCTGTACTGCCTTGCTCTGCTCTTGGGTGCTCGTTCTTCCACCCGTACCTTGCTTTGCTCTTCCTCTCCCACACCCACATCCATGGCAGCCACAATCATTGGCACCTTCAACATCAACGGCTGTCGAGACTCGGTGAAGCGCGAAGCCGTCCTGGAGCTCCTGCGACAGAAGAGGCTGGCCGTCGCCTTCCTTCAAGAGACGCATTCTGACAGATTCAACCAGGCGGCCTGGCGGGCTGCCTGGCGAGGACAGGTGTTCCTGAGCCATGGCACCAACCTTAGCGCTGGGGTCGCGACTCTCTTATCACCACAGCTGCAGCTTGACGCGGCGGTGCCGCGGGAGGTCATCCCCGGCCGCCTGCTGACCGTCCGCGTCACCCTCGCACAACACCGCCTGCTGCTCATCAACGTCTACGCGCCTTCCGATGGTCAGGAGAGGGTCGTTTTCTTCGAGACCTTGGCTGCCCTCCTGCGCGACGCTAGCGAGGATGATGACCTGCTCCTCCTCGGTGGGGATTTCAACTGCACCACTGCCCCGCGCCTCGACCGCACAGGACCTGAACCCCACCTGCCCTCCGCTCGCAAGCTGCAATCTGCCTTGGAGGGGGCAGACCTCGTGGACATCTGGCGAGCCCTGCATCCTGATGCGCGCCAGTACACCTGGGCCAGGATGGGTGCCGGCGGTGTCACCATGGCTCGCCTCGACCGCCTTTATGTCACCAGGCACCACCTGCCACTCCTGCGCAGCAGCTGCATCGCTCCCTCGGGTCTGTCAGATCATGACCTAGCCTTCAGTGAACTGAGCCTGCCGGGGAGAGCCTGTGCGCGGGCACCTTATTGGTGTTTCAACGCCAGCCTGCTTCAGGACTCCTATTTCCGGGACTGCTTTGCCCACTTCTGGAGGAGCTGGGAGGCTGCGAGATCGAGCCACTCCTCCTGGAAGCTGTGGTGGGACGTGGGCAAGGTACAGATCCGAGCCTTTTGCCAGCAGTACACCCAGCTGGCCGCGAACGAGACGCGCCGACGTATCCGGGAGTTGGAGGAGGACGTGGCGGAGCTCGAGGCTGCTCTGCTGGCCGCTGGCAGCGACGCGGCACTGAGCGAGAGCCTCCGGTTCCGCAGGAGATGTCTGCGCGACCTGGCGGAGAGCGCGGCCCGCGGCGCGAGGATCCGCGCCCGTTGCCAGGAACTGGCGGAAACTGACGCCCCGACCCGCTTCTTTTTCAACCTGGAGCGGCGGAGGGCAGCGAGCAAAGTCTTGGACCATCTCAAGACTCCTGAGGGCCGGGTAATTACAGAGCCCGGCGAAATACGCGAACATGCCGTCGCCTTCTATCGTGACCTGTTTGCGGCTGAGCCGTCGTGCCCCGAGGCCACGCGGGAACTCCACGAGGGCCTACCACGTCTCGATGCCCTGGAGGCCGGAGAGCTTGAGCGGGACTTGTCCCTGGAAGAGCTGGCGGCCGCCACGGCCGGCCTCGCCTCCGGCAAAGCCCCGGGCCTCGATGGGTTGCCTGCTGAGTTTTACAAGACCTTCTGGCCTCTCCTCGGCCCCAGCCTCCTGCGCGTTTTCCAGGAGAGCCTCGCCGACAAGGTCTTGCCGATCAGCTGCCGCCGAGCGGTGCTGACCCTGCTGCCCAAGAAGGGAGACCTGGGCTACATGAAGAACTGGCGGCCGGTCTCCCTGCTGTGCGCGGACTATAAGATCCTGGCCAAAGCGTTGGCCACCCGCCTCCGCACGGTCATGGCCTCTCTCACCGGGCCCGAGCAGAGCTACTGCGTGCCGGGCAGGACCATTCAAGACAACCTGTTCCTGCTGCGGGACCTACTCACGGCTAGCGAGCTCTTTGGCCTCGACATCGGCCTCATCTCTCTAGACCAGGAGAAGGCCTTTGACCGGGTGGGCCACGCCTATCTCTTCCGGACTCTGGAGGCCTTTGGTTTTGGGCCCCTCTTCACCGGGGCCCTCCGGGTCTTGTACCGAGACATTTCCAGCCTGCTCAAGGTGAACGGTGTGCTGTGTGCTCCGTTCCCCGCACGCAGGGGCATTCGTCAGGGGTGTCCGCTGTCGGGCATGCTCTACTCCCTGGCCATCGAGCCGCTGCTGCACACGCTGCGACGCCGCCTGAGTGGTGTGGCCCTGCCAGTGGCCAGCGGCCCGTCCGCTAGGCCTCGTCTCCGGCTGTCGGCATATGCGGATGATGTCACCGTCTTCCTCAACACTCAGGAAGACGTGCGGGCCCTGGCGGATTGCCAGCGTGCCTATGAGCGCGCCTCCTCCGCCCGCATCAACTGGGCCAAGAGCGATACTTTGTTGCTTGGCGCATGGACTGGCACGCTCCCCCCGGACTTGCCGGGGGGGCTCACATGGCGCCGCGAGGGCCTCAAGATCTTGGGCGTGTTCCTGGGGCCACCGGCCTTCATGGCGCGTAACTGGGACGACCTCGAGGAGGGGGTGGAGGCCCGCCTGCAGCGGTGGCGCTGGCGCCTGCCCAGCCTTTCCTACCGGGGGCGTGTCCTTGTCATCAACAACCTGGCGGCAGCGACCTTGTGGCACCGGTGCGCCGTGCTCGACCCCCCACCGGATCTCCTGGAGAGACTCCAGCGCAACCTGGTGGACTTCTTCTGGGATGGGCGCCACTGGCTCCCACGAGCCGTCCTTCACCTGCCTGTTGCCGAGGGGGGCCAGGGTCTGGTTGACCTGGCCAGCAGGGTGGCGGCCTTCCGCCTGCAGGCCCTTCAGCGACTGCTTTACAGCGAGGAGCAGCTGCCATGGCAACAACTGGCGTGCCGGTTCCTACAGAGGGTCGGCGCCCTTGGCTTTGACCGGGAGCTCTTTTTGTTGACACCCACGCTCCTGAACTGGGCGGTGCTTCCGGCCTTTTATCGCAGCGTGGTACGAGCCTGGCAGGTCGCCTTCCGCCTCCAGCCTCAAGCCCGGACACTGTGTTTCCCGCAGCTGCTGAGGGAGCCTCTGGTGCACAACTCAGCCCTGTGGGGCTCCGTGCCGAGCCTGGCCTCTGCCAGCCTCACGGCCACCCTCATCCAGGCGCGTGTCCTCCGCCTGCACCATCTCCTGGACCCCACTCGGTCAGCCTGGCTCTCGCCCGAGGTGCTGGCCACACGGCTGGGCGTACGCTCCATCCGCACCATGGGTCATCTCCTGCGTGACATCCGCGCCGCCCTCCCGCCGGTGGCGGCGGCCGCCTTGGACGAACATCTCCGTGCGCGCCAGATCCCGCGGGCCGCGGATGCCGCGAGCGAGGCTTTCCCTTCGCTGCCGGTCACCCCGGCTGTGGCCGCGGAGTTGGCCGGTGGGCCGGGCACTCTGTTGCGGCTCCCCATGCCTCCCGATAGTGACACGGGTTGTCCCTTTGCTTCTCTATCGCGTAGAAGCTTGTATGCCTGGGTGGTCTGTGTCCGCCATGCTCAGGTGCTGGCAGGACGCCCCGATACACCGTGGCGACGGCGCCTGGGGCCACCGGCTTCCCCACCGGCCCACCCGGCGTGGCGCACATTGTATAAGCCGCCGACCGCCAAGAAGACTGGCGACCTGCAGTGGCGGTTGCTGCACGGCATCCTAGCCACTGGCTCGTTTGCGTCCCACTTTGACCCAGCCGCTTCGACGGCCTGCCCCTTCTGCCCTGGGGGCGTGGAGGAGGATCTCTTTCACGCCTTCCTGGACTGTCCCCGCCTGCGGCCGCTCTTTGCCACCCTCGAGCTGCCGCTGCGGGCGCTGGGCAGGAGCCTCTCAGAGACCACCTACATATGCTCCTGCCCGTACCGGGCGGCCGAGCGGGGCGCCATCTGCCTGGCCAACTTTTTGCTGGGCCAGGCCAAGATGGCCGTCCTCAAGAGCCGCCGTAACCGGCTTGCCGGCACCGGCTCAGACGATGCCCCGCGGCTCTTTGGCCTCCTAGTGCGGGCGCGCCTCTCGCTGGAGTTTGAGCACGCTGTGCTCCGGCGGGGGGTGCCCGCCTTCGAGGCACTCTGGGCCCTTGAGGGAGCGCTGTGCCACGTGGAGGACGGCCGTCTCAAATACGCGCTCTGATGTCGTGACCGGTCTGGGCGACCGGGCGGGCGCGGTGGCGGACTGTGGCTTCCGGCTTCTGCCGTGCCCTGGGCCCTCACCAAGCTGCTGTTGTTTATTTTCTCGGGGTGAGAAGTCGAAGGGTTTTGTACGTGTACTATGGGACAGGGAAGGGTGGAATTGTTCGTTTCTCGAGGGCTATATACATAAATAGCATGTTAGACACGATGTGTATTACTGCGAAGGTGTTTGTCACGGTGTGATGTTCTGAACGTCCGGGAATGGTTTCTCTTTGGTGTGGTTTGATGGTTTTTTTGCTTTCTGTACCTGATCTTTTGTGAAATAAAGTTGTCAAAAGTCAAAGTCCTTCCTTCCTTCCGCTTTGGACGCTTCGGACCAGGCTCGCTTGGAGCTGCGTGGGGCGATCCCGAGCGTAAGACTCCCCGGCTTCCTATCTCTTTTCTTGCTTCACTCCCACCTGTCTAAAGGTCTCTAGCCTCTGTTTATTTCGCTTTCTGACTCTTTTCTTGCTTTTTTGCAGCTTTTACCCCCACTTTTCTCTCCTCTCTCTTCCCTCCCCCTCTGCTTCCGGTTTCTTTGTCTGTGAGACGCTTCTCGCAGCCTTCTCTTTTACTGTCTCTTTCCCTCTCTTTCTCTTTTTTCTGTCTGCTTGTTACGGGGAGTTACCTTTTCCATTAGCCTGCCTTCCAGAGGTGCTCTTAATTAACCCTCCATCCCCCCCTCACCCTTTCGTTTTCCTTTTCTTTTTTCTTTTTGCTGTTTTAACCCCCCCCTCCTTCCCCTGCCGCTTTTTTCCCCCCCCCCCCTCCTCCCCCTTTGTGGGGAGCTCTCTATTATCATTTGCCGCTTGAGGGGTGCTTTTTTCTTCTTCCCCCCCCTCTTTTTTTGTTCTATCCACGCTTTTTTTTTTTTTTTTTTTTTTCACCCCCCAAATCCCTCCCTCCCTTTCAGTGGCTTATCTTCACTTTCTGTTTTGGCCGCATTCCCGGGAGCTTGGCCTTGAGCTCCTGTGTTTAAGTTTTCTTTTCATTCCCTTAGTTTTTTTGCTTTGCAGTTTAACCCTGTCCTAGTGAGGATGGCTGCTCCTACACCTGGCAGTTGGCATGAGGATGTCTCTCGGGACCTCCCGCTGACGCATGGCCTGAGGGTTCATGCCCCTCTCCATGTGGGGCTTGAGGTTTGCATGGAGGCTCTGGCTGCGCTCCTGGGATGGCGTACGATCCGCTATGCGGGTCGTGTGAACACGGTCCCGATGATTTATTTGAGCACGCCTGCCTTGGTTGACAGGGTGTGTGCTGAGGGCCTAGACATTGCGGGCATCCACTACCCTGTCACGCCCCTAGAGACTCAGGCAGTGAGGGTGGTGATCTCTAACATCCCACCACATGTTTCTGATCGGGAGCTGGCCAGGGGACTCGAGGCCTATGGAGTTCTTACGAGTCCTTTTCGCCGGCTGCCGATGGGAAGCAAGGACCCTCAGCGGAAGCACGTCCTGTCGTTTCGGAGGCAGGTCTTTATGCTCCTCAAGGAGGGCCCCCAGTCTCTACCTCGCTCCCTGAGCTTCACGCTTGAGGGTCGGAGGTATATTATCTATTTGTCTGTGGGAGAGACTACGTGTTTTAAGTGCGGCGGCTCCTCCCACCTGGCTGCTCAGTGCCCTCAGGGCAAGGCGGCCGGACCATCGCCACCTGCGGCAGAGCCGAGAGACGGCGTGTCGACTTCTGGGACACGCGGCAGGCCCAGGGAAGCAGGGAGCTCTTCCTCCCAGCCTCCTTCCACCCCTACTCCATCTCAGGGGACGGGGGGCTCTGGTGTGAAACCATCGTCCAGTGGAGAGGCTGGTGCTACTACCCAGGCCCCGCCGCCGCCTCCCCCGTCTGTGGCGCCCCCTGCCGTCAGTGCGGGGGCCCCGCCGGCTGGGGGGGCAGGGCAGTCTGGCCCGTCCCCAGCACAGGGGCAGCTGCCCACTACCACCAAGAAGAAGAAGAAGGAGGACAAAGAGAGGAAGATGAAGGGGGCCTCTCAGGATGCCCTGCCCTCCTCGGCCAGTGCCGAGGGACCCCCCACTAGAGAGCCTGGCCCCGCTCTGGCTGCCATACCACCCACCCCGTTGGATGTAGCTGTCGGCGGGGCAGACTTAGCGGAGGGGGAGGGGGCTTCAGGGGTCCCTCTCCCCTCGCCTGTCCCCCAGCCTCCGGAGTCGGGCGGCGGCGGGGATGGTGGCGAATGCCTCTCTTCTGGTGGCCTGGCCTCGGGGGTGGCGGGAGAGTCTGCTACCCCCTTGGTCATGCCCCAGCCTGGTGGATTAGATGGAGAAGTTGACGAGATGGAGGTCCAGCTCACTGAGTCTCGCAAGAGGCGTCGTGAGCGGGATGGCCTCTCCCCCCCCAGGAAGACAGGGAATGCCCTCGTGGAGCCGGTCCTTGACTCGGACGATGAGAGGCGGCTGATGTGTCTAGACATCGAGGGTGTCGATGCTGCGGTTGCAGACGAGCTCCCGCCGGGGGTGCGGACTCGACGCTCTTCCTTAGGCAACATCCACCCCAAGCTGGCGGAGCCCCCCTGGGTCCCTCCAGACTATGGGGGACTCCTGTCCTTCTTGAAGTTAACTAAGGGGCAGAGGAACGTAGCAGGACGCATCACTCAGTGGTGCACAGACCCCAAAGTGTTCGTAAAGGGTGCCAGGGCAGCTGCCAAGCTCATGCAGCGGGATCTGGGCACACGCCAGATGGCTTACCGTTTGGAGAAGCTTGCCCAGAGGGTGAGAGTTGAGTGGGACTTGGGCGGGTCCCTCGACTAGAGTAGGGCACAGTAGGCCTTCCTTGACCTGTCTGTACTGCCTTGCTCTGCTCTTGGGTGCTCGTTCTTCCACCCGTACCTTGCTTTGCTCTTCCTCTCCCACACCCACATCCATGGCAGCCACAATCATTGGCACCTTCAACATCAACGGCTGTCGAGACTCGGTGAAGCGCGAAGCCGTCCTGGAGCTCCTGCGACAGAAGAGGCTGGCCGTCGCCTTCCTTCAAGAGACGCACTCTGACAGATTCAACCAGGCGGCCTGGCGGGCTGCCTGGCGAGGACAGGTGTTCCTGAGCCATGGCACCAACCTTAGCGCTGGGGTCGCGACTCTCTTATCACCACAGCTGCAGCTTGACGCGGCGGTGCCGCGGGAGGTCATCCCCGGCCGCCTGCTGACCGTCCGCGTCACCCTCGCACAACACTGCCTGCTGCTCATCAACGTCTACGCGCCTTCCGATGGTCAGGAGAGGGTCGTTTTCTTCGAGACCTTGGCTGCCCTCCTGCGCGACGCTAACGAGGATGATGACCTGCTCCTCCTCGGTGGGGATTTCAACTGCACCACTGCCCCGCGCCTCGACCGCACAGGGCCTGAACCCCACCTGCCCTCCGCTCGCAAGCTGCAATCTGCCTTGGAGGGGGCAGACCTCGTGGACATCTGGCGAGCCCTGCATCCTGATGCGCGCCAGTACACCTGGGCCAGGATGGGTGCCGGTGGTGTCACCATGGCTCGCCTCGACCGCCTTTATGTCACCAGGCACCACCTGCCACTCCTGCGCAGCAGCTGCATCGCTCCCTCGGGTCTGTCAGATCATGACCTAGCCTTCAGTGAACTGAGCCTGCCGGGGAGAGCCTGTGCACGGGCACCTTATTGGTGTCTCAACGCCAGCCTGCTTCAGGACTCCTATTTCCGGGACTGCTTTGCCCACTTCTGGAGGAGGTGGGAGGCTGCGAGATCGAGCCACTCCTCCTGGAAGCTGTGGTGGGACGTGGGCAAGGTACAGATCCGAGCCTTTTGCCAGCAGTACACCCAGCTGGCCGCGAACGAGACGCGCCGACGTATCCGGGAGTTGGAGGAGGACGTGGCGGAGCTCGAGGCTGCTCTGCTGGCCGCTGGCAGCGACGCGGCACTGAGCGAGAGCCTCCGGTTCCGCAGGAGATGTTTGCGCGACCTGGCGGAGAGCGCGGCCCGCGGTGCGAGGATCCGCGCCCGTTGCCAGGAACTGGCGGAAACTGACGCCCCGACCCGCTTCTTTTTCAACCTGGAGCGGCGGAGGGCAGCGAGCAAAGTCTTGGACCATCTCAAGACTCCTGAGGGCCGGGTAATTACAGAGCCCGGCGAAATACGCGAACATGCCGTCGCCTTCTATCGTGACCTGTTTGCGGCCGAGCCGTCGTGCCCCGAGGCCACGCGGGAACTCCACGAGGGCCTACCACGTCTCGATGCCCTGGAGGCCGGAGAGCTTGAGCGGGACTTGTCCCTGGAAGAGCTGGCGGCCGCCACGGCCGGCCTCGCCTCCGGCAAAGCCCCGGGCCTCGATGGGTTGCCTGCTGAGTTTTACAAGACCTTCTGGCCTCTCCTCGGCCCCAGCCTCCTGCGCGTTTTCCAGGAGAGCCTCGCCGACAAGGTCTTGCCGATCAGCTGCCGCCGAGCGGTGCTGACCCTGCTGCCCAAGAAGGGAGACCTGGGCTACATGAAGAACTGGCGGCCGGTCTCCCTGCTGTGCGCGGACTATAAGATCCTGGCCAAAGCGTTGGCCACCCGCCTCCGCGCGGTCATGGCCTCTCTCACCGGGCCCGAGCAGAGCTACTGCGTGCCGGGCAGGACCATTCAAGACAACCTGTTCCTGCTGCGGGACCTACTCACGGCTAGCGAGCTCTTTGGCCTCGACATCGGCCTCATCTCTCTAGACCAGGAGAAGGCCTTTGACCGGGTGGGCCACGCCTATCTCTTCCAGACTCTGGAGGCCTTTGGTTTTGGGCCCCTCTTCACCGGGGCCCTCCGGGTCTTGTACCGAGACATTTCCAGCCTGCTCAAGGTGAACGGTGTGCTGTGTGCTCCGTTCCCCGCACGCAGGGGCATTCGTCAGGGGTGTCCGCTGTCGGGCATGCTCTACTCCCTGGCCATCGAGCCGCTGCTGCACACGCTGCGACGCCGCCTGAGTGGTGTGGCCCTGCCAGTGGCCAGCGGCCCGTCCGCTAGGCCTCGTCTCCGGCTGTCGGCATATGCGGATGATGTCACCGTCTTCCTCAACACTCAGGAAGACGTGCGGGGCCTGGCGGATTGCCAGCGTGCCTATGAGCGCGCCTCCTCCGCCCGCATCAACTGGGTCAAGAGCGATACTTTGTTGCTTGGCGCATGGACTGGCACGCTCCCCCCGGACTTGCCGGGGGGGCTCACATGGCGCCGCGAGGGCCTCAAGATCTTGGGCGTGTTCCTGGGGCCACCGGCCTTCATGGCGCGTAACTGGGACGACCTCGAGGAGGGGGTGGAGGCCCGCCTGCAGCGGTGGCGCTGGCGCCTGCCCAGCCTTTCCTACCGGGGGCGCGTCCTTGTCATCAACAACCTGGCGGCAGCGACCTTGTGGCACCGGTGCGCCGTGCTCGACCCCCCACCGGATCTCCTGGAGAGACTCCAGCGCAACCTGGTGGACTTCTTCTGGGATGGGCGCCACTGGCTCCCACGAGCCGTCCTTCACCTGCCTGTTGCCGAGGGGGGCCAGGGTCTGGTTGACCTGGCCAGCAGGGTGGCGGCCTTCCGCCTGCAGGCCCTTCAGCGACTGCTTTACAGCGAGGAGCAGCTGCCATGGCAACAACTGGCGTGCCGGTTCCTACAGAGGGTCGGCGCCCTTGGCTTTGACCGGGAGCTCTTTTTGTTGACACCCACGCTCCTGAACTGGGCGGTGCTTCCGGCCTTTTATCGCAGCGTGGTACGAGCCTGGCAGGTCGCCTTCCGCCTCCAGCCTCAAGCCCGGACACTGTGTTTCCCGCAGCTGCTGAGGGAGCCTCTGGTGCACAACTCAGCCCTGTGGGGCTCCGTGCCGAGCCTGGCCTCTGCCAGCCTCACGGCCACCCTCATCCAGGCGCGTGTCCTCCGCCTGCACCATCTCCTGGACCCCGCTCGGTCAGCCTGGCTCTCGCCCGAGGTGCTGGCCACACGGCTGGGCGTGCGCTCCATCCGCACCATGGGTCATCTCCTGCGTGACATCCGCGCCGCCCTCCCGCCGGTGGCGGCGGCCGCCTTGGACGAACATCTCCGTGCGCGCCAGATCCCGCGGGCCGCGGATGCCGCGACCGAGGCTTTCCCTTCGCTGCCGGTCACCCCGGCTGTGGCCGCGGAGTTGGCCGGTGGGCCGGGCACTCTGTTGCGGCTCCCCATGCCTCCCGATAGTGACACGGGTTGTCCCTTTGCTTCTCTATCGCGTAGAAGCTTGTATGCCTGGGTGGTCTGTGTCCGCCATGCTCAGGTGCTGGCGGGACGCCCCGATACACCGTGGCGACGGCACCTGGGGCCACCGGCTTCCCCACTGGCCCACCCGGCGTGGCGCACATTGTATAAGCCGCCGACCGCCAAGAAGACTGGCGACCTGCAGTGGCGGTTGCTGCACGGCATCCTAGCCACTGGCACGTTTGCGTCCCACTTTGACCCAGCCGCTTCGACGGCCTGCCCCTTCTGCCCTGGGGGCGTGGAGGAGGATCTCTTTCACGCCTTCCTGGACTGTCCCCGCCTGCGGCCGCTCTTTGCCACCCTCGAGCGGCCGCTGCGGGCGCTGGGCAGGAGCCTCTCAGAGACCACCTACATATGCTCCTACCCGTACCGGGCGGCCAAGCGGGGCGCCATCTGCCTGGCCAACTTTTTGCTGGGCCAGGCCAAGATGGCCGTCCTCAAGAGCCGCCGTAACCGGCTTGCCGGCACCGGCTCAGACGATGCCCCGCGGCTCTTTGGCCTCCTAGTGCGGGCGCGCCTCTCGCTGGAGTTTGAGCACGCTGTGCTCCGGCGGGGGGTGCCCGCCTTCGAGGCACTCTGGGCCCTTGAGGGAGCGCTGTGCCACGTGGAGGACGGCCGTCTCAAATACGCGCTCTGATGTTGTGACCGGTCTGGGCGACCGGGCGGGCGCGGTGGCGGACTGTGGCTTCTGGCTTGTGCCGTGCCCTGGGCCCTCACCAGGCTGCTGTTGTTTGTTTTCTCGGGGTGAGAAGAAGAAGGGTTTTGTACGTGTACTATGGGACAGGGAAGGGTGGAATTGTTCGTTTCTCGAGGGCTATATATATAAATAGCATGTTAGACACGATGTGTATTACTGCGAAGGTGTTTGTCACGGTGTGATGTTCTGAACGTCCGGGAATGGTTTCTCTTTGGTGTGGTTTGATGGTTTTTTTGCTTTCTGTACCTGATCTTTTGTGAAATAAAGTTGTCAAAAGTCAAAGTCCTTCCTTCCTTCCTTCCTTTCCTTTCACGATCCTGAACTCAGTCGTCTCATGCTCACTGCTGCCCAACTTGCCATCCACTTCCACCAGTTCTTCCTTGTTCATGAATAGTATATCAAGAAGAGCTCAACCTCTAGTTGGTCTCTCCAACACTTGCATCGGGTAAGTTGTCTTCAACGCTCTTCAAAAGCTTCCTCTGTGCATTATCTGAAGTGACTAGCTGCCCACCAGTGGATTGAGCTCCTCCTCCTCTGTTGCTAGAGCTCCGTATCTGTTCTCCAGGCAAACCACAGCACACGAGGATGACGACATTTTCTTGCTGCCAGAAGATACAAGCTTCCAGCTTCCACCTTCCTGGGAGTGGATGCCCTCTTCCTTTTCTAGCACCACCTCTGGCAGTCCTTCCTCCACAGTCCTAGAGGTTTCCTCCAACACCGAATCGATGAAGTCCTCATGGCGGAGGATGCTTCATAGCCTTTCTTACCTCCTCCTGTAGCTCTCCTGCCTTCTCCCTGAGGGACACCACCAGAAGGCACTGCTCACATTGCAGGCACTTCCCTACTTGGTTGACACTGGAAGGAGTTTGCAAGCCGCAGTTTGCAAGCACCAAGCCAGGACCCGAGTGGGAGTCTCAACAGTGTGCGGTCCTGTTTGGACAGACACCTTGCAGGTGGAAGTAGAGGAAGAGCTGGATGTGGCGGTGGCTCTGGGAGCGCAACATCCTCCAGCCATGTCTCTGGGTCTTCATTCTGCTGCCTCTACTTTGTGCCTCTCTTTCCAAGCAGAGAAACCAAACCCTACCAAACTCCTCTGTAGCTGGCCTGTTTGCTGTTCCTTGATCTGAAGGGTTCCCTTTTCCCTGTCCTGTTTGCTTCCCTCAGTTTGCTGCTCCCCTGGTCGGTTGGACTGCCTCCTTACATACCTCTCCTGGGTCTGATGGCAAGTATATGGGTGAAATTAGAAAGCAAGTACACACCAGCACGAGCTATCTCAGAAAAAAATACGAAGGACAGGGATACACGGACACAATTAGGAGCACGTTCCTCACTGTCTTCGTGCTCAAGGAAACTCTGCCTAACACCTTTAAAAGGCCAACTTGGGAGCAACAATTCATAAGCTGGCTGGACACTAGGAACCAAGACTTAGCACCTCTATTGGTTTTATGGCACATTATAACCCACCTGCTTCCCTGGGAATTTCTGTTTCCCCTCACCTTTCACAACTCTACAGACAGGTTTTTACTATTGCTGGGCTTGCTTTTCTCCTCAGACCTGAAGAAGGATGTCTTGCATTCAGAAACGTGTCTAACTATCCTAACTATGCAGTTGGTCCAATAAAAAAATATCACCCAAAGAAATGATGTCCTCTGCTACAAGAACTTTAAGTTAGTGTAGCTATCAGTATATATGTGTGTACCTCATTAATACAGCTTCTGTGCAGCAAGTGCTTAAACCAACTTCTCACGCTTAAAATTGTACCTAAAAAGTATTTAAAAATGGTTTCCCCCTCCTCCATGAAAAAACAATATTTTCTTACATCTGTTACAGTATATTTAAATATATGCAAACTATAGGTAACAGTAACATCAAGACTGAGAAGTGAATGGAATGGATGAGATGGAATTCACGGAGGCCGAGAGCAACGTGAATGACCTGGTCTCCGAATACCAGCAATACCAAGATGCCACGGCTGATGAGCAAGGTGAATTTGAAGAGGAAGGCGAGGAGGATGAGGCTTAACTTCAGAGGGTTAGGAGAAAATTTTAGTAAAATCAGGCAAGTGTTCTGAACAAAACCTGTTCACAGTTGTGCTGAAGCATGTTTTCTTTTTTTTATTATACTTTGGTGCTCTCCACTGTTTCCTCTGCCAGCAGTTTTGTAACCTTGACTGTCATTGTAACAGTAGTTGCAAAAATACTTCAGAGTCTGTTTAAATGGTTAACTTCACAAAATATAAAAGGCTTTTGTGTATCTATTTTTCAGCACTCGGGAACCAGCAGCGGGAAGGAGAGGAGGCAGCACACGTGTGTCCCGCACGCACGTGTGCCCTTCTTACCAACCAACTGACCGGAGGCGGCGGTGGCAGCAGCAGCAGAGGAAGCGGCAGCGGGGGCAGCAGCAGCTGATCCCCCGAAGGTAAGTGGGGCGGAGGGACCCGGCGCAGCTGAGCCGGATCCGGAGGGGAAGCCCCCCGGGTCCCATATAGCTGAGCCGGTAGGGAGCCGCGCTCCCGAGCCACACGGCGCGAACAGAGCGCGCAAACAGGCGCGCTCTGTAAGAGCACGCCGGCGTTTGCGCAGGCGTTCGCGCCGGAGGGTGGGCCAGGAGGGCCAGGAGTGGGACTCCTGTAGGGGTAGGGGGTAGACACCGCGCAGGTCTACAAACAGCAGCTTGTAGAATGGTGTCTACGAGGAGTGCTGCTAGGGCCTCTGCCCAGGGGGACAAGGCTACCAGGGGCTGGTCTGAGGCCTCCACCCAGACCGAGCCCATGGGGGAGCCGGTGTCCCCCTACCTCCTGGCCTGTGGGGTATCCCCAGCAGGGCCGGGGGGAGCAGAGATTGGGGGCCCCCACACCTGTCCAGCAGGTGCCCGTCTTAGGGCTCTGGAGGCGCAGGTGAGGGAGCTCCGGGTGGAGGTTAGCAGGCTGAGGGGGATCAGGGAGGCGGAGGAAGAAATTGCAGTTATTTCCTTTCCCTGCAGGCCCAGGCACCCAAGGAAGAAGCAGCCCGGGGAATGCCCTCCACAGCAGAGTGGCAGATGGTCACAGCCAGGACCGGAGCGGCTCACAGTGAACCGGTACCAGCTTCTCCAGTCCGACTGGTGAACAGGTACGAGGCCCTGGCGACCCTGCAGGAGATGGAAGGGGAGGAGGACACCCTTGGGCAAGAAGAAACACCACGTTCTTCACACTCCAAACAGATCAAGAGATCCACGAGGACCCAGAGGAGGAGGCGACGAGTGCTCGTCATAGGAGACTCCATCCTGAGAGGTACGGAAGGACCCATCTGTCGCCAGGACCCCTCGGCACGAGAGGTATGCTGCCTCCCTGGAGCAAAGATTCGGGATGTGACGGAGGTAATCCAGGCCAGGATCAAGCCCACCGATTATTACCCCATGGTCCTAGTCCATGTGGGTACTAATGATGCGGCCAGGAGAACCCCCGATCACCTGATGGCGGACTACTGTGCTCTGGGCGGCGTGCTGAAGGAGTTCGGTGCCCAGGTGGTTTTCTCTTCCATCCTACCAGTGACCGGACGAGGAAGATGGCAGGAGAACTGCATCAGAGAGACCAACTGGCGGCTTCGGCAGTGGTGTCTCGAGGCAGGCTTCGGCTTCCTGGACCATGACCCGCACATCACGACGAGGGACATGCTCAGCTGGGATGGGCTTCACCTGTCCCCCAAACGTAAGCGTGTGTTTTCTTCTAGGTTGGCGGATCTCCTCCGGCGGGCTTTAAACTAGGCTCGTCGGGGGGAGGGGAGTACGAGGGCAGGGGAAGCTGTGGACCACCAAACCATGTGGCACCCACAAGGACAGCCCAGCCTGAAGAAGGAGAACATTGGGAACCTGAAAGCCATGGGGAGGCCAGCACTACGGCACAGGTAAGAAACAAGAAGGTAAGAAACAATGGGCCCCTTGGGACTCGGAGCGGGGGGGCAGCAAAGGCACCAGTCGCAGGGCTCAAGTGCCTATATACTAATGCTAGGAGCATGGGGAACAAGCAGGATGAACTAGCGCTCCTGCTTGCACTAAACACCTATGACTTAGTGGGGCTAACAGAGACCTGGTGGGATTCATCCCATGACTGGGCGGTACATATTGAGGGCTATAGATTGTACAGAAAGGACAGGTCGGGGAAGAAAGGGGGGGGGTTGCACTTTATGTCAATGAGCAATATACATCAACCCTCATCAAGACAGAATCCGAGGCTGAGGAAGTAGAAGGATTGTGGGTTAGGCTACATGGGGGGCAAGGAGAAAGGGATTTGGTGGTACGGGTCTGTTACAGACCCCCACACCAAGGGGAAGAAATAGATGCGGGGCTCCTGAGGCAACTCTCGGAGACCATAAAAGCTAAAGAGGCGGTAGTCATGGGGGACCTAAACTACCCGGACATCTGCTGGGAGACACAGACAGCAAGGTCCCATCGCTCACGCAGGTTTCTAACTTGTGTACAGGACCTCCACCTGACACAGGAGGTGCATGGTCCCACTAGGGGGAATGCCATACTGGATCTGGTATTGGCAACGGGAGATGACATGATAGGGGACCTCCAGATCGGTAGCTATCTGGGAGACAGTGATCACCTTATAATAGAATTCAACATAAGACGGCGAGTGGGTAAGGTAACTAGTAGGGTGAAAGTGCTAGACTTCAGGAAAGCTGATCTCATTGCACTCAGGCGATTAGTCAAGGAAGCACTGCAGAGTAGGAGTTTTGATGGGATGGGTGCCCAAGAAGGGTGGCTGTGCCTTAAGGAAACGATCCTTTGGGCACAAAGCAAGACGATCCCCGAGCGAGGCAAAAGAGGGAAAGGGGCCAGGAGGCTTCCATGGCTGACCAGAGAAATCCAGGGCAGCCTAAGGGCCAAAAGGGGAGCACATAAAAAGTGGAAACAGGGTGAGATCACTAAAGATGAATATACCTCCTCTGCTCGTGCTTGTAGGGAGGCAGTTAGGTGGGCCAAAGCTACCATGGAGCTGAGGATGGCAACCCAAGTAAAGGACAACAAGAAATTGTTTTTTAGATATATTGGGAGTAAAAGGAAGGCCCAGGGAGGAATAGGACCGCTGCTAAATGGGCAGAAACAATTGGTGACAGATAGAGGGGACAAGGCTGAACTCCTCAACGAGTTCTTTGCCTCAGTGTTCCTAAGCGAGGGGCACGACAAGTCTCTCACTGGGGTTGTAGAGAGGCAGCAGCAAGGCGCCAGACTGCCATGCATAGACCCTGAGACGGTGCAGAGTCACTTGGAAGAACTGGATGCCTTTAAGTCGGCAGGCCCAGATGGGCTCCATCCGAGGGTGCTGAAGGCACTGGCCGACATCATTGCAGAGCCGCTGGCGGGAATATTCGAACGCTCGTGGCGCACGGGCCAAGTCCCGGAGGACTGGAAAAGGGCCAATGTGGTCCCCATTTTCAAGAAGGGGAGGAAGGAGGACCCGGGCAACTATAGGCCAGTCAGTCTCACCTCCATCCTTGGTAAAGTCTTTGAAAAAATTATCAAGGCTCACATTTGTGAGAGCCCGGCAGGACAAATTATGCTAAGGGGAAACCAGCACAGGTTTGTGGCGGGCAGATCGTGCCTGACCAATCTAGTCTCTTTTTATGACCAGGTTACGAAACGCCTGGACACAGGAGGAGGGGTGGATGTCATATACTTGGACTTCACGAAGGCCTTCAATACGGTATCCCACCCCATACTGGTGAACAAGTTAAGAGGCTGTGACTTGGATGACTGCATGGTCCGGTGGGTGGCAAATTGGCTGGAGGGTCGCACCCAGAGAGTCATGGTAGATGGGTCGGTTTTGACCTGGAAGGGTGTGGGCAGGGGGGTCCCGCAGGGCTCGGTCCTTGGACCGATACTCTTCAATGTCTTCATCAGTGACTTGGACAAGGGAGTCAAATGTACTCTGTCCAAGTTTGCAGATGACACAAAGCTATGGGGAGAAGTGGACACGCCGGAGGGCAGGGAACAGCTGCAGGCAGACCTGGACAGGTTGCACAAGTGGGCAGAAAACAACAGGATGCAGTTCAACAAGGAGAAATGCAAAGTGCTGCACCTAGGGAGAAAAAATGCCCAGCACACCTACTGCGTAGGGAATGACCTGCTGGGTGGCACAGAAGTGGAAAGGGATCTTGGAGTCCTAGTGGACTCCAAGATGAACATGAGCCGGCAGTGTGACGAAGCCAGCAGAAAAGCCAATGGCACTTTATCGTGCATCAGCAGATGCATGACAAATAGGTCCAAGGAGGTGATACTTCCCCTCTATCGGGCGCTGGTCAGACCGCATTTGGAGTACTGCGTGCAATTCTGGGCACCGCACTTCAAGAAGGATGCGGATAACCTGGAGAGGGTCCAAAGAAGGGCCACTCGTATGGTTAAGGGCTTGCAGGCCAAGCCCTACGAGGAGAGACTAGAGAAACTGGATCTTTTCAGCCTCCACAAGAGAAGGTTGAGAGGCGACCTTGTGGCTGCCTATAAGGTCATCACAGGGGCACAGAAGGGAATTGGTGAGGATTTATTCACCAAGGCGCCCCCGGGGGTTACAAGAAATAATGGCCACAAGCTAGCAGAGAGCAGATTTAGACTGGACATTAGGAAGAACTTCTTCACAGTTCGAGTGGCCAAGGTCTGGAACAGGCTCCCAAGGCAGGTGGTGCTCTCCCCTACCCTGGGGGTCTTCAAGAGGAGGTTAGATGAGCATCTAGCTGGGGTCATCTAGACCCAGCACTCTTTCCTGCTTATGCAGGGGGTCGGACTCGATCATCTATTGAGGTCCCTTCCGACCCTAACATCTATGAATCTATGAATCGTTCATGCTCTATTCTTGAACATATTGTTCAGTCTTAAACAAGCATACAGCACACCTATCCAGTGAGGTTCATAATTAGGGACATTCGGTTACAACAGGAACTATCCAGGCAAAAAAAGAGACAGGTGGCAATACAACTGTTGTCAAGTCTCAAGAAACCAAGCATGCTCCAACCCACATTGTAAGTGTACAGAAACAGTGTAAAAACAATGTGTACAAGTCTACTCTTATTAACTATCTGAAAACTACAATGAACACTGATTTCTTTAGTGATACCTGGCATTGTTTTTGCTTGCACAAGTTATCAATATCTGCTGGCACACTTGATGTGGCGATGCGGAGTATTCCAGGTAAATGTCCGTCTGTCAAAAGTGATCTTGATTTTGCTTTTATGTTCTTCATTCTTGAGAAAAGCTGCTCACAGCAATACGTGCTGCCAAACAGCGCAATGAACCAAAATGCATGATTCAAGAGATTTGGGAAAGAGTGCCACATAACATAGTGACTAGAAAATGTCAGTAGATCATGTTCTGCAAAAGCTCTCTTCAAGGCACCGTTATTTGGGATGTCAATTAGTGCCATGTGGAACGTGTCGGGGCATCGGTGGCATCCGCTCCAAATGGATCTGCAAACAGCTTCAGCTCATCGCTGTGTTCCCTGAAATCCGCACATCTTTGTTTGAATTCATCCAGCAGACGGCCGACCAGTGCAGAATACGTGTCACGGGTCACAGTCTCAGCACATCTTGTTACTAGTATTGTGAAATGGGTGACATTCTTCTTATTCAACTGTTTCTGAAACAATTCCAGCTTACGAATGAAGGATTGGATGTGTTCATACAGTCTGTTGACAAATTGATCCTTCCCTCGTCATTTTAGATTCAAATCTGCAAGATACTTGGTGTGTCAACTAGGATGCCAAGTCATCATCATCGTCCATGAAGCCAGCATCTTTTCCTTTGTCTGTCATGAAGGTTTTAATTTCGTCAAGCAGTGACGAGTATTTGGCTAGCGTGGCTAGCGTGGCTGCCCTGCTGAGCCAACGGACTTGGCAGAAGTAAATAACGTCATCATGGCCCGATCCTATCTCGCAAGAAATGCTTGGGATGTCTATGATTAAGCCCCTTTGACCTGATGGAATTGACTGTAGAAACCACCTTTTCCATCACGTCTCATCCCCAGGGCCTTTGCACACAGCTGTTCCTGGTGAAGGACGCAGGGATGTGTGATGACATCCTGAGGCACGGACTTGACCAGTAAACTGACAGATCCATCGTGGTTGCCTGTCATCGCAGGGGCGCCATCCGTTGTTAGACCACAGAGTTTGTCCTCTGGAAGACTGAACTCCAACAAGACACGTTTGACTTCATTGAAATTGTCCTGTCCTGCCGTTTTGCCTTTCATTGGACACAAGTCGAGCAGTTCCTCAACAACATGCAATGGTTTGGTCACTCCTCGTGCAAAGGTTGCCAGTTGAGCTGTATCACTCACCTCTGTGCTTTTGCCAACCCCCAAGCTGTAAAACTGACAGGCACCGAGTCTTTTCATCAGTGACTCTTCAATGTTTGATGCCATGTCGTCTACTCTTCTAGCAACCGTCTGATGGGAAAGGCTGATATTCTCCACCATTGACTGTTTATCAGGGAATACCTCAGATGTAAATATGCCCAAGCAATCTTTCACAAATTCTCCATCAGACAGTGGTTTCCCTCTCTTAGCTATTGCCTCGGATATCAAGAAACGGATCTTGGTCTCTGCCTCAGACTTCTGCCTCGCAGCTCCGAAAAAAGACGGCTGCCCGTTCATGCTCGGTGTTAGAGAGTTCACCCAATCAAGTCTGATCTGACCCACCAGGCTCTCACGTTTCTTTGCAGGTTTTGCAGAATAATGCGCTTCACGTTGCACTCCTTGCAGACAGCTACTTTCTCTTGGCAAATCAGACACAGGATGTTCCCGTTTTGCTCAGTAACAAAAAAATCAGTGGTCCAACTATCTTTGAAAAATTGACATTCAGCATCAATTTTTCGTTTCCCCTTATTAACCATTTTTGGAGCGTAGCATAGGCCCTGTAGCTAATAGAGCCAAAATTAATTTTAGTCATAGAAAAAACTAGTTTGGCAGAGACAGGTGAAATTAAAAACAACTCACCAGTTCAAGATCACCATTTGATTACTATATAATAATATTGTGGTATCAATCTGGACCCTCACCCATCATGTATACTCATAATGTGGAAGGTACAGCCTGACATGTGCAGGTGCGGCCATCATATGCCAAGTGCAACCTCAAATGCTGACGGGGAGTCAGGGCAGGACTAGGACCTTTGTCTCCTGGTGCCAGTCCCGGTGTCTCTGTCTCATGGCTGGGGCAGCCCAGCCATTACTGGGTTTGGGTCCCATATGGGCAGCGCTGTCAGCTAGCACCACAGCCAGCCAGTTGTTATAACCCAAGACAAACACCCCTTTACACCCTGTGTCCTGGGCCAGAGAGACCCTGCCTGTGCAGCCCTCCTGCAAGGTTCATGGGAGCTGCTGGTTTATTTCATAGAGCTTATTTCATAGACATTTGGGCTGGAAGAGACCCCGCAGGATCACTTAGTCCAGCCCCCCGCCCCAGGGGCAGGAAGTCAGCAGGGATCATAGGATCCCAGCAAGATAAACACCCAAATGCGTCTTGAAGGCGTTCAAAGTGGGTGCTTGAACCGCCTCCGGCGGCAGTCTATTCCAAACCTTGGGGGCTCGGACAATGAAGAAGTTCTTTCTTATGTCCAGCCTGAATTGGTCGCGGTGGAGTTTGGGACCATTCGATCTTGTCATCCCTTCGGGCGCTCTGGTGAACAGATGTCCCCCCGGATCCTGATGAGCACCCCTGATAAATTTATAGGTGGCCACCAGATCACCCCTGACTCTGCGCTTTTCCAGGCTGAAGAGCCCCATGGCTCAGCCTCTCATCACAAGGTCTGTTTTCCTGACCTCTGATCATGCACGTGGCTCTCCTCTGCACCCTCTCAAACTTCTCCACATCCTTTTTGAATTGTGGTGCCCAAAGCTGGATGCAGTACTCCAGCTGCGGCCTCACCAAGGCCAAGTACAAGCGGAGAATGACGTCCCGGGGTTTGCTTGAGAAGCACCTGTGGATGCAAGCCAGCGTTTTGCTCACTTTACTAGCCGCAGCATCACACTGAAGGCTCATGTTCATCTTGTGGTCAACCATGACCCCCAAGTCCCTTTCATCTGTAGTGCTAACCAGCGTACCATTACCGAGCCTATAAGCATGCTGCAGGTTTTTCTGCATCCCATAAGCATGCCGCGTCCTATAAGCATGCCCCTCACCCACACGGCCCTCCTCACAATGGTGACCACACACACAGCCCCAGCGCTGCGAGCCCAGAGCGCGGGATCTGGCAGCAAGCCAGGACACGCGTCACAGGATCCCGCCTGCTGAGGACCCCCGACCCTGCCCTGCCGACTGCCTGCGCCAGATGCCGCGCCACGTTCCCGCTGAGCCTGGTCCCAGGAGGCGACCCGGATGCCAGGAGCAAAGGAGCGGAGCCAAAGGAGACGTAGCAGGCACTTGATGAGCTTCATAGCGGCCCGTGGGCCGTATGTTGGACAAGCCTGGGTTAAAGGGTCTTGCCCCTCCGCTCACAATCAGACCGACTCCATATTTGGGCTCAGAAAGAAATTTGACCCCATGGTCAGATTGGTATGGGCTGGGGGGGCGAGGGGGCTGCCTTCCTCTGTGGGGGCATGGAGATCTACCCGAGATCTTTCGAGTGACTATTAACAACATTTTGCAGAAGCAGGACGTTGGCTGCCACGTTCCCCATGTGTTACCTGTGGCAGGTTAGGGCCTTACGGCTTGTGTGGTGTCAGGGTTGGGGGTAGTTTTACTAAGAGGTTGCATTATGGATCTGCATAAGGTGGCTCAGATAAGGACGATTCGCCGCAGGCAGGGGGTTGGACTAGGTCACCTATGGAGGTCCCTCCTGGCCTGAGTTCTGTTCTGCGAAATCCAGGCAGGGTCGCTACGCGTTCTGCCAGACTGTGCCAAACTGGACGGGTTTAAAATGCGACCTGAGGAAGGGCACTTGGGCTAAGAAAAGACTGTCCAAAACCCCAAGGCTGAATCGATTCAACTTTCGCAGATTAGGCTGAACCAATAAGCACGTGAACAGACGTTCATTTTGATTCTGGAAATGCAGCCGTATGTCTGCAGTGCTCAGGCCAGAAACCGGGGGAAGCTACAGCATGTTTCCCTGCCTGGCTGGAGCAGACAGCCTGCACAAGGCTAGCCCTCTCACCCTGAGGGGTAGGGGAGTGCAGGGGGGGTTGAGTTTGAATTTGGAGGGGAACTGGGACAGAAGTTCAGTAAACCAATTTCACCTAAATAAATTAAGTCTCATATTACATTCATCCAGGTTTATCTTAAACCGGTGTTGGCCATTTTGAAAGCAGTTTATGTACACTGAACTGCTGTTGTGTTACAGATCTGAACTGGTTTCCCATCACTTATACCGGTTTATGTGCAACTTGTCCTTAGGCTTGATGACCAAAGGCTTGTCCAACACATCTGTCAACTATGCACTGGTCAAACAAAAGACATCACAGAAATCCTTGACTTTTTAAAATGAAACTTTGGGTTTTAAAAATTCGGGAGGAGGTGTACATGTCAGGTAGAGTCTCTAGGCATGAGAGCTGCATGGCATGGACTCGAGACAATAGCCTTACAAATGCCAGCTGTGAACACACGAAGCATACAATATGGGATAGGTTTTTACCCCTGTAACAGAATGGGCCTTCAGCTCTAGACAGACAGGGTTCTGGGGGTGGATGTGATATCTTAAGCTATCAATTTAGTTGGTCTAATAAAAGATATGACTTCCACCCAAACAACCATGTCTGCCTGAGGCCTTAGATCAACATGGTTACAGCCAACAACCCTTCAAATCTAGTTTCTCAACTTGGGCCAACTTATAGCAAGTTTGACTACTTTATTTACCCAGGTAACTGTCTCGGACGGCCGGAACCGACTCGAGGTGATATACAAATTGCTCGGTCGTTTGGGCGGGCTGGTGAATGGAGAGGCAGACAAAGCGTATTGGTTGCAAAAAACTTTACTTACGCCGCTAGTAGCCGCGACGCAGGTGGTCCTGTCGCTTAAACAACTCCACTAGTTGCTCCAGCTGGCAAGGCTCAGGCCAGAGAATCTGTCCACAAATTAAGCCGGCAGGGAAAGGGTACGTCGAAGGATTGCGCTCGGCGACGGGGAGAAGAATCGATAGGTGATCAGGCTATCGATCAGCTCAGCCGCAAGTCAGATATCTTTAGAGGCACTCTGCAGCGTGCTCAAAGTTCTCCGACTTGGGCGGAAGTCGCACAACATTTTACACGGCTAACAAGCCAATCACTAGCTGCCACGTAGGAATAATTTAGAACTGGCCAATAGTGGGACACAAATTTGCATGCGAATGGCAGGAACTCTCTTGCACCGGGGTTTTCTGTTGCAGCATAAAACTTTTGCTGTGCAAGAGACTCTCATGTGGAGGGAAAATTCCATCGTGTCGAGGCACCAAAATCATTGGGTTGTGACGTGCCCCCTTGCTGACGGCACAACTGGAATTTTAGACACATGAGCATGTTATAAGGAATTTTTGTTTCAGGATTCACTGACCTGACGGAGCTTAAGCAACCAACATATATATATATAAACAAACAATTTTACAGACCGGTCTTTTTAACAAACTATAAAATACATTAACTTAAACATATAACAACAACTATTAGTCATCATCTGATTGGAGAACATCTGTTTGGGACTCCCCTCATTTATTTGTCAGTGGAATATGGTTCATAACGAAGTACTCGTCGCGAAACGTCCGTCTTCTCCCACAGCAGACAATGCCAATTAAAATACTTCCAAGTATTAGAAGGATAATTCCACCCACTACACTAGCAATGATGGTATCCCACTTGCGTTCCTGTATTATTGTTAGGGTGAATGCTGATGCTAAACCCGTAACGCTATTAGTTAAAGGATACCATGAAACCGTGGGTGATCGTGTGGTAGTGATGGTGGAGAGATCTAATACGTGAATAGTTTTTTGATCGCTTCCTTGACCAAGGGAATTTGTCACCCCACAAATGTAAGTCCCGCCATGATTGTAGGTTAGTGAGCTATTGAAATGCAGGGTATTGTTTACAACCAGTAAGCCTTTAGGCCATCGTCCATCTATTCTGGCCCAGGTAAACTTTATAGGCGGCGGGTTAGAATTAGCATTGCACTTAAGTTGAACATTTCTTTGTCCAACAAGCCAATTTCTATTATAGCCAGTTATTGACACTTCAGGAGCATATTGGATGTCTAGTACGGGAGAATACCTTATTTCCCTGTCCAAAGCTGGGTGTTTCACAATACAAGTTATACGCCTTCCCCTCGCAAATTTAGTGGGAATGATCTTATATCAGCTTATAACTGTTACCGTTCTATTTGGAAAGGAAATTAAACTATTCTCTATTTTACCAAAATCTCTTTCCCAACTTATATTTGCAGCGGGTTTCCCAGTGGCTGCTGTACAGATAGCTGCCACTGTCCAATTTTTACCATCTATGAAGGGAGTTGGTTCCTTTGTAAAGCTCACAGTGGGTTCGACAATTACAGTTATAGTTGTTAATGACTCTGAATTTCCTAATGGGAACGTGACTGCTTTGCATTTATATGTTCCTTCATCACAGAAACTCACATTATTTAGGTTGATTGTTATATCATTGAACAAAGAGGTTTTAAATGACACTCTTTCAGGGTATTCTTTTTGAATAGAAAACCCATATTCAGGATGATGCACAACAATAGTTTGCGCACTTTTCTCATGCAATTTTTCCCACGAAATTTGTATTATGGTTTCATACATGACAATTATACAACACCATTCACGACCGAATCAAGGACATGTCAGAAGACATACGCGAACAAGTAGTGGAGCAAGTCAAGAAAAGTCTGGTAAAATTGGCTTGCAGTTGGATGAATCAACTGATGTCTCAAATTGCACACAACTTCTTGTTTTTTGCTCGATATGTGCATGAGAATCAAGTCAAAGAAGAATTTCTCTTTTGTGAACTCCTGAAAGAAACAACCAAGGCAGCAGACATTATGGCTACGATGAATGATTTTTTTCTTTTTTTCCAGCCTTTCCTGGGACCTTGTAGGAGCTATTTGTACTGATGATGCTCCTGCTATGCTGGGGAAATATTCAGAGTTTACTGCTCTCGTCAAAAAGGTGAATCCAAATGTGATCTCTAGTCATTGTATTCTTCACCAACATGCTTTGGCATCAAAAACTCCTCCCTCTTATTTGATAGACCCAGGCCGCCAACTTGATCAGAGCAAGGGCATTGAAACACTGCATGTTCAAAGCGCTGCGCGAAGGAAGAGGTTGGGTCTGAACACGCTGTACTTCTGCTTCACACAGAAGTACGCTGGTTATCCAGACAAAAAGTTCTGACAAGAGTATTTGAACTTTGAGATTAATTGAAATGTTTCTGCATGAAAATGGATTAATTCTGCTTCAGTGTTTCATAGGTCCGAACTTTGCGGATTGTTTGCCATCCCTCGCAGATGTGTTCACAATTCTAAACTCATTGAACATTTCAGTCCAAACTCGTTGAACATTTCAGTCCTAGGTGAAGAAGTGACTATCTGGGAGGACAAAGAAGTTAAATTGACTTGCATGTGGCGCTCTCGAAAACGTCGCCTAGAATTAAAATGTTGGTTGATAGTAAGCAGCAGCACTGTTTGCACTAATAAGTTTGGGCATGTTTTGCCATTTGACACCAAGTGGTGTTTTTTTGTACAACTTTTTATGTGCATTGAATAAATGAACCTTGTTTAAAACGAAGAACTCTTTGTATGAGTATCTTTCTGTTTTTATAATACCCAAGTACACAGTTTGACATAAAAATTAATTTCCCATTGAAAGGGGGTACGTGAAGTCTCACTCGGAGACCAAGGGGTACGTCAACTGAAGAAGGTTCAGAACCGCCGTCCTAGACCCTTGTATCAGATCATGGCAAACCCTGCTGCCTTCTTTGGAGTAATCACTAAAACCTTTTTTTTTTCACTTCAATACCCACATTAGTGACTGCTGTCTAGGTCTTCACGGCCCAATACCTACTGCAGCCTCCTCATTTCCGGCATTCTTGATAGGTCAAGTTAAAGCTTTGTTGCTTGGGTAACCCTGACCGTAGTCTCTCTCCCTACAGGCTTCGCACTGCTTCCCCGTTACACCTGATACACGCTTGCAGTCATTACCTCGAAGGCATTTATCATCTGGGTCCTCTGATCGTACTAGCCCCTCGCACTACCGAGAACGCCGCTCTCTATCGCCCATCCCCCACAGAGTCACTTTTCTCCTGGCTGCTCTTTATTCCTCTACAGCTCGGCGCGGGGAAACAGGACGTTCTGGCCCGTCTGGTTTAGATACAACGTCCAACCCACGTTTTGAAAAGAAATGCTTAAAAATAGTAAAAAAATAAATAAAAATCAACCCTCTCAGAGCGTAAGGTACTATCTGTGATTTGCCTCGTGGTATGGCTTCAAGTCCCTCATTGATAGCAATGCCTCGTGTTAGAGGCCGTATGCTGAAGCCATGGCTCCTTCCCTTAAAAGCAGCTTTCCCCTGAGCAGCGCACGAGCAAAACTGCGCGGGGGTACACTGGCACGCGCATTTTGGAGCGAGCGGTTAGGAGTCAAGGAGATCTCTTTCAAATCATGGAAGTGGAGAGCAACTCTTGACTATAACAAACTCAGCATAACGGCTGTGGGCAGGGCTGGGGGACCCTCGAGGCACTTGGTCACTCTGCTCCTGGAGGCCTGAGCCCACCCCGAGCCGAGGGCCCCAGAGCCGCCGGGCCGCAGCCCCAACACCCGCCCGCGCCAGCTTCCCCGACCGCGTGGCGCGTTATGGCGGCTACAGTCGTATTTAAAAGCTCTCAGCCCAGACGGGCGTCCCCCGCACCCACTCGGCTGCCGGCCGCGCAGCGCCTCCCAGCCAATGAACGCCGGCATGGAAAGATTAAGCTCCCGCCCCTTCTCTGGCCCCGCCCCCGCCCTGCCGGCCCGGGGGGCGTGGCTTGGCCGAAGGTGCGCCTGCGCCGTGCGCGGGACACGCAGTGCTGGAGCGGCCGTGCTGGAGCGCGGAGCTCCGCCCCAGGGGGCGTGGCCTAGGCGGGGTGCGCGGGACCCGCTGTGCGGGCGCGGAGGAGCGCGGAGCTCCGTCCCGGGGGCAGCGGCGGGGGAGGCGCAGCTCCGCTCCGGGCTCGGGCAGGGGCTCGAGATGCGCCCGGGGAGGCAGCGCGGAGCCGCCCGCCCGCCCACACGGCGCTGCACGTGCCCCGAGCCGGCATGCGGGAGCCCCGGGGCCGCCTGCTCCTTCCCTCCCCACCCCGGCCCCAGAACAGCCGCGGACCCGCCTTCTCCGCGCCTCCTGGATGCTTAGTGCTACCTTTTACACGTGGCTATTCACTAATTACCGTACATTTACATAGTGCTAATTAACGCTCATGTTGCTTACTATTCTAATTATTTCTCATTCTAGCGGTGCATGATCATCATGACGTTAATAAGATGATTTTTAAATTTATTATCATGACATGAATGAATTGATTTTTAAAATCCGTTGGGCGTGCACAACGCGCTCTGCACATCCAGCTTCTTTTAAACCAGTTGCGTGGGCGCTAGAAACCCTGGGCTGGGCATCAGCTAATCGCTATTACTGCGGTACTGCTATGTCATAATTATTCTTGATATAGTATTGTAATTACTGTGACTGGCTATGTAGTATTCCTGTTTTTGAAAGCCGGTGTGTTTTCTGCACTCAATGGAGGTGAATGACTTTTCTTTTCCCCTCCCCTTTTCTTCAGTTAACTCTGAGTCCGGGTCACCCGCTGCAATTCGCCCTCCGTGCATTTCGTGGTTGTGTCGGGGGTGAGATTTTGGGGAGGTAAAAATCCTTTAAAAAATAAATGAATAAATAAATCAATCTCTGGCTGCTTTTCTGGGGGCTGGGGGTGCATAGTGAAGGTTCAGGGGTGCTCATCAGGGAGAAGCCCAAAGCTGCCTGCGGGGCCCCGGCTCCTCCATCCCGCCCACCAGGCTGAAGGTGGTTGCTTATTCCCAGTTCCTTTTTCAAAGCTAATCTAGACCCAATCAAAGCTTGTTGTTAATGAATTACACATCTTAAATAGAATTTCATTACATATTTGCTAATAAATAAAATAATATTCTGTATCAAACATAGAGCCCTAAATAAAGGTCAGATTAGGATGGGATTATGGGGCAAAATACTTCTTGGGCCACCCCAAACAGCCTGTTGACACCACAGGGGACTGTCCCGAAGCACCTTGACCACAGCGTTGCCTGGCCCAAAGTGCGGCTTGGCCGTGCTGGCTGCCAGCCGACACCCCCCGCCCCTGTACTAATATATGGGCGTGAGTTAGGAACTAGTTTTTGGGCTGGGATTATAGCCAGAAATCCTTCTTGGGCCACCCCATGACAGACCTGTGTGCCATCGGGGACTCTGCTGGACGTCTCTCACCCGTCTTGCCCGACCCAGAACGCGGCTTGCCCGTGATAGACTGCGAACCGACAGCGTGCCAGCTTCTGTGCTGAGTATATGGACCCACATAAGGACCTGGATTTAGGGCTGGGATCACAGCTAGAAATCCTTCTTGGGCCAGCCCACGCCATGCCTCTGTGGCACGTGGGACTCTCCTGGTTATCTCTGCAGAGTCCTGCCCGTCCCAGGAAACGGTTTGGCTGTGCCAGGCTGCCAGCTGATCATCCACCCAGACGCCACCAACTACAGGGGCCTGAATAAAGAACTGGGATTTGGGCTGGGATCAGAGATGGAAATGCTTGTTGGGCCACCCCACGCTGTCACTCTGTGGTACCAGTGGACTCCCCTGGACATCCCTGACCACAGCTTGCCTGGCCCAACTCGTGGTTTGGCCCTGCCAGGATGCCAACGGACAGCTCCCCCCAGCCACGGTACTAAGTATGTGGGTTTGAGTAAGGAAGTGGATCTTGGGCTGGGATTATGGTTGGAAATCTGTCTTGGGCCACCTCACAGCATGTCCCTGTTGCACCAGGGGACTCTCCTGGTCATCTCTGACCAGAGTCATAGTATCATAGTACTTGGGGGTGGAAGGGACCCAAACAGCTCATCAGGTCCGACTCCCTCCCTCAGGCAGGAATGGGTGCCAGGATCATGTCACCCCAGCCAAATATCTACCCAGCCTCCTCTTGAAGACGCCCAAGGTAGGAGAGCACCACCTCCCTTGGGAGCCCATTGCAGAGCCTGGCAGCCCTAAGTGTAAAGTAATGTTTCCTGGTGTCCAGCCTGAACCTTTTCTCTAACAATTGGAGGGTGTTATTTCTAGTAACCCTGGGTGGTGCCTGGGGGGAACAGAGCTTCCCCCAATTCTCTCCAGTCCCCCCTGGGGAGTTTGTAAACTGCCACCAGATCCCCTCTCAGTCTTCTCTTGTGAAGGCTGAATAGGTTGAGACCTTCTGACCTGTCTCTGTAGGGCCTGCCCTGCTGCCCCATGAAAAGTGGAGATGCTGGGGATTGAACCCAGGACCTCATACATGCAAAGCATGTGCTCTACCACTGAGCTACATCCCCTTTACCCATCTAAGCCATCCCCTTGCTGTCCTGCTTGACTGAAGACATGGTTTGGCTGTGCCAAGCCATGAACTGGCAGCCCCCACAAATACTGTCCTAAGTATATGGGTTTGAATAAGGAACTGGGTTTTGGGCTGGGTTGACGACAGGAAATCCTCTTTGGACCACCCCAAACCATGCCTCTGTGGCACTGGATACTATCCCACACCCCCCAACCAGAGTCTTGCCTGGCCCAAAGTGCAGTTTTTGCGTGCCAAGCTGCCAACTGCCAGCCCCCCATGCCCACTGTACTCAGTACATGGACCCGAATAAGAACCTGTTTTTGGACTGGGGTTATGGCTGGAAATACTGTTTGGGCCAGTTCCCCCATCCCCACTGTACCAAGTAGACAGGCTCAAAGAAGAAATTTCTCGTGGGCTGGGATTAGAGATGGAAATCCTTCTTGGGCCACCCCTCACCATGCCTCTATGGCACCGGGGGACTCTCCCGGACACCACTGACCAGTCTGGCCCGGACCAGAGCGTGGTTTCTTCATACCAGGCTGCCAACTAACAGCCCCCCATTCCCATGGTACTAAGTATACACGCTTGCCTAAGGACCCGGTATTTGGGCTGAGATTACAGACTGAATTGATGACCAGTGTCTTGCCTGGCCCAGATGGTGTGGGGTGGCCCAAAATGGATTTCCAGCCATGATCCCAGCTGTTACCAGATTTGCCTGTCACTTTGGGGTGTGCTCATATATTAGGGGTACATTTCTAGGGTCTTTGCAATTCTATCAATGTGCTGCTCGTGTTACCTGTGTTTCTGTACGGAGCTGTATCTCTCCCTTCTGCAAGTGCTTACCCCCAATGGAGCTATCTTGCAGGACTCTGTTTCAGTGGGGCTGGGTTCCTCCAGCCACTAAATCAGTCAAATGTGCGCGCACACACACACACACACACACCAGCCACTAAATCAGTCAAATGTGCGTGCGCGCGCACACACACACACACACACACACACACACCCCCCAGCCACTAAATCAGTCAAATGCACACACACACTAACATGACATGCCTGGCCCGGCCGGGTTGATCAGCATGTACAGGCTGACACCTTCATGTGCCAGGAATCAGTTCATTAAGGTAACACTACACTGCAGTCAGACACCAGCACTCAGTGAACAGAATCCCTCTCAATCCGGCTGGGTGTCCAGCTGACACCCTCACGGGCCAGCTTTCAGTTCATTAGGGCACGCCTGAGCCAAAGTGGGCCAATCAGCCTATACAAGCTGATCCCCTTATGTGTCTCAAACTCAGCACGTCCCAATCTTTTGCCCTAACTGTCCTAGTAGTGGTAGCCTCTTGATGAGCGGACCCCACAGTATTTCTGGGCTTGACAGGGATCTTTGGCTTAGGTAAAAGAAGCGTTGCTGCAGAGCAAATGGGGAAGGGAAGTAGAGAAGGAAAAATACACCTGGTTACCTCCAGTTTGACTATAAAAGTTATTTATTGTGAAGCATATCCAATTTATAATGGTACTAGTAGTAATAGACATGCAAGGGAAAACAAAACAATTACAATATTCCCCTGGTTTAATTGAGTATTTGGGGAAACTTAGCTGAAGCTTAACTAATACAATTTAGGTTCAGAAAGCTATGCCTAGAGACAAAAAGAAAAAGAGAGAAAGAGAGAGCGAGAGCTGGGGTGTCACTGTTCCCAGGCACTCGGGTGATCTGATGACAAGCAAAGTTCCCAGCACGATCCTTGAAGGGAGAGGATCTGTTTCTGCCAGCTTCTTGGGAACAACAGCGGGTGATGTCAGAGATATTTTCTCTCTTGAAGCACCCTGTTTGCTGCTTTACAGCTTTCTTATCCCCTTAGTCCAGCCTCTTCAAAGCATTCTTTTAATTGTGTAAATCAAGAGGGTCCCAAGCCATAAGTGACAGGGAAAATCCTATTATATAACAGTTTCAATTTAAATGAATGACCTTTCTCAGTGACCAGGGGTTATCTGGTTTGGAACGTCTCAAGAAATGGATTAACAACCAGGAAAAACATCAAGTTTTAAGGAATAACCAGACACCTAGGAGCCAGCTTGAAATTATGGGGTTTTATTTTCTTTTTTCCAATCCTCTTCCTTTTACAACAAGGTGTCTATGAAACGGCATCTTGACATTTTCTCTTAACTTTTTAATCCTGAGCCATTTTGGTTGTGGTCAGCCTCAAGGCACTCATGCTTACAAAATCAAATGGAGATGCGCTGAACTGAGACCGGTTTTCCTGTAGATTGTCTGAAGAGGCTTCATCTTTTGTTAAGTGCACTGACGGCGTCTGTCTTGGGGCGGTGGATTGTTCTTGGTGCTGTGTATTGAGCTGGTCCCTGAGGGAATCATGATTAATTGGTAACTGGTAACAGCCGGGCCTGCAGCGATCCCAGGTCCCATGCCTCAAAACAGCCACAGTTGCACGAGCACCCATGTCACGAGTTTTGCCTGTCAGCAGCCAGAGGTGCAGGCCCCCGAGCCCAGAAGCCCTGCGCCGATCCCCTCGGCAGCTGCCAGGCCTCGTGGCCGCAGCAGGGGCCACCATCGCTGCACCTTAACACACACGGTCATCTATGTCATGAGTTTTGTCTGTCAGCAGCTCGAGGTGCAGTTCCCCCAAAACCCTGCACCAATCATCTTGAAGCTTGGCAGGTTTCATGGCCTCGGCGAGGCTACCGCCCCTGCAGTTTTCACCCCGCTGTGGCGTAACACATACACGTGACGTGAGTTTTGCTTTCAAGAATGTGGGGTGCAGTTCCCCCGAGCCCCTGCACCGATCTTCTTGAAACTTGGCAGGCTTCATGCTCTCAACAGGGGCTACCACCCCTGCAAGTTTCACCCAAATCAGACAAAAAAACAAAGCTGTCGATATTTCATTCATTCCCCATTATACCCTATGGCCGGGTCTCCGAGGCGGTTCCGAAGCTTCCTACTCACACAGGCCGACTCGTGACTACAATGGACTGCAGAACCCAGATCTAGTCTAAGCAGGATTACCTCTATCATCACATCCACAGCTGCCCCATTCAGGCCATGGAAAGCTGTCTGTGCACCAGGCATGGCAGGATCGGCGCTGGGACAGTTGGCTGTGCCGACCTCAGAGAATGGGAGAGCTTTGCATCTCCCTGGGTGATTATAGGATCATATTTCTGAAGACACATGTACTTTTGGGGCATCCAGCAGCAAAGACACACATTTCAATGGGATGGAAAGTGGGTCAAACCTGTTTCAAAGGGAGCGTAGAGAGAGTGTCTGATCTTCTGGGGAAGGGATGTTGACGGTCAACACGAAGACTTCTTACATGAGCTCTGTACAATGGGAAACAGCAACGGAGAAGAGGTGGTGGGAGGTAGCCAGCAAAGTCAGTGACATTTAGGATGCAGGAGCGCAATACTTGGACGTACCAAGTAGTTATTTCATCTCCGTGAGCAATTTTAATTCATTTTTAGCAAAATCTTAAAAACTTGAAGACCTGGACTTCTTCAGCTGTGCCATCACAAACCTAAAGGATTACAGGGAAAGGATTTTTGAGCTGCTTCAGGAGATCACCTACCTAGATTGATTTGATCAGGAAGGTAATGAGGCCCCCAACTCAGAAGATGAAGATGATGAGGGTGACTTCTCTAAACATGCAGTCATTAGTTATGCCATTCAGTCAGGATCTAAATACAAAATTGAGACTGAAGTGACTGTGGAAGTGCTGGAGCACAAATCAGCTACGTGTGTCAGGTGAAGGGCAGTATCACATACTGCTCCTATTGGGTAATGCGGGGTGGGGGGCAATGCACTTGCAAAGAGAGTAGTCATGGATGCTGTGCACGGTTAAAGGAGAGCTGTGCTTAGGAAAATGTGAGCACACATCTTTACACTGAGATATAACTATATAAAAGCAGTTATTTCATTGCTGGTACCAAAAGCTTTTTTTTTTCCGTACCCATCATCTCATATTCGATGCTGTGGCACATTCAGTTCTGTGTTTTCTCTTCCTATAGAAAGAGGAAAAAGAGGGATGTTACTTCTAGTCCTGTCTTTTTTTAAAGATTTCTGGAGAAGGTTTTGTAGCTGAATTGAGTCAGATTTCAGAAGCTCATTTAAGATGAGTTTACAAACAAGCCTTTGAGGTTTAAGCAAAGCTGTAAGGAATTAATTTACCTGCCTTTCAGAAGGGGATGAGGAGGATGAAGCAGATGAAGATGAAGCTGGTCCACCAGGAGAGTACAAAGAAGACGAAGATGAAAATGATGGAGGTTCAGATTTGGGGAGACTGAAGAGGAGGTAGGAGCTGGCCTTTCATACCTGATGATGGACAAGATCCAGGTAGGACTTACCCTATTCTACTATAAGGCTCAGGATTTTCTTGACACTGTCTAGCTATAAGCGTGTAATAAGTTAAACTTGTATAAGCAGAATCATGTAAATCCACTATCATAAATGAGCAATAGAGTACTTTAGAGAGAGACCTTTTACTATCAAAGAAGTGCATTACAGTAGGGGAACCACCGCTGTTTGGTATTCTCCGTTATCTTGCTCAAAATGAAATGCTTCACGATTCATTACTTCACGGCCTTGTAGAATTAGTGTCATTCTGCACCAGATCACCAAGTCCGATTTGGAGGAAAACATGGCCGAAACAAATCCACCTGCCCTACCAGGATGCTCACAAGTGCCTGGGGCGCTTCAGCCTTGAGAGCCATGCCCTCACCATGCAGATCTGCAGGCTGTCAGGTGTGGGGCTGGGGCTTCCAGGCAGGGGGGAGAGGGTGAGTATGGAGGAGCTAGGGCCTGAGGGTGCAGGGGGCTGATCAGGATGTGAGGGCTGAGGCAAAGGGGAGACAGGCTAGGAATCCAGGAGTGAGGGCTGGCCACTGAGGAAGAAGTCAGGGAGAGGCTGGAGCTGTGGCCCTGGGAGCGCTGTGGGTTCGGCCATGCAGGGGAGAGCTGGGGCGGGGAGCGGAGACTTGCCCTGGGTGGGAGCGCATTGCCCTTGCCCTGGGTGGGAGCACAGGACCTTGAGCTGCTGTTAGTGGAGGGAGGTGGGTGGGAAGCTGGATCCTGGCATTTTGGGGAAGGAGGAGGGATTGGATGCTCCTTTCACCCCACTTATCTCAGGGCCCTTTTCTTTCCTAGCCGGGGGGCAGACAGCCCGTGTGATGTTTGCTGAGCTGACCTGCAGGGAGCCTGATGGACCCAGGGGATGGGAACGGGGCTGTGTCGGGTTCACTGCTCTGGGAAGGAAGCGCGTTAGAGCAGAGCAGGCGTGAGGACCAGGACTTGCAGGTTGTGCCCTGCTCTGGCTCTTCGAAAGGAGTGCTGTCCAGCATGCCATAGTGAGGGGCATGGTTTGGGAGGACTCCTGTGTCCTGTTTCTAGCTGAGGGAAGGAGGGAAGGGGTGGGAGGAAGGCTCTGTGGCTCAGGACTCCTGGCTTCTTTTGGGGATGTCACTTCCCCAGAATGAACCCACAAATCATCTGTGCATTGAGTCAATCGATCCCTTGGGTGATGCTGTCAGCACGTACATGGAGGTGAGTGGAAGCAGCGCGGTGGGAGGTGTCCACTCCCTGGTCAGAGGAGGCCGGGGTTGGGGGAATACTGGGCCCATGGATCGGATTGAAGGGTGGATGGCGATACTGGGCTGGGGTGGCCTCATGGGTCCCATCTGTCAGGCAGAGGAAGGTAGTAATAGGTGCATTGGTCAGATTCCAGCTGGCATGGATGGGGTTCCCGTCAAGGGGCTGCAGGGAAGCAGAAGGGTTACTTGGCTGGGGGTGGGCCCGTGGGTCCCACGGGAGGGTTTGTATACTACAAGCAGTGCCCTCCTGCCAGGGTCTCCGTTGGGTCCCAGTCGTGCCCTGCACTGCCCAGCCCTGTCCTGGCAGTGGCTGATGCGGAAAACGTGGGGTCTTTCCATTCTCCTTCAGTATGGAAATGGCCTCTGCTTTGCCTCCCACCCCGCTCATGCTTTGCCTCCTGTCTCCTCTTCACAGCGGTGATCAACGTGAGCCCTGATGCACGACTGATCACGCAGACCAGCTGCCAGCTCTGGGTGGTGGAGGAGCAGTCCATCAGCCACATCAACGGCAACTTCGACTGCAAGCGGGAGGTGCTGGAGGCCTCGGGCCAGGTCAGCATTAACTGGCCCCGGGAGTGACCTTGCTGTGGGGAGGCTCCTCGAGGACCTGCCCATCCCCTCTCAGAGACCTGCCTGCACAGCTTCACGTGCGCCCACACCTAAAGGCCTCCGTGTAGAGGGGGCAGGGCCGCAGGCATGGTTGTGGTTGAACTTTGAAGATGTGTTTTGGGGGCCTAATGCAAGACATGTTATATTTTTAGAGCTGTTCTTCTACACCTGCTGCTTTCCCAGGAGAGAGAGACTTAATTTATATGAATGGGAGGGAGGGGGTTGTACTGGAACGGTCTGTTTTAGACAGGAGTGAGGGCTGTCCTTGTCCCATTGCTGGGTTCCCTGCCCCCAGTCTGGAGAATGGCTTGAGCCTTGTTTTGCTTCCACCCAAGAAGATTATATTAAAATATAATAAAGGAAAAGTGGCTCGTGGTGGGTTTTATTCTGAAGGGATAGGAGTGGGGCTTCACAGTACTGGCAGGAGGGACACCCCTGAGATTGCAGTGGACAGACAGACTGGGCTGAGGCATGGGGATGGGCACGCAGGCACAAGCATATTCTCCCTGCCATGAACACACACACATACATGCAGGCACACGCACGCACAGACACATGCACACAGAGAGAGATGGGTGTGCACTCTATTCACTCGCTCTGCACGTGGACACATTAACACGCTCTCCATGCCATGAACACAGATGCATGCACACGCACACACGTGGACAGACACATGCACACATGCAGGCAGGCATGCACTGTACACACTCACTCTCTGCACATGGACACGCAGACACAAATACACTCTCCCTGCTATGAACACAGACACACATGCACAGACAGGCATGTACACATGCAGAGAGGAGCACACGCACAAACACACGTGCACACACATACACACATGCACACACACATGCATGCAGGCACACACATGAACACAGATATGTACACATGCAGACTCATGAACAGACACACAGAGGTACATATGAATTGACACAGACATGCACATACACACATGCACGCACAGGCACATGCAGGAACACACACATGCACACAGATACATGCACACAGACATGCATATACACACAGACATGCAAGAACACACGCATGCACAAACATGCACACAGATGTGCGCAGACACATGCACGCACATAGATACATACACATGCACACACATGCATACAGAAACCTACAAGCACACTCATGCATGCAGACTTGTGCATGGACACATAAGCATGCACAGGTGCACATGCACCCACACATGAACACATGCACACACATGAATGCACACAGACACATGCATGCGTATGCATGCAGACATGCACATGTGCATGCAGGCATGCACGCACATAAATGTAGGCACACAGGCACATGCAGGCACACATGTGCATGCACAAACACATGCACACATGCCCGCGTATGCATTCACACTGATGTATGCAAGCAGACACACGTAAGCACAAACTCATGCATGCAGACGCATGCATGCACAAACATGCATGTGTGTGCATGCAAACATGCACATGTGCACCTGGACACATGCATGCACATACATGCATGCACAGAGACTCACCTGCACACACACGTGCATGCATGGAGACATGTGCCTGCACACATGCATGCATGGAGACATGTACACGCGTGTACGCAGACAGATGCAAACACGCACATACGCACACGATTCCGCCCGGCCATGGGGCAGGCTGGGCTGGCAGCGGGGGGAAGGTCCGGAGCCCCCGGGGGTCCCAGGAAGAGCAGAGGGGAGCCGGCCCCAGCTCGGCCCCATAGGGGTGGGGGTGGGGGTAGCAGGGCTGCAGCCCCAGCCCTCCCCGGGCCCGGGCACTCCGGCGGGAAGGGGTGCTGCAACGACACCCCCCCCCCCCCCGCCACCGGTGCAAACGCCCCCTGCTCCCCGTGCACACCCAAGTCTGCATCCCGCCCCCCGCCCCCCAGGCCAGGCAGGGGCCGATGGGGCAGCCTCGGGCTGGGGGTCCCGCGACAGGGGTCCAGCTCCTCTCGTGCGGGGCTTTGCTTTTCTTCCTCTCTCTTGCTTTAGTCGCAGGTCAGGTCCTGCCCTGGGCAGAGCCCGTGTGCCCGGGGGCTGGGAGGTGCTGGTGGGGGCGGTAAGAGCAGGGTGGCAGCGATCTCGGGGTGTTTGGGGGGATCTTGGGCGCTGCCAGTGTTGTCTCCAAAGGACAGTGTGAGTTCGTGCCCGGTGCGCTTTTGCCAATAAACACACAGGGGTGGAGGATCCAACTTAATCTTTATTGTTTCAAGTCTGCGCAGAGAGGGGTGCTTGGCAATCTTTTGCAAAGCAAGCACCACCGGTTTCTACCTTTGGGTACCTTTTATACATATGTTTGCAAGTGTATCGCTCAGTGATTGGTTACAAGCCACTGACATAAGACGTTCTCTACTGAGCATGTCTCTATACCTATGGTTTAGCCATGTATTTCATTTACATACATATATGTTTCATTAACATACTTTTGCTCTGCCCAGGGTGTGATTTTTAGCATTCTAATGAGACCTTTTTCTGAACTTCTTGCTATCTTACAAGTGTCAGGGAGACATTATCCTGCTGGTGTTAGGGAGGCATTCCAGGATGTCTCTAGTGGGTTATGGAATAGAGAAAATCCCACACAATTTACTGAATCGTTTTGATGCACTGGCTGGGGGAGTAGTTAACTGATTGCACGATTTCACAATGATTACACACTTAATTTATACAACACAATTTTATTTTAAAACTCTTTGCTACGTATATAACACTGCTTAGCTTTAAGAAACACCACAAACATTAAAAACACAATAATTACATATATCAGAAACAATGCTCCAAATGCACTTCCTTCCCAAACAATACTATAAGAATTAGTGTTACAAAAACAACTACAATTGCAACTAAAAGTTAAATTTGAATCAATACTATTATTTTTCATAATATACTTACAATCCTAGAATTCCGAGAAGCCAAATACCAAAATATGGTTTCATCCCTCAGTAGTATGATTTAATGGGTTGGCCTCAGTACTACGGTTCAATGAAATGGGCTCAGCAATACAATTCAATAGGCTGGCTTCAGCAGTGATAGGACTAAGTCCCCTTCCTTCAGTCCCTTTCAGGTGCTCCACGGCTTCAGCGTGAACGAAGAGATTCGTGTTCACGAAGAGGGTAGTTCAGGTGATCAGTCTGACCCGGGCTATACTTGCGATTTTTCCTTCGTTGTTCTACAAGTATAGTCACCTCCAAATTGGGACAGTAAGTTACCGTTTTTATTGAGCGAGCTGCCGTCAGTGGGCTCCTCCTACTCAATATATCACTGCTCCCAAATTTGGGCTCGGATCTTACTCAACAGATTCTTTTGCCTTTGTTGAGCATTTTAAATTACCTTTGGGAAACTTCCATATCACTGCAAATGCCCTTTTCTTACCAACCTGGTCAAAAGGCCTCAGGGTTTGATCTCTTGGAATTCAGGATATTTGCTCTCTTTGTAAAAGATTTCTAAAAGATGAAATTTAAATTAAGACTTGAAGCAAAGTCAGGACCTTTTGCACGTAGTCCCCAAAACAAAGAACTAGATAAGGAGATAAATCTTATCTTCTTCCTGAAACTGGCTAATGGGCAACCTTTACAAACATTCAAACTATTTCATTCAATATGACATCCCCCCGTGCCCATTAGGCAGTTTGATTACAATTATATTTCATTACTAAGCCTTACAAACTTATTATGATGATTCCATTTCAACATACACAAAATTAATTTTCCGAAAATGATTAACCCAAACAATCCTATGATGCTTGTTATAACATATATCACCCATTTTCCCAAAAATACAGTCTTTATAGTGTTCCATAGTTGTTGTCCTATCGATTCTATTTCATGTATAGTAGATTTAACACCATTCCCCACTGCATTTCCAATCGTGGCTAGTCCTTCTAACACCGAAGCAGATGGTGCATTGAGGATCTTGCTGGCGTTGAGTAATTTCAGGTAAGTAATGTGTTCTCCATAGTCCTTTGACAACATCACTAATTGTCCAGTTTCCAAGTTAAACGATATATGAGTTAAATTTAATTCCTGCAAGTCAATGTCCCACGCAGATAGTTGGGAATGCACCTTATTCTCCTCAGTCGTGCTCCAATGATCTGCAGCGATCCATGGATACCTGTTTTGGACCAAAGTACTACTTCCATACTGGAGTGTAGATTATTAATTTTTGGCTCTATTATGCACACACATTTCCTTGCAAATGTGTCTCTCCATAACTGAGCTCCAGGCTCACAGGGTGAGTCTTGAGGGATATTATATTTTATTTCCATTATTTCCCCTGTATCTCTCCAGAACTGACCCTCTTGCTTACAGGGCTGGAGTTGAGGAATATCATATCCCATTTCTGCTATTTCATAATACTGCGTTGCTTCATCTTGGGGGGTTAAGTCAAAAGCATAATCATAGTTTAATATGTTTACTTGAACAGTTTTAGTGTAGATTTTACATTTGCAATCAGTACATTGCACAATATGGTTTTGATTCCATGCTTCCAATTCAGAACATTTATCATTTAATTTTACTTGGTTGGTGTTTACTTGTGTGCAATTATGCTTGGTACACCGCATGGTGGGTAATGTACCTGTATGCTTTCCTCCAATGCGGGTACGTACTGTCCAACCCATTAGTGGGTTCACTGAACAAAGCCATTGTACACTTCCCTGATTTTCGTGACTAAATAATTATGCTATTTAACTATGACATTCTACATAAGGTGTATGTCCAGCATCTGTGAATTTTTTCTTTCAATTTGTTACAATAAGTTGTTCAAAGGTGCTGGATTCATGAAATTGTGTACAGGTGATGAACTGTAATCTAGCTTGGATTTTCCTCATATTCGAATTAGTGATACTTTCTTTTTGTTCAGTTAATGTTAAGAAATTTTGCATTCTTTGTGTAATGTTTTTTGTAATGGTCACATGTGTAGTGGCAAATCCCAAAAGTGACATGAATTCAGGTTTTACTGTTTCTTCCCATTCTTTATCTTGATTTTGCTGTGCCCAGTCTGTCCAGACTGACCTGTGCTTTCTTTGTGGTTGCGTGCAGTTAATGTTATATGTAATGCGCATGGCAGTGCGGGAATATTCAGGAGATTTTAAATGCCAGGCTATTGTGCTTTGTTCTTGGTGCGGTGGATCCCTTATAATTAAGAGATATATAGTACTATCCCTTTTCTAGTATGTACTATAGTCCGACACCGAGTGCTAGTGGTAAGCCTGCCACTGTTCTGGACAGTGTTAGGTTTCCAGAAAAGTTTATTCCACTTACATTAGATGATACCATAGGGGTCTACTGTAGCATTTTCAAATAACCCTACTGGTATAATAGTTAATTTTATCCCAAATACACCTTTTTTTGGGTGTGTTCTCACAAAACCCCATGGTGTTGGATAGTACTCAGTTTCATTTATCCCTGCTTCTGTTAATTTAATGCCATATGGATATGGTCCATTAATTATATCACGAGGATTTAATAATTTGGAGGGGTTCCATGGTCCTTCCCAAGGAATATGACATTTAAGGGAATAACCTGGTATTGTGAGATTCCATACATCAGCATTATATCCCAGAATCACGTTGGGTGGTCTATGTACTGGTCTGCATAATGTTGCATTGGTTAGCCACATCCAGTTTTCATCTCTGGGATCATTTTCATCCTTGATCTCCCACTGTTGCCACTTCAATCCTTGACACCTGTAACAAAATTGAATGATTGCTTAGGTCCTTGTGAGGCCTAGCTTCGTGAGGTTAGCCAACTTTGGTGTACTAATATTGTTTGATTTTCCTCAGTTAAACAAAAATAAGTGTTGGGATGTTTCCCCAATTGATCGATTGCACCTTTTGTTACTTTTTCTTCTTTGGGTAGGTGTATCCACACTTCATCACCTTTTTTATACTTATATGTCCACACTGGAAACTCTTTCTTTTCGTGTTTCAACCACATGGTCTTATCATTATTGCACTGAATTAAGGTTGCATGCAATACTGTATCCCAGTTTTTAAAAGAAATTGATTTTAAATTTGTTTTCAATTGTGTCTTCAAAATACCAGTGTCTCTCCACAACCCCATTAGATTGTGGATGATAAGGAGTGTGCACATGGTGTTCTATATTATTAATTTGGGCTTTTTCTTCATTTCTTCCTCCTGCACTATGGTTCCTATTTGATCAGCTACCTCCCAGGGTGTCTGCCCCACCAGCGGCAGTCGCCAGGCTTTTACTCCTGGAGTTTTCAGAACATTTGCTGCTACCTCTAACGACATCCTGTTGCAAATTAGTTGTTCAGGAGTGGTGATAAACAAACAATCATTCCTTAATCTCTGTTGTACTGCCGACAGGGTGTTTGGGGGTGCTGTCCAATGGGCAAAACTAATTCCCCATATTAAGTACCTGATGTTATTCATACCCCCTTCTAAATTTTGGGGAAAGTTTAAAGCTCCCAAATGATTTTTTACTCCGGTGGCAATTAATCCAGCTAAAGTTATGGGATACATGCCTCCCGGAATTATATTCATGGTATTTGTGAGAATTCCCCCTTACTCCATCCCGAATTTCTTATTAGTGGAAGGGCCTCCTCTGAACTTAATAGGGTCTCTATTCCAGTTTCTTCCTCTATAATCCTTCCTAGCCACACAGCAATTTTCATTAGTACGTCGTGCTGTTGTCCTAGCCAAATCCTCTATTTCCTCCCTGTTCCTTTCTCTATAGATATTCTGCCTAATCGCAGGATTTGTGCCTTGTTGTTTCCAACTAGTAGTTACTATAGGGCATGCCTCCAGTATTGGCTCTGCTCTACCTTTAGCTACTTCTCCTACCTCATAGTCAGCTTTTAATTCTTCCAATTCTACTGTAACTTCTGCATGTGGTGTTGGAGTGGATGGAGTAATTGGAGAGGGTGCAGTAGGTTGCACAGATATTTTACTTGGTTTCTCTCCATGCTCCTCTGTTTCATTCACTTTGCTCTGGTTCATAACCAATTTTAAAACATTATTCTCGGCTGCTAAATTTTCTACCTCATGCAATAAGTGAATGATTCCCCAAGCTGCCTCTCCTAAGAGGGACGGGTAATTAGGTTTTTTCAAAGGACCTCCTGCTGCTTGTTTGCAACTTACTTCTAACTCTCTTAGTATCTCTCCTGCTTTTAAACACGTTACCTCCCTTGCTAGTGGCAATTTTAACTGATCGTAAACTCCTTTCCCTAACACCTTTCACATTATCTCTCGAAAACCTCCCTCTTCTTTTCTACTTTCTTTCTTCCTACACACCTTTACTTCTGGCTGTACTTCCTTATTTTCTAAACTCCAATCTAGTGGACCATATGATTTCTGAATTCCTCCCAGACAGCATCTTAAACTTTCTTGTGTAAACATAAAACTATACGTGATTGTTTCATCCTCATTATTAAGATCCCTTATATTTACCTTCCAAGTTCCCTCATTATCATTGTGGAATGTGCAATGCTGCAACACATTCATCCCATTTTGAAATGGGCAACCAGCGCATCCTGTTCGTGACGCCATGTCTCTAGTGGGTTATGGAATAGAGAAAATCCCACACAATTTACTGATGCGTTTTGATGCACTGGCTGGGGGAGTAGTTAGCTGATTGCACGATTTCACAATGATTACACACTTAATTTATACAACACAATTGCCAAATACCAAAATATGGTTTCATTCCTCAGTAGTACGAGTTAATGGGTTGGCCTCAGTAGTACGGTTCAATGAAATGGGCTCAGCAATACAATTCAATAGGCTGGCCTCAGCAGTGATAGAACTAAGTCCCCTTCCTTCAGTCCCTTTCAGGTGCTCCGCGGCTTCCGCGTGAACTAAGAGAGTCGTGTTCACGGAGAGGGTGGTTCGGGTGATCAGTCTGACCCTTTTTAGACTGCGGACTGGCAAACCGTGGACCGAAAGCAGATCCTTTCATAGATGCAACTGCATAAACATTAGGGCTGGAAGGGACCTCGTAAGACCACCGGGTCCAGCCCCCTGCCCCAGGGCAGGAAGTCAGCCAGGGTCAAAGGATCTCAGCAAGATAAATGTTTCTTGAAAGTGTCTGGAGTAGGTGATTGCACCACCTCTAGGGGAGCCTATTCCAGGCCTTGGGGGCTCGGACAGTGAAGAAGTTTTTCCTTACGTCCAGCCTAAAATGGTTTTGCAGGAGTTTGTGACTGTTGGACCTTGTCATCCCCTGGGGTGGCGGCAGCGAGCAGGGAGCTCCCGCAGGTGGCCACGGTGGTGTCAGTAGTGGGGCGCAGGGGGGTGTAAACACTGACTGGTGGTCGTCGACCACCCAGAGATACTGCTGGCAGGAGTAGGGATGGCCAGTGGCAATCAGGGACCACCTGCAGATGCTGCCAGTGGTGTCGGGGTGGGAAACAGCAACAGCCTGCCGGCACCGCTGGTAGCATCAGCAGTGTTTTTTCAGGGGGTGCGCCGCCTCCTATGTGTACCCCCTACACATTGCCAATGCGCCTGAGTCTGTGCTTCTCCAGGCTGAAGACACCCATAGCTCGCAGCCTCTCTTCATGAGGCCTGTTCGCCTGCCCTCAGATCATGCACGTGGCTCTCCTCTTTCCAAGTTTCTCTGCGTCCTTCCTAAACTGTGGAGCCCAGAACTGGATGCACTACTCCAGCTGCAGCCTCACCAAGGACAAGTACAGCGGGAGGATGACTTCTTGGGTCTTGCTTGAGATGCATCGGTAGATGGAAGCCAGAGTTTTATTTGCTTTGCTGGCTGCAGTATCACACTGGTGGCTCATGTGCATCTTGTGGTCAGTCATGATCCCCAAATCTCTTTCGGTCATGGTGCTAGTGCGTGTAGCATTGCCAAGCCTGCAAGTGTGATGCAGGTTTTTATTCCCGAGGTGGAACACCTTGCATTTCTCCATATTGAATGCTATCAGGTTTTCCTCCGCCCGCCTTGCGAGCCTGTTGAGATCAGCCTGGATCACCAGCCTATCCTCGAGTGCAATCACACTTCCCCAAAGTTTGGTGTTGTCAGAGAACTTGGCCAGTGCACTTTTGACACCAGTGTCCAGATCGTCTATGAAGACATTGAAGAGTCCAGGTCCGAGAACGGCACCTTGGGGGACACCGACCTGAGCAGACCGGGTCTCGTTAGTCCCTGCTCATAGGGAAGGCCCTCCGTACCGTTGTCTCTGGCCCTGCTCCAGTTCCCCTAGATCCTGCTGGACGTGCGGGGACCAGACCTGGGCACAGGATTCGAGGTGTGGGTGCACCATGGGTTCATAAAGGGGCATCGTGATGCTTTCGATCTTGTTCACAATTCCCTTCCTCATCAGCACTCACATTTTCCATTGCTTTCTTCACGGTGGCTGGGCATGGAGCTGGTGCTTACTGCACTCTCTGCAATCACTCCCAGGTCTCTTTCCTGTGTGGTAACAGTTCACGTGGAGCCCGTCGTGGTGTCAGTCCCATTTATACAATTCACTTTCAAATGTGTTCCTGGCCCATTCCACTCAGATCATGATCCCATGGACAAGAGTAGGGAAACCGAGTCGTGGGCGACCAGTGCAAAACCCCACACTTGGGAGGGAATAATTGCACTCACCAATCCCGCCTGAGGAACGCATAGCCAGGCTGTAGCCCTGCAGAGATGAGGTGGGGGGAACCAGGGGCCGTGGGCTGGATCCGAGCCAGCCGTGTGCTTTGGTGGTAAAAGAAATCAGCATCCTCCTGAGCAGCATGAGGAGGAGCGCCCCTTGCAAACCCAAGGCAGGGATCCCCCAGCACTGGGGAGACTCCCCTGGAGTCCTGTGTCCGGTTCGGGACCCCGCACTTCCAGAAGGAGGTGGGCAGAGGCCAGCAAAGAGGGACCCAAAGGATGAGGGGCCTGGGAGGCAGGGGTGGGGGGGAGAGGCTGGAAGAGCTCAGGGGATTGAGTCTGGAGAAGAGAAGACTGAGCGGGGTTTGACCCCAGTCTTGGGGCAACGACAGAGAAGATGGAGACAGGCATTTCTCTGTGGCTGTCAGGGACAGGACTAGGAGCAGTGGTCTCCTGCTGCAGCAGGGGAAACAGGCTGGAGAGGAGGAGGAATGGGCTGGCAATGCCCTGCTGGAGCTGCAGGGGGGTTAAATGAACTCAGGAGATGCCAGGTAGAAATCATGCCCCACTTCAGGGGAAGACTGGCCCTGCTCCCCCTCTCTGCCCCTGCTCACCACCTCCAGCAGTCTGGGAAGGGTGTGCACACACGCCCACCCCATGATGCAGGACAGTGTGCACCCCACCCCCTATGCAGGAGGGTGGGCATATAAACACACACACACCATGCATGCACACACCGCCCGTACAGGAAGGCACACACGTGCACACCCCTGTGCAGGAGGGCAGACAGGCGCACACCCACCCCCTCCCCCGCAGGTTGCCCGCCCCCACGGCATAACAAGATGGTGGAGCCGAGGGAGGGGAACGGGAGCTGGGGGAGGGGGAGGGCTTGGGTGTCAGGGCACCAGGCCACCGCCTCCACCTGCTCCTGCCACCCCCAGTGCAAGCCCCATCGGGCTGGCACCGCCGCCTGCTGCCATCAGGATGGGACGGGCGTCAGGTGGCCTCAGGATCCGCCCCAGCCCCTGAGCCCGGGGCTCCTCTGCACTGACCCCGCTCCTGGGTGCACCTCCTATGTGTGCGCCGGGGCCCGGCCCAGATGGCACACGACGGTCGTGTCCATGGTGGGCAGACCGGACCCCAGCTCACGGGTTTGAGGCATGTGCTGCACACCAGCGACTGCAGGGCCAAGGGCACCAGTGTGGAACGGGGCGGGGAGTCGGCCCAGGCTCTGTGCTCGTGTGGAGGGGTGTGTTCTGTGTGTGCAAGGGGCAGGGAGTCTGGGGCTGGGGGAGAGAAAGTGTGTGCTCTGTGCGTGCAAGGGGCAGGGAGTCTGGGACTGGGAGAGAAGATGTGTGCTCTGTGCGTGCAAGGGGCAGGGAGTCTGGGGCTGGGGGAGAGAAGATGTGTGCTCTGTGTGTGCAAGGGGTAGGGAAGTTGGCCTGGGGAGAGAAGGTGTGTGCTGTGTGTGCAAGGGGCAAGGGAGTCCAGGCCTGGGGGAGAGAAGGTGTGTGCTCCGGTGAGGGGAAGCTGGCGCGTGGATGTGGAGCAGACACACTGGAGGTGCAAGCAGGGGGTCCTGTGGCGGGAGGGGTCCGTGCCCTGCCCCCGGGCTCTGGCAGGTCGGTGTGAGGCGGGCGGCGGCCCTGCTCCCACAGGAGCCCCCAGACGCCCCTCTGCTCTGCGGCTGGGCCTGGCTGCCCCCTGCCCTCGTGGTCTGTGCACAGCTGGCCTGGGGCACCCCCAGCCCCACGCCGGGCAGCCCCTGCCTCGTGCCCACCCCCACGGCCGGGGGGCCTCTCCCCCGCTGCCCTGGGGAGGCAGCGCCCAGCAGCCGGGCAAGGGCCTCCTGGGTCTGGCACCATGTGGCAGCTCCCCAGCACGGTCCTGGGCTCAGTCCTGCCCCTGCAAGCGGGGACGCCCAGCCCTGCAGCCGGCCCCAGCCCAGCCCAGTGCCCCTTGGCACGAGCAGCTTTGGGCCCTGGTGCTGCTGCCCGGTGCCACGGCCCCCCCGACACGTGGGTGCTGCCCGGACACAGCGCCTGTCCTTGGCCCGGGATGTGGCTCTGGTCCAGGCTACATCCAAGGCCATGTGGAAACAGGAGCGGCTCCTGGGGCTGGATCCGTGGGGCAGGAGCAGGGGCCGTGTCCTGGCCTGCGGGGCTGGACCCCCTTGTTAGCACTTGCTAGGGCTCTGAGCTCCCAGCTGCCCCCACCCCAGGCTCCACCTGCGTGAGGCCGGGCTCAAGCAGGGCCCCGAGTGTGGGGGAAAGCACGTGTGTGACTTGGTGGGAGCAGACGTGGGGAAGCAGGCCCCTGCTCCCTGTGCGCGCTGCTCTGCTGCAGCTGAGGCCGGGCGCCTGGGGACCGTCCTTTCTGTGCTGGGGGGCGCTGAGGCTCAGGCAGGGCCGTCCTGGGACTGGCTCTGAGGCCTATCACCTTCCCCTTCCTCCCCCCACGCTGCCCGGCCTGCAGCACCAGGAGAAGGGCGGGGAGGGCAGCAGCAAGAAGCATGACGGACACCAGCGCATCAAGCAGGACGGGCTAATGCAGGCCTACGTGCTGCACCTGCTGTGCCGCATGGGGCTGGAGGTGGCCTTCGTGGGGGGGCAGTATCTGATGTACCAGTTCAAGGTCAGCCTGTCCTACGTGTGCTCCCGCAGCCCATGCCCCCACACGGCCGACTGCTTCGTCTCGCCTCAGCGCCCATGAGAAAGAGGGCACCCTCTGCGAGCGGGTCACATGTCAGCTGGGCCTGGCCCTGTGTCCCCATCCTGGGTGCTGAGCTCTGAGGGGCCGGGGCCCACCGCGGCACTGGGGCTTCCCTCACATCCCTACAAATAAAGAGGCCAGGCCTATTCAGTTGAGGGGAGAGGTGCCTGAAGAGGGATGTGACAAGGGTTTACCACACACTGGGTGCACCTACAGGGTGCTGTACGTTGCTCCTAAAGCACGGCGCAGTGCGGGCGGGGGCTGCACCGTGCACGCAGCATGCAGGTACGTGTCATTGCTACGTGGCTGTAGCAGTGCACTAGGCCTGGGAGCACCCTGCTATGGCAACGTAGCTGGTGATCACGTAGACACGTGATCACCATGTCACCATAGCACGTAGCACACCGTACCGCAACATAGTGATGTGCTACCTCACCATAGATGCACCCACAAAGTTGCAGAGAGAGAGACTCAGTCAGGACGAGTTACTGACCCACCAGACAAGAACGAGGAGTCGCAGCATGGTCCGAGCAGGTAGTACGTTTAAAACCAGCAAAGGCAGGTCTTGGTCACCCAGCACGTCGTTACAGCGGGGACTCGTTGCCACCAGACGTGCTAGACGCTGAGAGTGCAGCACGTTTCCAACGGGGGCGGGATGCATTCTTGTAGGAAAGGGGTCTCAGCAGCTACTGAGCTTCCGAGCCTTCAGTGCCAGAACCCGCAAGGGAGACAGAAACGGTAGGGAAAACCTTGGTTGTATGAAGACAAGGGTCTTTGGGTAAATGTGATGTGTTTGATTAGACCAACTAAATAGCATGTTGTGAAGTTTCCACTTCAAACGGCAAAATTCAAACTCGTCCATGTGTCAGGGGTGTTGGTTGTAGCTGTGTTGGTCTAAAGACATGGGCAGACAAGGCTCTTTGGATCAATGAGATATTCTGTATTAGACCAACTAACCCTGCCCCTTCCCTACTCCCTCCCTCCCTCACACCCCTTCCCCCCACACCTACCAGCCAGACGCTGCTGGCCAAGCTGCCGGGCTGCAAAGCAGCAATCAGATCCCTAACGCCTGCTTTGACAGTTCAATAATCAGCCTTCGGTATCGGCCCCAAAAAATCTTTAGCGGTGCCACCCTAATAAAAAGCATTCCCCTAAATCCACTGCCAATCATTAAAATCAGGCTCCCACCCAGACCAGTACGCACCCACCTCCACTAGTAAATCCCTCAGTTCATAAAACCAGTCTCCCTTGAACCATCATTTCTCAGTCCTTCTGCAGGGTGGAAAAGAGCCTGCTGCACCGATTAAACATACGTTGAGTATGTGGTGACAATGGTTATGAGTAGTATTTATTAGTGGTGTAGCCTACACCCTTCACTACCGGGTGTATTTAGATGAGGGTCCCTCATTATCTGGCCACATCCTCAGCAAATCTTGGCTGCTGAATCCCTCCCATCAGGAAGCCTCTTTAGAGAACAGCAGCTTGCCCTGACTAAGGGGAGCAGCGCAGGCCTCTGCAGTGAGTGCCGCGGTACACCCTTCTCACGCTGCTCGCCGTGGTTTCAAGTCATCGCTGCTAAAATCCTGCGCAACTTCTGGTTGCTTTTTACCAAGCGAGGCAAGCAAACACCTCCCATCCTGGGAAAAGAAAAGAAAAGAGAAACACTTGGCTGCCAGGGATAAACCGAGCAACTCCTCACCTGAAGGATCTCTCGCAAGGAGGATCTGGAGGGACACTGCACTTCAATACGGATCCAGGAAGAGGCGACTGCCATTTACACCAGCCCAACCTAGCTACAAAGGACAAACCAGAGTACGGCGCAGGTTCATCCTAGAAAACCGATCCACTTTTTATCTGCAGATCCAGAGTCTTTCCCTGCACCCGTCAGCCTGGCACATGAAGGGCACGCATCCTCGCAGCCCACCCCCGAGCTCCCCGTACACGATTGCGGTCTCTTCAACTCCATCTATCTTGACACATTTCTTCTGGGAGGAACCTGACAGGCTTCAGTGTCCAAAAGGAGGCGGAGGAGAAAACACCGGGTTTAGAGAAATCCACTTGCGGAAGAGAAGGGCAGGGACATTTGGACATCCACAGAAAAGGGCTGTGGAAAAAGGAGGTGCTCTCTTGCAAACCAGTCAGGAACTACGAGCCGTCAGGTGAACAGGAATAAGTACGTGGCAAATTATAGGTGTCGTTCCCCCGAAAGCAGGCAGGGATCTGCTCTCCATCCCAGCCCAGGGGAGCTTCAGGTGGGGGGAGCAGGGGATGCAGCGACGCTTCAGCGCAGCTGGATTTTATGGTGCGATCGTGTGCTGGCTGTAAAGTCCAGGCAGGCAGGGCTACGAGAAGGGGCCTTAGCACCTGACCCCCCACAGTCTCTTCCCTTCATGTGGCTGAGGAGGGGCTGGAGGAGCCCCCGAGCACAGGATGCTCTGTCTCCACCCCAGCCTCCATCCCCAAGCCCCGTCACACCAGGGCACGCAGGAACTGCTGCAATCTCACATCCAAGCCCGAGAAGAGTCACCTGCAGCTCCCACCTCCCACAAACATCTCAGTGGCTCTAAAAGAATAAAATGAAGTGCAAATAAAAAGGCAAGCTCCAGGCAGCCAAGACAGGAACTGTGTCCCTTAGCTCTGCATGCGCCTGTGCCAAAGAAAACTCATCTCCGTGGTACTAGTCAGTCCTGCTCCTCCCAGCAGCTCCCAAGAACCCCCCAAAACGCCCCGAGACTTAAACCCGAGCTGCTCGTGCCCCCCCCCCCGCCAACAAAATCCACCACGGGGCAGAACGGATCGTGCCCATGGGCAGGACCTGACCTGCGATTTCAGTTGACACCAAGACAGTAAAACAGAAGGGCAGAGAGAAAAGCAAAGCCCTGAACGCACCAGACCAGAGCGAGAAGCCGAGCACGTCTCGGTGGGATGCTGCAGCCTGAGGGTGCAGCGGGACCAGAGGTGCTGCCCGACTGCCCCCGGCCCAGCCCCGGGGATGTGCAGGACACACGGGGACCTGCCTGGTGCGGGCAGTGCAGCTCCTCCACGGCTGCCTGCCCGCGCCCACCTCGTCCTGCCTGGCCCGGCCCGGCCCGGCCCAGCCCGGGGCACTTGGCCAGAGACCCGGGCGGGACATGGGCAGAGGGGGAGAGATATAGATCCTGATCTCGGTACCTTGTATACAGAGGCACCTATGTCTACTGCAATGTAACAACACGGTGTCTGTACCTGTCTGTCCCCATGTCCTGGAGCTGCGGGACAGGGGGACGGGAGGCGTTTGCAGTGTTAGAAATTGTGCGCAGAGAAGGGAGTTTCCTTCTCTAGTAACACAGGAAGCACAGCCTGCACCTTCGGGTGCCCACAACTTCCCCCATAGTAACTAAGCATGATAGACAAGCTTCATGGCAGACCTGTGCCTTATTTGGTCAATTGTTTAAAATTGTATTGTGATTGGAGCTTACGCCGCAGGTTAAAGAAGGTCATGCAATACTAGTAATTTTCCGCTAAAGCTTTGTGCATGCGAAAATCTCATGTAACCAGAGAATATAAATACGTGTGTGAGAGTGCAACCGGGGCCCCTCTGCCTTTCTATGGTCGGGGGACCGCCGGCCGAATAAACTGGAAAGACCACACCCTCGTCTCCTGCTTATTTGAGTCTCAGCTGGGAAACGAGCCCCGTTGGGGTCAGGAGTATTCGCAGATGTTCCCTTACCAGGATGGGAGCTTAAGCAAATAATTTCTCCGACAAATCTGGCGAGCCAGGCAGGAGCACCCAGCTCGTCGCGCTGCCGCTGCCGCCTGAACCCATCCCCCGGCCGGCCATAACAGAGGTGAGTTCAGCATGGGAGTCTTGGGTTGAGGCTGCAGACACGGCGGGACGATAAGATGACTGGAAAAGGGCTAACGTGGTCCCCATTTTCGAAAAGGGGAGGAAGGAGGACCCGGGCAACTATAGGCCAGTCAGTCTCACCTCCATCCTTGGTAAAGTCTTTGAAAAAATCATCAAGGCTCACATTTGCGAGAGCCCAGCAGGGCAAATTATGCTGAGGGGAAACCAGCACGGGTTTGTGGCGGGCAGATCGTGCCTGACCAACCTAGTCTCTTTCTATGACCAGGTTACAAAACGCCTGGACACAGGAGGAGGGGTGGATGTCGTATACCTAGACTTCAGGAAGGCCTTCGATACGGTATCCCACCCCATACTGGTGAACAAGTTAAGAGGCTGTGATGTGGATGACTACACAGTCCGGTGGGTGGCGAATTGGCTAGAGGGCTGCACCCAGAGAGTCGTGGTGGATGGGTCGGTCTCGACCTGGAAGGGTGTGGGCAGTGGGGTCCCGCAGGGCTCGGTCCTTGGACCGATACTCTTTAATGTCTTCATCAGTGACTGGGACGAGGGAGTCAAATGTACTCTGTCCAAGTTTGCAGATGACACAAAGCTATGAGGAGATGTGGACACGCCAGAGGGCAGGGAACAGCTGCAGGCAGACCTGGATAGGCTGGACAAGTGGGCAGAAAACAACAGGATGCAGTTCAACAAGGAGAAATGCAAAGTGCTGCACTTAGGGAGGACAAATGTCCAGCACACCTACAGCCTAGGGAATGACCTGCTGGGTGGCACAGAGGTGGAAAGGGATCTTGGAGTCCTAGTGGACTCCAAGATGAACGTGAGCCGGCAGTGTGACGAAGCCATTAGAAAAGCCAATGGCACTTTATCGTGCATCAGCAGATGCATGACGAATAGGTCCAGGGACGTGATACTTCCCCTCTATCGGGCGCTGGTCAGACCGCAGTTGGAGTACTGCGTGCAATTCTGGGCGCCACACTTGAAGAAGGATGCGGATAACCTGGAGAGGGTCCAGAGAAGGGCCACTCGTATGGTTAAGGGCTTGCAGACCAAGCCCTACGAGAAGAGACTAGAGAAACTGGACCTTTTCAGCCTCCGCAAGAGAAGGTTGAGAGGCGACCTTGTGGCTGCCTTTAAGTTGATCACGGGGACACAGAAGGGAATTGGTGAGGATTTATTCACCAAGGCACCCCCGGGGGTTACAAGAAACAACGGCCACAAGCTAGCAGAGAGCAGATTTAGATTGGCCATTAGGAAGAACTTCTTCACAATTCAAGTGGCCAAGGTCTGGAACGGGCTCCCAAGGGAGGTGGTGCTCTCCCCTACCCTGGGGAACTTCAAGAGGAGGTTGGATGAGTATCTGGCTGGGGTCATCTAAACCCAGCACTCTTTCCTGCTTATGCAGGGGGTCGGACTCGATGATCTATTGAGGTCCCTTCCGACCCTAACATCTATGAATCTATGAATCTATGAATCAATGTTATTGGCATGGTGTGGTCTTTTATATGTTGTGTATGTCTTGTCTAATGTGTTATAGGCCAGTCTGCTCGCCGGTTCCTCAAACCTGGGCACACAGGCAATTTTAGTTAAATGCCCGTTTGACTCTTTCAAGGCGATAAATCTTTGTGGCGCATTTTATGTCTTCATTCGCGCACTGAGGAACCGTCTCTGTCTCTGACCTTCTAACTAGATAAGTTCTCCAACCTGCTTGAGACATCCTAGAACCTGCCTTTCCAGATTGGTTAGGTCTAGGGTAGCCAAGAAAGCAGGGTCCTTGGGGAGATTTATAGTGTATCAGGTTATCTGGGAAAAGGGACGTCCGCCAAGAGTGACAACGGGACCGAAACAGTCAATTCCCGCCAGGAGTCCTCTTGGAGAATTGTTAAGTAAGTGGAATAAGTTATCTGGACATGGCCAATTGAGTAAGAAGCGCGCTATAGCCTTAAGCACTAGTGTCTGGCCTGGCTATACTTATGAGAACCCTGACCTCCAGTGGCCAGTGTTGGGATCCCTCAGTGTTGATAAGTTAAGGTACTTGAAGGGGTTCCTGGAGGAACCCCATCCTCGACAAATGGATTATTGGTATCCCAAATTGGGAAATAAACGGAGATAATCATGAAAAAGAAAGATTACAATTAGGTAGACAAACCTTGTTAGAAAGAATAAACAGGGCAGGACGCAAAACTACTGACTGGACCAAGGTAACTTCTGTGGTACAAGGTCCGAACGAGCATCCGCAAGATTTCTACAGCAGGCTGCTGAAAGCCATTGCAATCCATGGAGGAAGTTTTGACATACAGGCTCCGCAAAATCAAACCATTGTAACATCCGCTTTTGTAGGGGGTTGTGTAACAGATATTAAAAAAAAATACATAGTCAAATATAACTCTGATTGAAACACGAAAACTATACAACAATTAGTAGACTTAGCTAATCACGCCTTTGATCGGAGACTGGAAGTTCAAAAAGCTGAAAAAAAATTAATTATGAAACAACAAGAAGCTAAATTTTTGGCTGCTGTTTTCAGCTCTCAGTTCCAGTCGAAGGGAAGAGGAAGAGGCAGAGGAAGTTATAGGGAGGCCTAATACCCCAAGGGAACTGGCCCCTGATGATATGTGTAATTATTGCAAACAATTGGGGCATTGGAAACGAGAGTGCCCGAACCGCCCAAGGGGACCCCCCCCTTACGGAGGAAAAAAGGGGGGAACCCAGGAAAATAACCGGGCTGCAAGCACCGATCCTACAGACCCCTGGACCCAAGGCTTGCAACAGGACATAGATGACTCCCAATGAAATGAGCCCCCCCTCAAATGATGACTCCCTCTTCCACATGATGTATCTGGGGGAATCTTCATCTTTTGAGTATACCTGTGCCCCTTCATCCCCTTATGTCCCACTTCAAGTAGCAGGAAAAATTTATAAGTGTCTTATAGATACGGGAGCAGATTTATCCTCACTGGGAGAATCTCCAAAAAGGGCGGGAATTGCGGTCTCAGGAACTAAAAAAATGATGGGAGTAACTGGGAAATCCATGCGAGTGCCCCGTGGCGCTGAGACGCAAGTGCTGATAGGACCCTTTACCTTATTCACTCATGAGAATCGAGGCATTGCTTCAGGTGTCTTAACTCAGCCGTGGGGAATTTCCAACCGTCCCATAGCGTGCTACTCTGCTCAGCTAGATCCTGTAGCGAGGGCAGCAGTTCCGTGTCTAAAAAAGCTCAAGATTTAGTGTTAGGACAGACACCCTCTTGTGGCTCAAGTGCCTCCTGCGGTGGAAGCTCTCCTATTACAACACAACACCCAACACTTTTCTAACCAGCGTCTGAACACATACGAAGTACTGCTGTTAGCAGCAGAAAATGTGCAACTTCAGCGATGTACAGTTCTAAATCCAGGCACTTTACTTCCGAATCCTGAGGATGGGGACCCTCATCAGACTGCTGTCAGTTGGTAGAGGCCCAAGAGACACCTTGTTCTGATTTATTAGACGTCCCCTTAAGTAATCCTGATTACGTGCTTTTCACTGATGGCTCTTCATTCGTTCAAGAAGGAATTCAGCACGCAGGATATGCAGTTGTTACCCATCACTGGGTATGGGAAGTGCAACCTCTGCCAGCAGAGACCAGCGCCCAGGCCGCTGAGCTAGTGGCGCTCCGACGTGCATGCAAATTGGCCACAGCCTCCCGGGTCACTATCTATACTGACTCTAAATATGCTTTTGGGATCTGTCATGCAATAAGACAGTTGTGGCGACAAAGAGGTTTTATCACGTCCTCTGGTCATGCAATCAGTAATGCTACCGAAGTCCAAGAACTGCTAAAGGCTATCATGTTACCAGCTGAACTAGCGGTAATACATTGTCCCTGACAGTCCAGAGAGGACTCCGAAATTGCTAAAGGAAACCATCTTGCAGATGCTGCCGCTAGAGCCGCTGCACTAAAGAAAGCCTCCTCACATCTCAAGTTGTTCTTCCACCCTTGTCCGTAGTTTATGACAAAGTCCCAGCAAATAAAATTTCCACATGGACCCAAAAGTGGCAAGCTGTGCAAAGAAAAGATGGAGTGTGGCATGTGCCAGACGGTAGACCAATTGCTCCTCGCACCTTACTCCGAACTCTGGCCCAGGATACCCACAGATGCAGCCACTCAGGAAAAGGAGAAATAGCAGAACAGATCCTATCCACCTGGTTTGCTCCAGGTATACATCTAGAAGCTGCACAAATAACTTTGCAATGTTCAGAGTGCAGAGCCTTCAACAAGTACAGAGGGCACAAAAAAACTACGAAGAGGCCAACCATGGGCATATTTACCCTCTGAAAAACTTCAAATTGACTACATAAATTTGCCCAAGGCTGAAAATTTCAAGCACTGTCTAGTAGTAGTAGATCAACTAACAGGATGGCCAGAAGCTTTCCCCACTCGAAAAGCAGATTCAGTGGCAGTAGTTAACCACTTATTAAAAGAAATAATTCCACGTTTCGGCATTCCAGAAGAGAGAAACTCTGACCGAGGAACTCACTTTAAGGAAACTGTTTTAAAAGAAGTCTACAGATTTCTTGGAATAGCAGCGCACTTCCACACACCCTATCACCCCCAGTCCTCGCGTCAGGTAGAGCGTATGAATCAGAGTATAAAATCCCTTTTAGGAAAGATCTGCTCCCAAACCAAATTAAAGTGGCCAGATGCATTACCAATAGTGCCGTTCGCTATAAGAACTAAACCCCAGCGACCTCTCAACCTGTCCCCCTATGAGTTGTTGTTTAGTCACGCTCTTATTATATATCAAAAATGGGAAAATCCGCACGTTAGTCTACTCGGCAGAGATGAAGCTTTAACTAGTTATGTTTTATCCTTACAGGAGTCTCTCCAGTGTTTACACAGGTCAGCTGCTTTAGCTCAATCAGTACCTTTAGACTGTAATCTTCACCCCCATCAACCAGGAAGCTAGGTTTGAGTAAAACAACATCAGTGAGAAAAAAACGCCTTGGCTCCAGTCTGGGAAGGTCCATATCAAGTTCTCCTTACTACGCACACTGCTGTGAAAATTGCCGAGAAAGAAAGCTGGATTCATCACAGTCACCTCAAACCTGTCACCGAACCCAGTTCTGAAAACGAGACATTGGCAAGTCACGACCAACCGACCTCTGTGCCGCCTGTGGCTAAAAAGAATTGGAGAATCGTGGACTGTCCAGACTCCTTAACAGGAATGCAAGAACATTTAATATATGTGTTTTTAGGATTGCTTTGTATTACCTTTCTTGTCATATTTTGTGTTTGAATTGCAGTGTGGAAGCAGGGGAAATTACAAGTTAATAATGGCATTTCAGTGAGTTATCCTGACAGGATTATTGTTCAGGGCGCATAGGACAAACGCCTATTTGTGGGAAAGTGATACAGAACAGGAAGGTCAGTAGAAAGATAACAGTTACCTGATTTCCATTATAACCATAGTACAGGCCCTAAATTTATCTGATTGCTGGATATGTGGCAAACAGCCCCTTCCACTAACTTTCCACCCTATCCTTTAATCCCCTCAGAAGTGTTGCCCAAACGGCTAGTTTCGTGCCCCTGGAGGCCTTTCCAATCTACCTCAAGGAGAGAGTCACACACACTCAGGCTGGGTCCATTTTAAGTTTATTGTTTGTGCAAACAGATCGACAAAGGGGCTAGTCGCCCAAAGCTGAGTCGACCCCGGGTTTTGTCCGGGGGTCCCTTTTATAGCTTATCTAAACAAAGAACCTTAGCGTGTCGTGCAACTATTGGCAGTCTTACAGCTTTTACAAGCTTCTACTGTTTCGTCTAAGTTTCCGCAAGATGTCAAAGTTTTCATGGTTACGTCTAAGTTTCCACAGGATGTTAAAGCTTTCAGGCTATGCTCAATTTATTATGGGTTATGTTATAGCACCTGTGTGCTTTTAACAGGAGGAGCTGCGGCAAACTTAATGTCCTTTAGTAACCCCTTATCTCCATGTAATTCCAGGTCACCGAGAAGGTATGGTCGTGAGGTTTTAGGTGTAAAGCAGGCTTCAATCTATGTGCAGAAGCTAATGCAGAAGCCATTTCCAGGCCATGTTGAATACAGAAGCATTTTGCAAAAAGGCATTATGTCTAAATTCTAACGTATTTGTACCACAGAAGGAAACTTCTCTAGTCCATAATGGGCTGATACAGATAAGACTGGAGTGAGTACCTGGCAAAGTAACCCTTACTTTAAAGAAGTAGTGCTCTCAGATGCCATGTTATCGGCCCAAGTGTGTTGGGAAAATCCTCGTGGAAGAGGAAAGAGATTTTTAGGATGGCAGCTAGGCTGTAAACTGACCATTAATACCACACCCCTAATATGGCCAAACAATACTGTGGTAGGGGCCAAAGAAGCTAAAAGAAAAGGGTCCCTGCCCTGGAATGTCTCTGCCCCCTGCAGCTCCTTACAGCTTTATGGAAGGTTCTATAGGATGCTCCACCTCTAATAAAACTTGGAGCTTGTTGCCAATAGCACAGCAGAGAGCACTGAATTATTGCAAGGACAGGCTTCTGCCAACCATGCTATGACTTTAGAAAATCACCTAGCATTAGACTATTTGTTAGCTAGAGAAAGAGGAGTATATGCTTTAATCACAGGAAGACCCTGCTGCACCTACATTCCTGACCACTCTGACAATATAACTGCCGTAGTAAAAACAATTCAAGACACAGCATGACGGGTAAACTCTTTGCGAAGCTGGTCAGTAATGGAATAGATCGCCTCAAGTCTAGGAATGTGGGGAAGGTATATTTTAGAATACATTTTGTGGAGATTAAGAATTTTCTTAGTTATTATCTAGTAATTGCTGTAATTAAAGCACATGTAGTTCACGTTACGCAAAAAGTAATTAATCTCAATGTCATGCAAACCTGGGAAATGGCCAGCAGGCCATAGGCCTTTGGCCATAAGGAGGGATTGTTAGAAATTGTGCACAGAGAAGAGGGTTTCCTTCTCTAGCAACACAGGAAGCACAGCCTGCACCTTCAGGTGCCCACAACTTCCCCCATAGTAACTAAGCATGATAGACAAGCTTCATGGCAGACCTGTGCCTTATTTGGTAAATTGTTTAAAATTGTATTGTGATTGGAGTTTATGACCGCAGGTTGAAGAAGAGTTATGCAATACTAGTAATTTTCTGCTAAAGTTTTGCGCATGCAAAAATCTCACGTAACCAGAGAATATAAATACGTGTGTAGGAGTGCAACCGGGCCCCTCTGCCTTTCTAAGGTCAGGGGACCTTCGGCTGAATAAACTGGAAAGACCACACCCTCGTCTCCTGCTTATTTGAGTCTCAGCTGGGAAACGAGCCCCGTTGGGGTCAGGAGTATTCGGTGTTCCCTTACCAGGTTGGGAGCTTAAGCGAATAATATCTCCAAAAGCTTGCAGCAGCTCAGATAGGAGCGGCACATATCTGAGCCAATGATTTCTGCCGCAGCACACATACCTGGACATGTCCTTTGGTGTGGGGCAAGTTGTGCCACTTGGGGCAAAATAACCCTGCCCAGCTCCTCCCGGATCTGCAGCCACAGGGGCTAGAGCCTGGGGCCAGCAGGTGTTTGCAGGAGGCAGGTGGGACAGGGGGTGGGGTGGGCGTGGGGGGATCTCGCGAGGAGGTAGGTGTGGGTGGATTGTGGGGGGACTGCGGGTGAGTGGGGACTGTGTGAGGGGGCTGCTCAGGAAGGGTAGGTCCTCTGCCCCCCAACAGGGCACAGCCTCCCCCCCACATCCCATGGACTGCTGCCCCCAGGACCACAGCCTTCCCCCCCTGCCAGGCCCAGATACCCGCCCGCACAGCCCACTGGTAGCAGCAGTGAGCACTGGGGCACTTGGGACCTCCTGGCACATCCCCCCGCGCGCCACGGAGCAGTGCGGCTCAGCACCAGCAGCTTCTCTGCCACATCACCTGGGCCCACTCACGGAGACCGCCTGTCATGCCAGACCACGTCCTGTGTGCACGGGCACCACGCAATATTGGGCAGGGCCTGTTTCATGCATGCAGGACCCATCCCAGCTCAACAAGCGCCCCCCACGAGCAGCACAAGGTCCTGAGTGACAGAGCGAGCCAGAGCCACCCGAAAGCACACAGTGCCACACTCAGCTGGGCCAGGCCCATGCGATGGGCCAGAGGCAGTGCCAGATGCCTGGCAGCCAAGGTCGAGTTGCACTGCCCCCCACCTGTTTCCTGTGCTCCCCCCACCCGGGCTGGGCAACCAGCGGGCGATGCCCTGCTGCCACCTACCCAGCCGGGGCAGGAAGGCATGGGATTTGGGCATGGCAGCGCTGGGAGTGGGGTCTATGCCCTGCTACTGCTTGCCCCCTTCCCCCCGGACCAAGCTGCACTTCACTGTGCCCCTGGTCCCCCCCGTTGTGGCTGGGCAAGCGGCAGCAGGGCGAACCCCCCGCTCCCAGCATCCTGGGCCGCCCTGCCCTCTTCCCCATGTCCCATGCCCCCCTCCCCAGCTGGGCAAGAGTCAGAGGAATCTCCAAACACAAAGGAGTACAGGACATGGAAGCCGAGTTTCCAGTGTTTTTGAATATTAGTTTACTTTTCATATCACAAGAGAGCCCATTTCCTTGGGCGAAGAACCTTGCCCGATAGGTAAAGAGCAGAGAAAGGTCAGTGGGCACGTCTGCTCTGCAGGAGCTCCCTCCTGAGCAAAGCACATTGTGTAGTCAGGAGTGCCACCGTTTCTTTGTGCTCCGCACAATAGTTCTTTCACAGCTGGCTGGTTAGCTCAGTAGATGTGTGGACTCAATACCCAGACAGGTCACTGAGCTTGTCCCTTTTGTGTCTCCCTCCCTTTTCTTTCCCTCCCTCCCATGAAAGAATGGCCCTGCCCTGCAGCTCCCCCTGCTCCATGCAGGACAGTGCCGCAGCACCGCCAGCCACATCCAGGCCTGACCCCTCCAGGCTTTGCTTGTTTCCAGCCAGCAAAGACTTGGTTAAAATGACTCCTGCTCCCTAAAATCCACCTAAATGCAGCCTAAAATCAGGGACAATCCATTCCTGAGCAGCTCTGTCCCAGCCCTTCCCAGGCTTGCCTGCTTCGGTGGAAATGGAAGCACTGGACTTTCTCCAAGACTTGGTTCCCAGGGGAAGTCTTGGTCTCCCCTCTCCACAATTGCCCGGGGAGCTGTGCGGAGGGGCCGCTGGGACTGGTGCACGGGGCCCTGCTTCTCCATGGGATGCTGTGGTGGGCACAGGGTGTTGGGTGTACAGGGGAGATGCTGCATCTCCTCCACCCATGGAGCTGGGAGCAGCGCCATCTCTCCATGACTTTTGTGGCTTCCTCTCAGATTGCATCCTCTCTATTGTGCCCTTAGGCAGGATGACCTGCTCGCAACATGACACATGGGGGATGGGCGTTGAAGCCTCAGAGAGGGCCGCCCTTTAGTCCTGTTCCCAAAGCCCCTCCCCGGGCACCTCCTCTGGCTGTGGAGTTCCTCAGCCCGCCCAGCCAAGGCCCCCACACAGCCCTGGCACCTCTGCCCCCCACACCGGGCACTGTCCTGTCCTTTGCCAACCTTTCCCCTCCACACGCTGAGCCCTGTCCACCTTCTTTCCCTCCCTCCCATGCAAGATCGGCCCTGCCCTGCCCTGCAGCTTCCCCTGCTCTGCACGGCATGGCACTGCCACAGCACCGCCAGCCACAGCCAGGCCTGACCCCTCCAGGCTCTGCCTGTTTCCATCTGGCAAAGACTTGGTTAAAATGACTCCTGCTCCCGTGAGGCCCCTGCAGCCTAAAATCAGGGACAAGCCATTCCTGAGCAGCTCTGTCCCAGCCCTTCCCGGGCTTGCCTGCATGACGGGTTGCACTGCCAGGTTGCGGAGGCGAATCTACTGCTCCCAGTATGTCCAAGCTCTAAGTTGCAGGCAGACAAGGGCACGATGGAAGAGCCCTCTTAGTGCAGCCGGCAGCGTGTCAGTCTCATAATCTGAAGGTCCTGAGTTCCTCAGAGAGGGCGGGTGTTTTGCCTACTCACGTGGGCATTACCTCCTGCTCCGCTGGTCCTGAGTCCTCGCCCCCAAGGTGCGCAGATGCCAGCACTGGGCAGCAAGGCCTGAGCCCTGCCTCTGCTCCCTGTGGCTCCTGAAGTGTCTGAGCCCCCATTCCTCTCAGGGGCTCTCGAAGCTGCTTTTTGAAGCACTTTTTTTTTACCCGCAGCAGCATGGTGCAGCAGGAGCAGGCTGGGGTCATAATCCTGAGGCTGATAGATTGAAACCTTCCTCTGCTAAGATCTTTTTGTATTTTCCCCCTCCTTCCTCTCCTGAGGTGCTGCTAAGATTTTGCCTCAGTCCTGAAACTTTGCTCCCAGTTTGATTGAAAGAGCAAGAAATGCTCCCTCTGCATCCCAGGTTCCCTAGCCCCCCTCACCGTGTTTGCGATGGAGGGGAGCAGAACATTGCCCCCTCGGACCTGGGACATCGCTGAACCAACTCAGTCAGGGACGTTCTTGGGACAGTTCAAGTGTTAGATGCCCAAGAGGTCGTGCAGGCTCTGGCCCAGTGCCCTGCTCTAGCTGCCTTTGCACAAGGCCTGGCTCAGGTCTTATGGCCATGCATGCCCCTGCACACCCACATGTTCAAGGAGACCAGTGCTGCAGCAGGAAACAGACCATTATCAAGGGCTTTTCCTCTTCATTCTCAGGGTGACTCAGTGACCAGAGGAGCCACTTCTGGGTGCTTTATTTTCCCCCACAGAACAGACATCAGTCAGCTGCTAGTTAGGAAACAGGCCCAGCTCTGTGTCAGTATCGCATTCAGGGGTATAACATAGATCAGGGGCCTCAAGCTCATCCGACGCTGGATGAGGATTGCCCGGGCAATGCGTGGGCCGGACCGGGGCAATTCTGCGCCATCTCCCCTGGCATGCAGCACACGCCGGCCCCAGGGCTCGCTGTGCCCATGGAACAAGGGCTGCCCCAGCACGGCCGGCAGCAGAGGGGCAGGCCAGGGCAGCTCCCAGCCCCGTGCTGCCTGCGGCAAGGCGTCTTTGTGGGCGAGGCGCAGCCCTCGCCCTGATGCCGCCTGTACCGTGACCACAGGCTGCACACGGGGCTGGCCAGGCCGTGCACGCTGCCCAAACCCCGGCCCAGCACAGGGCACAGACAGCAGCAGCACCAAGCTGGGCCAGTTCCGCACGTGGCTCCAGCACGGCCCGACCTGGCCCGGCCCCATCGCGCCAGCTGCCGGCGGGGCAGGGCGGGGCGAGGCGGGGCGGGCGCTGTGCGCAACGAGCCTTGCACACCAGCACAGGTAGCACAGGCAGGAGCCGTCCCACTGCGCATGCGCTGGCAGCAGAGCGGGACGGAGAAGCATCAAGAAAGGACTCACTGCGCATGCCCAGGCCGGGAGGGGCGGGGACAGCAGAGGTAGAGCAGTCACTGCGCAGGCGCCGCCAGGTAGGCGGGAATCCCTGCGGGGCTCCAGAACAAGGTGCGCGGAGCGGGGTCGGGCGGGGGCGGTCTCGGTGTCCGTGCCCGTCCTCTGGTCCGAGCCGCGCCGCGCCGCCTCCTCCCCTGCAGCCTGCGGGACCAGGGCACGAGCTCCCCACGCCAAGGACCTGGCGCTGGGGCTGCGCTGCCGGGAGGCCGAGGGCCCGGCGAGGTCGGTGTCCGCGGGCGGGAGCTGCGCGGGCGCCGCAGGCAGGGGCAGCGGGCGGAGCGGGCGGTGCTGCAGGCCCCGGCTGTGCTGCCCACGGAGGCGCGGAGCGGGGTGCGCGGACGCGGCATGGAGACCTGCACCGAGGCGCTGACCCTATCACACGGGCTTCGGCTGGGGCAGGTGCCGGCATCGAAGCTGCACGTGCAAGTATTTCACTCGGCGCGTCGGTGAATCAACGTGTGCCTGCGGGGTGGTCCCTGCCACCCCGTCTCTCCCAGCCCAGCTCCCCCATGACAGGTTGGTCTTGTCCCCAGGTCGCGGTCAGTGTGGCGGCCGGGGAGGTGACCGTGGGCAGGGTGCAGCCCGCCGGGGCGCTACAGCAGCCTGGCGATTTCTGGCTGGAGCAGGCGCGAGCCCAGCCTGCAGATAGTTCTCCGGAGGAGGCAGCACCGAGGGAAATCGCAAGGCCTCGGGACCAGGCCCCTTGTTGCCCCAGAGAGGAGCCGCTGCCAGACGCGGGATCTGGTGAGGGGCCACGTGCAGGCCTGGGCCTGGGTCTGGGGGTCTCGGGGGCTGTCCTGCATGTGGGGAAGAGGTTCAAGCGTCTCCCCTTGCCGGGGACAGCGCTCTGATGTCTGTAGGTGGGCAGCCGTGGGTGGGACACCCGGCCTGTCTCGATGTATGTGCAGCACCCAGGGGAGAGAGGCTTGATCTTGGTTGTGCCTTGTCCTGCCGCCATGGGAACAGGCAATGACCCAATTCACGGCCCACCAATCCGTGCTCCCTTCTTCGACTGTTTCTCCTCCATGCCCAGGTCGCCCCAGGACGAGGCCCTTCCTCAGCAGCCGGTGAGGCGCTGTGGCTCTGCCTTTCCCAGCAGCAGCAGCAGGCGCAGCCCCCCAGTGGGAAGGTCTCTGTGCCAGGACATGCAGCTGGGGGAAGTGGCTTTCCTTGTCCCCCCCACCCCCTGAACAGGCCACGCCTCCTGGGGAACACTAACCTCGCATTTCCCCACCACTCCCTCAAAACAAGGGGATAACATGCCCCCCTCCCCATCCCTCCAGCTTCTTTCCCTGGGAGCAAGGTACCTGCGGGCCCTGACACAGTGCTGTGATTGCTGCTCTGCAGCCCCGGGACAGAGCTACGGGGGTCCTCTCCAGCTTTTGCTAGCCAGAGCAGTGGGAAATTGAGTCCTGTCTCCCCACTCTTCCACACAGGAAAGCCTCCAGCTGCTGCAGTCGGAGACTAGTACCGGACAACAGGGCTTTCACGTGCTAGGAGCAGCAGGGCTGACCTGTGCATGTTCTTCCCTACGCACAGGTGCAGAGACCATGAGCAGAGTTCATCAGCAGCTTCCTAAAGAAGAAGGGCCTGCAAACCTGGAGCTGCTGAGGACTTCCCCGGGAAGGCTGGGGGAGAGGGCGCCACAGAGCCCTGAGCTGGGCCAGCTGCAGAAGGGGCAGGGCAGGCCGGCAAAGCAGGGGGAAAGCATGGAGGTGAGCAGGGCACGAGCTCCAACAGGCTGCACCCACATCCCATGTCAGCCAAAAATGGAGCATTTTGCAGATGTGTGTGTCATGGCACATCCTGCACACAGCTGTCACACAGGGATTGCGGGGAAGGTGGTGGGGGCTGAAGGCAGCTGGAGCAGGAGACACTGATGGGCTAACGCTTGTGGCTACAGCTCCAGGAGGTGTTTGAGGACGTGGCTGTGTATTTCACGCGGGCAGAGTGGGAGCTCCTGAAAGATGCAGACAAGGTGCTTTACCAGGACCAGATGCTGTGAAGCCAGGACCAGGACCAGGAACCAGGAACTGTGAAGCCCTCATTTCCCTGGGTAAAGCTGTTTCCTGCTTCTCCCTGTTGCCATGTCAGCTGTGTCACTTATTGTCTTCTCCCTGCTTCTGAGCACTCGTCCCTGTGAACCTTTCCCTGATGCTTGAAATCCATATCCTCCCCCATGGCTCCATGGGTGACCAGGCCTCTCTGGCATTTCGTATCAACATGTGCTCCTTTTGAGCTGGCTGCCTTCATCTGAGTCGTTCCTGTTCTTGCAGCCCCGGTGCTTCCATATGCAGTCATTTCTTGGCAAGGGGGTCTACCGATTTCAATGTGGTTGTGTCATCTCCAGTTAATTGGGCAAAAGAATTCACTGCCAGCTCTTCCTTGGGAAATGCTTCTGATTTCCTCCTTTTTGTGCCTAGCCTGTCCTGTCCCACACGTGTAACACTCCAAGCATGCTCAGTCAGTGATGTCTAAATCCTCTTTCTCCTCATTTGGTTGCAACCCAGCAGAAGGTAATGGAAGTCTTAGTGTCTGCTACTATCACCCCTGGGATTTGAATTTCCTCCACTCAGTCTCTAGTGACATGTGGACACGTGTTGGAGCTGGGGTACTTCTATCACCAGGTCCCTGGAAGCATCTGCTCACATTGCTTCCTAATGTCTTCATCTGAACAGGCTGCAGGCTCTCGCTTGGCTGTGTTTACTTGGAGACTTGCTCTGAAGCTCGCTCTGCTGTTTCCAGAAGTTGCATAGATTCCAGGAGCAGGATAAGACCTGTCAAATGCCTGTTGTTTCTCGGCCTCTTGTGGGCTAAGATCAAGTTGCATTGATCTGATATGGGCTAGGATTGAGTGTAATCACTGCAATGGTCTTGGTACCTGAGCCAGAATAGATTTAAATGGCAGTGTGTAGTTGAGTGTGCACCCCTGTCCAAATGTGGAAAGAACTCCCTGCGAGAGACTTGTAAATAGCTTCCTGCTGGCCAGTGTCCAGTGAGAGGATCTCGGCTACACCCCTCCATTATGGAAGTGTGGAAGTCCTCCTAGCTTCATCCTGTGGCCTCATGCTGCTCCAAGGGCAGGTGAGACTTGGGGGCATCTGAACCCATGTCCTTCCAGTTTGGGCCTGCATATGGGATGCCTGCCAATCAATTTGGGAGCATCCAAAGCTGCGGGCTGAAATGTCTGGGGTGGAGGATACTTGCCAGTTCTAGTGCCATATACGGTTTTTGAAAGATTTGAATTTTGCTCAGTTCAAAAGGATTTGTAACTGATCTGGCTAATTTGACCTGGAACATGAAAACATTTCCAAAATAAAAACAAAAATGTGCAGAGCTCAAGTATTTAGCTTCACATTGCTTTTCTAGCACTTCCTTTTCCTTGTTCTTGTTCGCTGGCATGGCGTTGCATCAGATCAAGTGTTGTAAAGTCGAAACTGACATCATAACGTTGAAACAGGGTGTCAATTTATAAACATTGCAAGTGCGAAACCTTGTAACTGGATGTTGTAAGTCGAGGACTGCCTGTATTAGCGAAGCTTGTTATATAATACTTGCAGATCACCCTTCAGGAACGACAGTGGGGAGGTGGGGGCTGGAGAGAGGCTGGCAGGGACAGAGCTCTGCATCCACCCTTGCATGTACCCGCTCCCCTCCCCCACTGCCACTGCAGGTCCAAACCCTTTTCTGCCCCTTCCCTATCGCTTCGGGTCCAAGCCCGCTCCCCCCTCCTTGCCACTGGTTCCGGTCCAACCCAGTTTCCCCCTCCGGACCCCCACCAGTTCGGATCTAACTCCATTCCCTCCCCCACACCCCCACCAGTTCAGGTCAGACCCCATTTCCCGCCCCTCCCCGGTGCTGCCGGTTCAGTTTTAACCCGTTTCCGCCCCGCCCCGTCCCGCCCCCCGAGCTTGGTTTACAACCCAATTCCACCCCGAACCGCTTCGAGTCCCACCCCATTCCCCCCTGCCCTCCCACCACCGCCGATTCAGATGCGACCCCCCCCCGCGATTGGTTCGGGCCTGACCCTGTTTGACCCCACTTGCCGCTGGTTTGGGACTGACCCCCTTCCCCGCTGCCGCCAGTTTGGGGTGACCCCATTCCCTGCCACTACCAATTCAGGTCCCACCGCGTTGTCCCCTCTTCCCCACTGGTTTGGGTCTAACCCCACTCCACCACACTCCCCTTCCCCCACTCTGAGTCTGTCTGGCCCATTTCCACCTGCCTGCCTCCCCTCCCCTGTATCCCTGCCGGCCACAGCCCCCAAGGCACCCCGCTGTGTGGCAGGCCTGACCCCAGCCAGTCCCCCCTGCCTGCCGCCTCCCACTCCCTGCTGGCTATTGTGAGGAATGGGTTGGGTATGTTCAGCCAATCAGTGCCTGCTCTCTTGGCAACACATGCATAGTTGGCCCGGAGCATTAAGGACAGACGGACAGACTTCTGGGAGATCTGTCAACTTGACAAAACCAGGTTCAATTTTCCTTCCAACACCTCCGTCCCTGGGAAATCTGTTGGTCTTGCACCCTTTTTTATAAAACCTCAGGGTTGTTGGTGATTTGTTTCCTATTACTGTCCCCACACCACCTGGGTGACAAAGGCCATCATCTATCAAATGCTTCTCCCTGCAGTGCCTTCTCTTTCATCCCAAGGGTTCACCCTCACCTGTGCTTTAAGGCCCCAGTAGAATCCATGAGTTCACTGGATCCATTCCCCAGATCCCAGTTGGTTATTTTGCAACCAGGACTGAATCACAAACTCTCTTTAACCACTGCCCCAAACAGGATATCAAGGCCCCACACCCAACTTAATCTGCTGCATCCAGCAAAGACAGGAGGAGCTCTGGGTCTGCGATGATGAGGACCATGGGGAAATCTCAAGCTCTGAGGACCTGTGGCTAGGTGAGTCGTTCGTGGCTGTCCCCTCCCCCAAATCCCCTTTCAGAAATGCTCCCTGTCCACAGTGACAGGGCCTGAAACTTGCAGACCTGTCCTGTGCTGCCCATCCAGGGTGCTGACCTCAACTAGTTTATGCTGTAGTGTGTGCAGGCAGGTGGCTTTCCCGTGCCCTGAAATTCCAGACTGTGGAGACGAGCAGTCGTTCACTTCTACCCCCCTCTAACTACAGAATGGCTCTATGGGGGAGTGCGATTCACAAGCTTTCGTGTTGCAGGGGGAAGTGAATCCCCCAAGGCTTGTGCCATTGTGTTTTGTCTCTGGACCGTGAGTGTCACAGAACCTGGGATTCAGCACAAAGTCCACATGAAGGTTAATGCCAAAGCCTTTGTCCCAGTGCAGATTCTGGTGATGTGCAGGCCCCCTGTGCTTCATCAGCAGAGGAAAGCCCCATGGGCTCTGTCACGGCAGGGTCCTTGAGGAGGGCTGTGATCTCCCTGAGGTCCCTCTCACCGTGTCAAGTCCGGCCCAAGGGCACCCTCTTATTCTCGCCTGCCACGTCTTTGATGTTCAGTAAGTTCGGGAGGCTGCCTTACACCTCCTTGGGCACAGCTGATTAGGACCTCTGTCCCTGTGTGTTCCCGGACCCCCTGGGGGTCTCCCGGTATGATGGGTGCTCCCCAGGAACCCTAGCCTTATGGGCTACGCGTGGCTCCTACCAACCCCTAATACCACGCCCCATGCTTCGCTGATGGGATAGACGTTGTCCTGTCACAAATCAGCTTGCCCACTCTCCCGGGCCTCCTCTGTAATCTAGCCCACTCCTGGGCCTCCCCTGTAGTCTAGCCCACTCTGGGCTCTCTAATACACAGCCCCTCACTGGGACTCTCGTTGAGCCCACTCTGGGCCTTCTCTAAAAGTGTTGTCCCGCTCAGGGACCCTCTAGCGGTTCTCCGGTCCTTTAGGCCAACCGCACGGCTACCCTCTCTGATCCCGGCTCACCGCACTGCTATCCCCCTTTGCCGGGGACCACCGTAGCACCTTGCCTATCTGAGGGCTGTTGCCACACTAGCCTACAGCCAGGCTCGCTACGCCCATCTTGGGCTTCTCAATAGTCCCCCTTCTCTGGGACCTTACACGCCCACGCCGGGCTTCTCAATAATATCGCCCCCTCTCTGGGGCTCGCTGTGCCCCCGCTGAGCTTCCTAATAATATGGCCCCCTCTCTCTGGGGCTTGCTGTGCCCCTACTGGGCTTCCTAATAATGTGGCCCCCTCTCTGGGGTTCGTTGTGCCCACGCTGGGGCGTCTCAAAGCTGCTCCTCTCTGGGGCTGGGGTCTGCGTACCCCGCACACAACCCGGGGTCTATGTTCCCTGCCCGCAACCCACTGGTTGCACTTCTCACTGCAAGCTGCGCCTTCACTGGCACCGGGGTTCCCATACCACTGGGGTTCCCCCTGAGAAACCTGCGCCCTCACTGGCGCTAGGGTCCCACGCTCTGTAGGTCCCTATGAGAGCACTGCGCCCTCCTCAGGCGCTGGGGCCCCCACACTCCCGTGGGGCCCCTTTATGAGGCCTCCTCCAACCCCTATAGCCTCACCCAAACCACCGGTGTAATAGCAAAGCAAAACATACTGCAAGCCTCCTGGCTACAACTCAACACACGCCCTATGGCTATAACAACGTTGCTCCATGTCACAGCGGTACTTGCTGTTAGGCTTCTCTCCGCATCCTAACTGCAGCAGCTCCTGCCCCTCTGGCTGCTGGCAGGGAACTGCCAGCCTGTCCTCAGCCCTGGGCTTTATGAGGGCCAGGGCCTGCCTCCTACAGGCAGCTGACTCACATTAGTTGCCCTGGCAACCCGCAGCTGTGGTTATGTTCTGCCAGGGCTCTCTCTCCCTGGCAGTTTCTACTCCCTAGGAGCAGGCACTGAGGTGCCCTGCGACAGGCTCGTTCCCTGCCCCAGAACTTTCCCTGGAAGCAGATAGTGTTGCACTTACAAACCAGATTTTTAACCTAGTGCTTTAAAAATTGACACAACACTTCGTTAATGAATACCAGAAAGACTTGCTTTACTAGCTACTAACAGGTTACAAAACCAAATGACAAAGGTTCTTTCCCAATATCAAATAAATGAGCTGTATTACCACACAGTCTTCGTATTAGAGCCAGTGATGCTACTCATGCAGGCCTAAAGCTAGTTCAAGTCTTCAGCCTTCTCAAAGCGTGGATCCATTGCCTTAGTCCAGCTGGGAGCAGGTTACAGTTTCCCTTTTCCCCCTGGAGAAGATGCCCACCATCTGCTGGCACTTTGCCCTTGTTATACTTGTTCAGTTGTATAGCTTCAAAGCATTTTTTCTAGATAGTTGGTTAATCAAAGTTTGAACAAAGCAGGCAAGGACAGAATTAACATATTACAATTATATCCTCTGTGTGTGTGTGTGAAGTTTGCAAGATTTGATCAGTTTTGGAATGGGATGGGTATTGATTGAATGAGATGCCTTCAAGGAGTTGATTACAGAATATTGTCTTTCGGTAGTTATTTTAAAAGTGGAGCTGCATCAAATGATTTATGAGAGATGCTTGACAGCCATTAAATGCCTGTTTTGAGAGAGGTGTTTTGATTTACAAGCTTCCTTGGCTGTATGGGATACCTCTTACTGGACCAAAGCAGGTTTATTAAAATGTAAATGGAGATAAGAAGAAGAATAAATAGGTTTGAATTTCAGGAAAGTGCCCTGGTTTAGCATAATAAACATTTAGAAACTGACTGCCTGTTTAGAGAAATATACCCTAATTAATAAATGCATATGCAAGGCAGTGAGGATCAAAGGCCCCTAGGGACAATAAGCATGAGTTAATTTGGGGTTAGATACAGTCAGTGAGTAGCCTGACTTAGCATAATAAACATTGGGTACATTAGGAATGTAACACAGGAGATGTGATCAATTTGGGATTGTTTTTTTTTTTTTTCACATGGTCCCAGCCATGATATTGCATTTTTATACAAAAGGTATTGTTTTAGCAGTTTAATAATTTAAATGGCCAAGCTTTTACAGTTATCAGGTAGGACACACAACCCTGCTCCTTCCAAAAGGGAGAGCCACAGCTCTTAAATCCTCCCCTCCCAAAGCAGGCTTTGAAAGTAGGAGGGATGAACCATATGGGCTTTTTCTACCAAGTAGTAGCAGCTCGCGTAATGTAAGGCTATATTCCCCACACATCTTTGACTGCTGTTGAGCCCCCAAAATCCATTGTGAGACTGTTCATCCTGCTACCAGATGAGAAGGTGGCTCTGACCTCCACTGAGCAGGGAACATTAGCCTGCCACAGGGGCTCGTCCCTCCCTCAAGCCCAGCACTTGGGGTTGGGCAGGAAGACCTTGTTCTTCTAAGGAAAGCAGGTGCCCAGGTCCAGTCATGCTTGGAAGCCTGTTGCAGCAGAGGGAATAGCAGTGGCAGGAACTAACTTGGCGTTCCTCTTCCCCACGCAGGAGGTGCCTGGCTGCTGAGCAGAGCAGAGGAAGGGCCTGCAACTCTGGAGTCACCCGGGATTACCCCAGGGAGTTTGGGCAAGACGGAGTCCGTGAGACTTGAGGACAAACGATGGCTCCAGAGCCAGGGGAACCCCCAAAAGCAGAAGGAGAATGTAGCAATGACCCAGATGCGATCTCTCCTTGGGGGTGAGAGTGAAGAAGGAACAGAAGCCAGACAGAGCCCTGGGCGCAGGGAAGGATTTGTGGAGCTGAAGAGCCATGAAGCCAAGTTCTTCTGGAGAGAGACCCCGAATCTAAGGCGAGCCAGCAGGAAGGGCCTCAGAGGGCAGCAGGAGCTCCCCACCACGCCCAGGGGCAGAGGCCGCCCCTGCCCTGAGTTCTGGAAAAGCTTTAGCTTCCTCTCACTCCTGGCTCTGCACAAGATAAGCTACATTGGGGAAAAGCGCCACCTATGCGTCAGGTGTGGGAAGGGCTTCACCTGTGGCTTCGCCCAAGCTGCTCATTGCAAGATCAATTCTGGAGAGCTCCCACACCACTTAACCAGATTTGGGAGGAGCTTTGTGTGCCTCTCAGAAGTAAGAAAGCACCAAGATGTGCATAGGGGAAACTGTCAGTACCGTTGTGTCACGTGTGGCAAGACCTTCACTCATTTCTTCTCCCTAGCTCAGCACTGGCACATTCACGCGAGGGATAAACAGCATCGGTATCCTGAGTGTGGGAGGCGTTTCAGACGTTCCACCAACCGAGCCAAACACCAGTGCATCCACACAGGGCAGAAGACACATTGCTGTGTGTGTGCGAAGAGCTTCACCCAGTCTTTCCACTTGTCCAAACACCAGTGCCTCCTTGCAGGGAAGAAACCACACCAGTGCTGTGTGTGTGGGAAGAGTGTCTGTGAATTCTCCCACCTGACCAAACACCAGCACATCCACACAGGGGAGAAGCCACATCAATGCTCTCAGTCTGGGAAGAGCTTTACCCACTCCTCCAGCCTAGCCTACCATCAGCGCATCCACACAGGGGAGAAGCCACATCAATGCTGTCAGTATGGGAAGAGCTTTACCCACTCCTCCAGCCTAGCCTACCATCGGCGCATCCACACAGGGGAGAAGCCACATCAATGCTGTCAGTGTGGGAAGAGCTTTACCCGCTCCTCCAACCTAGCCTCCCATCAGCGCATCCACACAGGGGAGAAGCCATATCAGTGCTCTGTGTGTGAGAAGAGCTTTACCCGCTCCTCCGGCTTGGCCGTGCACCGGCGCATACACACAGGGGGGAAGCCACATCAGTGCCTTGACTGTGGGAAGAGATTCAGTGAATCCTCCAGGCTGACCAAACACCAGCGCATCCACACAGGGGAAAAGCCACATCAGTGTTCTGAGTGTGGGAAGAGATTCCGTGAATTATTCAATCTGACTATACACCAGCGTATCCACACAGGGGAGAAGCCACATCTATGCTCTGTGTGTGGGAAGAGCTTTACCCACTCCTCCAGCCTGGTCATGCACCAGCGCATCCACACAGGGGAGAAGCCACATCAGTGCTCTCAGTGTGGGAAGAGTTTCCGTGAATTCTCCAAACTGACCAAACATCAGCGCATCCACACAGGGGAGAAGCCACATCAGTGCTCTGAATGTGGGAAGAGCTTTACCCAGTCCTCACACCTGGCTGTACACCAGTGCATCCACAAATGAGAGAAGCCACGTTAATGTTCTGAAGGTGGAAAAAGATTCAGCAATTCCTTTAGCCTGACCAAACAGGACTGCATCCACACAGGGGAGAAGCCACATAAGTGCGCTGAATGTGGGAAGAGCTTCACCCAGTCCTCCCACCTGGCCCTACACCAGCGCATCCACACAGGGGCGAAGCCACATCATTGCTCTGAGCGTGGGAAAAAATGCAGTGATTTCTCCAGACTGAGCAAACAAGTGCATCTACATACGGGAGAAGCCAAATCAGTGGTCTGAATGTGGGAAGAGGTTTACCTGTTCCTCCAACCTGGCCATACTCTGGCGCATCCACAGAGAGGAGAAGCCACATCAGTGATCTGTGTGGGGGAAGAGCTTCATCCACACCTTCAGCCTGGCATTCCACCAGCACATCCTCACAGGCTAAAAGCTACATTATTGCTTTGTGTGTGGGAAGAGCTTTGCCATATTCTCCCACCAATCTGTCAGGTTTTGCTTCTCAGCCTCCCTCCAGAGTTATGCATGCCTTGGTACATGTCACTCCCCTGCCCTCCTGCCCTTAGCTGCACTCTCTCTAATCCAGTCTCTGATCAGAAAGCTGTTGTACTGAACATGGTATCCCTGTGGCTGGGCTCTGTGCCCTCTCCTCAACTGAGATGTGAATTGAGAAGAGCCCAGAAGCCTTTCCAGGGCAGATCTCTCTGAGTTCCCAGCCTCTTCCCTTTGCCAAGGGTTCACCACTGTCCAGGGCTTGTTGCAACATCTCAATAAAAAGAGTTGGTTACACTGAAGGCCTCACTCCTACGTACTGCTGTGCAGCAAGGGCACTGCCCTTTTGAAGGAGCCTGTGGCCAGGGGGCAATAGAGTGCCTTTTCTTGGGGAAATGGGGGCAGGGGGAAGGAGGTGCAGGCTGTGGCAGTTCCTGTGTCCTGTGCAAGGTCACAGTAAGTGTTAGACCCTGACCCCATGTGGCGCCCAACGACTAGGGAGACGACGGTCCAGTTACGTGTGGATCCTGTTACTCGTTAGCCAGAGCAGGCAGGGAGCAAACACCAGCACACATTACTTGCAGCTGCTTTATTCAGAATGGAGACAGCTTCGGACAGGGGCCTCATGCCATTAGAGACGGGGTCCTGCTCCAAACAATAGGTTTTTCTTACAGTTATAGACTGGTTTATACTCATTAACATTCACTCCTCCTTTGTCCCGCCTCCTGTTCCTCAGAAAATGGTTGACACAGTAAAAATGGTTACTTAGCATAAGTAAATGGCTGGTCTAGCTTGCATCCTGCCTTGTAGTCAGGAGCTCTGCTAGGCCACAGGGCATGCCTTGTATTCAGCTGCAAATCCAGTGCTCTCTAATAATCCAAATTATTGTCACCCTAACAGTAAGTATGAGGACATTGTCTTGGTGAAATGCAGCATGTTATCACGTCTGGGGAATATTCCCTGGTTGGTAGAATCACAATAGACCATGTCTCATGCATAGGAACTTGCTTTGGCTTCACTTGTTCTTCTCCAGACAAAATCCAAGGACCCAGAGACACCCTTGGTGTAACACCCTGGGATGCTAGTCCAGCTGTGGCACCACTGCCTTCCTGCTGTCCCTGCCAAATAGCCTTATGTTAGAGGCAGAGAGACGGGTCCTGCTGGCATGCTGGGTCAGCTGGAAAAGCTAACTGGGATATCTGCTTGGTTTGAAGGCACACCCCTCAGCTCCTGCTCATCTGATGAGCCACCCAGAGCTCAAACTGCCTCTGTCTCCTCCCTAGAGAGAGAGACAGGGTAGGGTAGACACAATGTAGGTGAGAGAGTGGAGGAGCAGGGCCGGACCCATAACCAGGGGAGTGGGTCCGGACCTGGAGTGGTGAGGGTGGGGGGAAATGTTGTATGGAGGACAGAGATGAACTATTTTCCAAGGCCGCAGGGGACAGGCTAAAGTGTGCTGATTGGAATCAGGGCATCACTTGTCTGTGTGGGAAACCTTGAGGGCTTGAACAAATGGGTTCCTTGAATACACAGGTGGTCACACCATCCCACTACCACTGTCCTGCATGGCCTGATAATGTATGAGTGAAGTTGCAACTGTTTTTGGCCAGAATCTGAGTGTTCTCAAAGTCCCGAGCTGAAGAAAAGGGTGGGGATTCTCACCTGCTCGCAGGAGTACCATATTATCTTGCATGCAACATACCCCGCCCCTTTTTTTATTTTTGGCAAGCAAGAATATAAAAGAAAAAGATTTCTCCAGGGTCACAGCCAACTGTGGTAGAGAATAAGTCCTCCTGGGAATGTAGAATTGGGGTCCACACTTGCCACATGCTCTATCTGCCTCACTCTGACTGTCTGCTAGGATGTCACACTCTGGACTTTCCAGGACGACTCATCACACCAGGCTAGTCACACCACCTGGCAAGAGCTGTAGCAAGACTGTTAGCTCTTGGCTGAAGCAGTCCTCTCCAGGAGCAGTGCTTTCCCCAGTCTTGGTGTCTCTAAGGGAGGCTTAAAGCTCCTTGACATGGCACAGAAAGCAGGGGGCTGGTGGGGTAGAATATCCTTTCCTTCAGATTTCAGGACAATTCCCATATTTTTGACCGATACCAGGAATAAACTTTCCTGGAATCCCCTTCTAACAGCTTCCTTCTTTGCTTGCTTCTACCAGGCCTTTATGCTGTGCCCAGAGCGGTGGGGCAGGAGGATAGGTGGATGCAGGGGTGGACCTGCAGACTGACTGTTACGTTATGGAGGGGATAAATGGAACAACCAAATGATCCTGCCTTGCTTCACCTCCTCTGCGCTGGCAAGGGGGTCAGGATCCTGGGACGGGGAGTGAGTGGCTGGTAGACCGGTGCGAATAGGCAGCTATTCAATTCGGCTTTAGATCTGGCCACTTCAGATGCCAGGGATCCGATCCGGAGCTCTGGATTGGTTTCCGGCTTTGATTCAGCCGAAGAGGCTCTGAAGCTTTGGAGCTGATTTGGAGATCCGGCCATAGGGTATAACGGGAAGTCAATGAAATATCTATAACTTTGTTGGGTTTTGTCTGATTTGGATGAAACTTGCAGGGATGTTAGTCTTTGCTGAGAGCATGAAGCCTGCCAAGTTTCAAGAAGATGGGTACCTGGGTTTGGTGGGAACTGCATCCCAAATCAGCTCCAAAGCTTTCCACCTCCGTGCCACCCAGCAGGTCATTCCCTAGGCTGTAGGTGTGCTGGACATATTTCCTCCCTAGGTGCAGCACTTTGCATTTCTCCTTGTTGAACTGCATCCTGTTGTTTTCTGCCCACTTGTCCAGCCTATCCAGGTCTGCCTGCAGCTGTTCCCTGCCCTCCGGCATGTCCACTTCTCCCCATAGCTTTGTGTCATCTGCAAACTTGGACAGAGTACATTTCACTCCCACGTCCAAGTCGCTGATGAAGACATTTCTGCCCATTTGTCCAACCTGTCCAGGTCTGCCTGTAGCTGTTCCCTGCCCTCCGGTGTGTGCACTTCTCCCCACAGTTTTGTATCATCCGCAGAGTTGGACAGAGTACGCTTCGCTCCCTCGTCCAAGTCACTGATGAAAACATTGAAGAGTATCGGTCCTAGGACCGAGCCCTGCGGGACCACACTGCTGTTACCAGATTTGCCCATTACTTTAGGGTGTGCTCATTTATTAGTGATATGTTTCTAGGGTCTTGGTAATTCTGTCAATGTGCTGCTTGTGTTACTATATGGAGCTGTATCTCTCCCTTCTGCAAGCCCTCACTCCCAATGGAGCTATCTTGCAGGACGCAGTCTCAATGGGGCTGGGTTCCTCCAGTCACCAAATCAGTCATACACACAAACACACACAAATTAACGTGACATGTCTGACCTGGCCGGGTTGATCAGCATGGACAGGCTGACACTCTCATATGCCAAGAATCAGTTCATCACAGCAGCAATAAACTGCAGTCAGACACAAGCACACAGGTAAACAGAACCCCTCTGAATGCGGCTGGGTGTCCAGCTGACACCCTCATGGGCCAGCATTCAGTTCATAAGGGCACGTCTGAGTCAAGCTGGGTCAATCAGCCTGTACAAGCAGATCCCCTTATGTGTTTCAAACTCAGCACGTCCCAATCTTTGGCCTCTTGATGAGCAGACCCCACAGTACTTTTGGGCTTCACAGGAATCTTTAGCTTAGGTAAGAGAAGCTTTGCTGCAGAGCACGTGAGGAAGGAGAAGTAGAGAAGGAAAAATGTACCCAGTTACTACCAGTTTGACTATAAAAGTTATTTATTGCTAAGCATATGAAATATATAATAGTACTAATAGTAATAGACATGCAAAAGAAAAACAAACACAAACAATTACAGTCCTACCCTGGTTTCACTAAGTATTTGGGGAAACTTAGCTCAAGCTTAACTAATACCGTTCAGGTTCAGAAGTTTATGCCTAGAGAGAAAAGAGAGAGAGAGAGAGCACTGGGATCTCACCAGTTCAAGGTACTTGGGCTGCAAAGCTGACAGGCACAGTCCTTGAAGGGAGATGATCTGTTCTTCCAGCGTCCTGAGAACAACAGGGGATGATGTCAGCACAGGAGTTTTTTTCTCCTTTTCCTTTTCCTTTTCTTCTGAAGCACCCACACTTTTTACAGATTTTTATACCCTCAGTTCATCTGCTTCAAAGCATCCTCAATTGTGTAAATCATTGTCTTTTCTATTGACAAGGGGTTATCTGGTTTGGAACATCTCAAGAAACTGATTGATAATCAGGAAACATTTAAGATTGGGAAGTAACCAAATACTTGGGAGCCAGCTTGAAATTCCTGTGGATAGCAGATATACTGATGGGATCTCTCATGGTTTTTTCAGAAACAATAGACAGCATGCGGCATCAGGATTTTGGATTTTTACTGTTGTGAACAAGCCTCAGCTTAGCATGACTTTTCCAGATCTTACTATAGTCTTTTAACAGACTTAAAGCAATTATTGGGGTGTTCATAACATTTTGTGGAGAGGAATCCCACCAGTCATCTCAGGAAAAGTATGACAACACCTATGATTAGGGCTCCAACGGCCTGGACGCTGTGATGAACCCTTTACCATTGTTGAACTGTTGCCCATACCCCCTCTGACTCGGTCTCTTGCCTCAGCATTCCCTAACCCGGCAATCCAAAAATCCAGTTGGTGTAATATAAGGTATCATTTTGGAACCAAGAGTTCTAGTTTTTTGTATGTCTTTTTGTCTCAGACCAACACGGCTACCAAGTACACCCTTGACTCTCTAAACACATATATGTAGGGGTTTTTGTAAAGATAAAACCAAAGAGATTTAATGGTCACTAGAAATATTAAAAAAAACAAACCCTTTCAGGAGAAGGGGTAACAAAATAAGCTTGTAAATATTGTAAAAGTGTTTGATGGAAATAAAGACTGAATTTAAAAATATATATTCTCACAGCTTTTGTATGGGGTGGGGGTGGTGGAGATGTTATAAAGATAAACCAGACCACAAAAAAAAAGATGACCAAAAGATGACCAGTATGTTGAGAGCTCTGCATATTTTAAGACTAAAGGAGTTCTCTTTTACCAAAAGGCCTGTTGTGAAGATAAAGCCAATAAGGGTTAATGGTCCCTAGAAATGATTAAAATCCCTTTTTAGGAGAAGGTTTAACATAATAAACCAGTAAATATTGTAAAGGTTTTTGCTGGAAATAAAAGCAGATTAAAATATATATTCTTACAGGGGCTTTTATGCTATAGGAGGGGCTATGCATTTTCCAAGAACTGGGGGTGCGTTGTAAATGTGGAATCAGAAAAAATATATGCCTTAAACTTTGATTATTTTAGTTATAAGATGACATAACCGCTTTGTGTAGAATTGCTGGCTCGGTACAGTAGAACAGATAAGGGCAAGTGTTTGTTCTTTGTAACTCTTCTGCAAATGCTTCGCTCACCGCGGCCTTGAAGGTAGAAAAAAAAAAAAAAAAAAGTATGTACAAAGTAGATTTCCAGGTGCAAGAAGGAGGTTTGTGAACTAACCCTATCTCCCCCATAATTCCCATCCTGATAACAGCAAAGAAATAATGAAGTAATATTATAGCCGCTTTTCATGCTAATTTCACTATATGATCACGTGAGTTGTAAGCGACTGTTAAAAAGTATATAAGCCTCCTGATTTTGCTCTTGGGGGGGGACCCCTTCCAAGTGCTTGGGAAATCCATGTCACTTTGGAACTCCCCCTACAGCTGTAGTTTCTTTTGAATAAAAGCTTCTGCTGACCTGACCCAAAAGTACTCTGTGTGTGTTTCCACGACATAAAGATAAACCAGACCACAAAAAAGCTAACCTGTGTGTCCAGATCTCTACATATTTTAAGACTAAAAGGGTGGAGTTATCTTTTAATTGTGACTGTTTTAGCACAGTTATAATGTAGAGCACTTTGAAACATCATGATTACTACCGGAGCAAAAGGGTAAATTTTACTCAGAGAGGAGGTAGTCTGTGTAACTCGGACAGCAGTCATGGCCTGTATCGTAAGGGGCAGTCCTGGTAAACGCAGAGGTAAGGATGGGTGGCGAACCAGCAAGTGGATCACAGGGCAAAAAGTAGGGCATGGTTAAAGAGGAGCGTGGGGAAAACTAAACACTGGTTGAGAAAAAATAAGAGATCCCCTAGTAATGGCACTTTAGAAGGCCCCTCAAGCGCTTCCCCTCTTCCCAGGCCTGACCCTTCACCAGGACCCGTGGAGCCAGAGAGAGGAGATGGCGACTATGATTTAGGAAGCCCTTTAGAGGGCCCCTCAAATGTTCCCAGGCCTCCTAGGCCTGCCTCACAACCAAGATCTGAACAGTCAGAGAGTTGGGATAATGAATCTGGTGTAGAAGACCATTTAGGGGACACCTCAAGCGCCCCCTTGTCTCCTGAGTCAGCAGAGGATGTTTTATCAGACGTACATATGGTGCGGGTGAGAAGGCAAGAGTGGTCTGTAACCAGGTTTGGGGGGACGAGGTACACCGAGGAGTTCCGTTTTGTGACTCTGGAGCGTGTGCCATTACACGTGCCACATGGAGCGATAAGCTGAGGGGTGGAAGAAATTGTAGCAGAACTCCGCCAGAGATTCACAGGCAATGACTATGCCCAGTTATGTATTCCGGCAGATAACATGGCAAACTGTTTATACTCTTGATCTATTAATTTAAACCAGATGACCCCAGAGCTGTTTTTAGAGTGGTTCAGTAACCTGTTTGTCCCAGGGATGCAGGATTGGGCAAGGGGGAAGCCTCGTCCAGAGGCAGACCTCAGATGAAAGTGAAAGAAGAAAAAAACCTATCTATTGCAGGGGTCCAGAGAAGCGAGGAGGCATGCCAGGGAAAACTGCCTGAGTGGCTTATCAGCCGTGCCCATCTCCAGCTGGAGCCGGGTGACATCACAGAGAGATGTCACCTGGTGAAGATAAAAATTGGCCCCGAGAGCACGGGAAGGAGGATGCCGAGTGCTGGTGGAGCAGCAGGGAATTGCCGGGTGGAGCACATCCAGCCACTGTGGCCAGCAGCAGCGATAGTAGGAACTGTGGGAGATCCCTGCACTGGGGAAGGCCAGCAGGGATCAAGGGCCTATTGTGAGGCTGGCAGCAGCGGTGGCAGCAGGAACTGCAGGAGATCCCCGCGCTGGGGAAGACCGGCAGGAATCAGGAGGAGCCAGCAGGGAGGCCGGCAGTGGTGATGGCAAGAGCCGGCGAGGGAGCTCCTGCCGGAGGCGGCAGGTGCAGTTACCCCAGGGAAGAGGCGGATCCCAGAGGGGATTTGAGAAGCCCCAGCTGGGGTGAAGGCACAAGTCCTGACCCAGGCGACACATTAGTTTAGGGACATTAGGGGTGAAGGGAGCACGGGACTCTCCCTGCAGTCACTCCTCTTCTCTTTTTTTCTCCTTTTTGTCTCATTCCTCTTGTAGTCTTGTCTTTAATTCCTTTTTCTTTCACGCTGGGTTGTTCCAGAAAACCACACAGCATGTGGTTTTCTGGTGGCGAGTGTTCTGTTCATGTTTTTCTTTCTTAGTCGGATCTATTTTAGTTCCCTGCCTAGAGCAGTTCAGCCTAGCACACCACACCAGGCTCGAGGAATTAGAGACCCCATTTGGAGACGAAAGACCACGTGAGAATGCGGTGACAACCGACAGCATCCGTCGTAGATCACGCAGGGCATTGAGAGGGACAACCCTGGAGACAGCATCACCAGACCCTCTGGGTCTGGTCAGAGCCCAAGGCGTCCATCCGTGAGAAAGGACACATGGGAACTGAGGAAGACCTCAACAGGGGCTAGCCACAAAAGATCCTGAAGCTTGTCTCATAGGTTGGCATATGGCCAGAGTGTAGAGGAGGTTGGAGCCCTGTGAACATCTGCCAGGACACGTTACAACTCTAGAGGCATCGTTAGAGGGGACCCCCTTCACTGAAGGACCATCCAAAGACGTGGCAGGCGAGTTTGGGAGATACCCAGAAGGTAATCGAAGAACCCTCCTGGGTCTTCATGAGGTTCCTTGGAGAGTAAGACCAGCTGCCCGGGCAAAGGCAGAGCAGGATCGAATCATCAAGCAGAGATGGGCACACTGTTACAAAGCCAAAGAGAAATATTGCTCGATACGACATTTTGTCTCGTTGTAATCATTGTGAGAGGCCGGGAAGGTGGGAGCTGTAGAGTTATAAGCGATATCTCCTATTCCCAGATCATTGCTAAAAAGAGGAAGTATTTAATCGACTTGAATACCTATGATACTAACCTGTGCTTTGCAGGCAGTCTATTGGCTGTTACAAAACGTAGAAGGGCCAGAGATGCTGAACTGCTAGATGGTGCCAAAGAACTGCACAGGAAATTAGGCATGTCTATGTATCAAAAGGTATTTTGGATGTGAAAAAGGTGTTTGGCATGAGAAATTATTGCGATCTTTGTCAGACATTGTACACACGTGCACGTTCCAATGTCGTCTTTGCCTGAGCCCAAACTGTGCTGAAAACATGGGCAGGACACAGAGGTGCCCTAATTGTAAGCTGTACTGTTGTTCCAAAGAGTGCTTAGAAAGACACATGGCCCTGGCCTCTGAAAAGCAGAGCAAATGTCTGACTAAAACTCTGTGCAATGAGTGTAAATCTTACATGGGCAAAAAGCATGAGTGCAAGGGTTGGCAGTGCAAACAGTGTTATGGGAAAGTCACGGATGTAAACAAGCACTGGTGCTTTATGCGCCAGATTAAAGAGCCTGAAGAAGGCAAGGGGTACATTTTTTATGATTTTGAATGTGTGCAGGAGATGGGGATGCATGAGCCCAACTATATTTCTGCAATGGAGCTAAAGACAGGGGAAAAAAAAACTCAGAAAGCCGCAGGCAAAACCCTCAAAACGGCTTGTAAACCTGAGCCCCAAAAGCCAGAAAGCACTTGGGAGTTTAAGGGTATAGCGTGTCTGTCTGATTTTATTAAAGTTTTTATGGATACAAAGTTCCAGGACTACACCTTCATAGCTCACAACGCCAAAGGCTACGATGGTTACTTCATTGTTAGCCAGTTACTGAAGGAAAAAATGGAGGTGAAACTAATCACCCAGGGTAGTAAACTTGTGTGCATTGAAGTGACCAGGTGAGGCATCCGTTTCATAGATTCCTTAAACTTTTTGCCAATGAAACTTAGCAGGCTTCCACAGGCGATGGGGTTTGAAGGTTGCAAAGGTTATTTCCCACATTTTTTTAGCACGGCAGAAAACCAAAATGATGTGGGGCCTCTCCCAAAGATGGAGTAGTACGGCATTGAAAATATGATGTCCGGTGAGAAAGGACCGTTTTTAGAATGGTATCTGAATACCCGTGATAAGCCCTTTGACATGCAAAAAAGCAGCTGGCCTATTATTGCCAGCAGGATGTGAACAGTTTGAAAGACGCATGCTGCCTCTACAGGGTGAGATTATGAAAATGACACGGCAGGTAGACCAAGTGAAAGTAGATGGTGAACTCCAAAATGTAGTACACTGCATAGATCCTTTCCAATATATCACGCTGGCCTCTGTCTGCATGGCCATGTACAGGCTTATATTTTTGTAACAGCAGAAAATAGCACTTCTACCCCCGGACAACTATCACAGACAGAAAAAACTTTTCCAACCCCATCTATTCAGTGGCTAGTGTACATTTCGGAGAAAGAAAATATTCAAATTCAATATGCCTTACGGGGTGGGGAATTTCAGGTAGGCCCCTATTTTTTAGACGGCAATGCCAACATTGATGGGGAACCTACGGCGTTTGAATTTAATGGATGCTTTTTCCAGGGTTGTGTCACTTGCTACCATGAGAAAGACCAGAACCCATTATAGAGTCATAGATGTTAGGGTCGGAAGGGACCTCAATAGATCATCAAGTCCGACCCCCTGCATAAGCAGGAAAGAGTGCTGGGTCTAGATGACCCCAGCTAGATACTCGTCTAACCTCCTCTTGAAGACCCCCAGGGTAGGGGAGAGCACCACCTCCCTTGGGAGCCCGTTCCAGACCATTGACGGGGACCACCTTCGAGTTTCTGAATTATCAGGCATTGCACAAGACCAATTATCTCAAGAGAGAGGGGTTTACCATTAGGACCATTTGGGAGCACGAGTGGAAGGCTCTGTTAGAAATGGATGGGAAACTGGCGGATTTTTTAAACAGAACCCCGCTGCCTTCTCCACGGGTGCCTGGGGATGCTCTTTTTGAAGGGAGAACTACTGCCATCTGTCTATATTACCAAACTAAACCTGGCGAACAAATACACTAGCAAGACACCTCCCAGCCCCAGGTCATCTCTCTCCTGTCGTTCATGTGGCTGAGGCTGGGCTGTGCAGCCACAGGTGGGGGCGAGAGCCCGCGGGGCCTGGGGGCTGAGACATTTCGGGTCCAACAGGGATCAGGAGTGGGGCTCTGGCCTTGCCTCCAACCACTGGTATCAGTGCACCTTGGGAGTGAGGGCTGAGGGCCCGTGGAGCAGAGGTGGTGCTGGGGAAGGGGCTGCTGTCTCTGAGACTCCAACTTGGGACCTTCAGATTAGGAGACTGAAGCGCTGCAGCCTGTGTGAAGAAGACAATGGCAAACAGCTCCCTGCACCCCTCTGAGCCCGGGCACAAGGTGGGAAGTGCTGGCGGACGGGGTGCAGGGAGGGAGCGGTGGGGGGGTCTCGCCAGTATGCTCCGGGCACCGGGTGTCATTGCCACTGTGCTGCTCCCCCTGTCTCCGTCCTGCCCACCCTGGGGATCAACCGCTGCCCTTCCACAAGCCGTGGGAGTCTCCAGGCCTCAAGCAGGGAAAAACTGTGCCGGGGCAGGGCTGGGACTTGCCCGCAGCAGAGAGCCGGGCACACACAGAGCCCAGCCCCAGCCTTGCCCGTGGAAAAGAGCTGCGGCAGGGACTGCCCGCGCAGCCCTCGCTCAGGCTACAACTGTCGAGCTTCAGATAAGGAAATGGAGGCGCTGCTGGCTGCGCTAAGACAGTGATGTAAAACAGAGCCCCCAGACCCTGCGAGCCCCGGGCACAAGGAGGGGACACAGCGCAGGAAGGGAGCGGTGGGAGCTCGTGGCACGGGGATCCAGGTGCCGGGATCCAGGTGTCAATGCCGCCACACTGCTCCCCCTGCCTCTGTCTGGCCCAGCTGGGGTTGCCTCATGCCAGGAGAGATTTCCCTCCTGGTCCATGAGGCTGTTGTGCCAGGATCCGACACTTTTGCCCCTGCCCGTGTCCAGCTGCTGCTCAGAGACAGAAGTCGCCTGGTTGCATGCTCCACACGGGCCTCCTGGGGACAGAAACTTCTGTGGGCGCCCCATTCACTCCTGGGTCTGGCAGGCAACTCATGGCTTGAGGCAAGACAGCCCTGACGTGGGCACATCCACTGCGTGTCCCTTCCTCTTCTGCCCTCCCACCTTCTCTACACCTCCTCAAACAGTGCTGCTAGGGCCTGTTTGTCTTTGCACCCCACTCCGCACCGCTCTGCTGCAGCCCCTCCATCCCCACCCACACCTCCACCCACCCCACCCCACCAGGAAACCCTTCCGTCCCCTCTCTGCTCCAGCACCGCAGGGGGCCGAGGGACAGAGACTGCCCCGGCTGTGAGAGCCTGCGAGGGGGAGAGGGGCTGGGACACTTCCCAGCATGTCCCAGCCTGATGGCAGCACAGCGCAGGGCCACTGAGTTGTGAATGAAGGCAGAGCAAGTCCAAGCCTGAGAGAAAGTAACTCTTTTGCACCTTCCCAGGCACCACCTCTGGCTGCAGAGCTCCTCTGCCCTCTTGGCCAGGGCCCGCACACCCCCCTGGCACCTCTGCTCCCAACATGGGGTGCTGCCCTGTCCTTTGCCGACCTCTGCCCTCCACATGCCCAGCCCTGTCCCACCCTGCCCATGGGCTGTCACATGCCTGCTGCATCATGTGACCTTGTACATGCCCAGCTACCTTACTCGGTAGAGCATACAACTTTTAGTCTCACAGTTGTTGGTTTGAGCCCCACGTTGGGCGTGTTTGGTTTTCTTTTCCTATTCACCATGCTTTTGTTACTGTACCTCTTTGCGGCAGTGGTCTAGCAGAGAGATCCCTTCCCTGGGCTGCCCCGCTCTGCAGCAAGGTATGTCTGAGCCCCAGGACATCTCTTTCTTGCTGTTCATGTGGCTCAGGCCGGGCTGTGCAGCTGCGGGCGTGGGGTGAGACACTTCGGGACCCACGGGGAGCAGCAGCAGGGCTCAGGACTTGCCTCCAGGCGCTGGTATCAGCGGGCCTTGTGGGTGAGGGCTGAGGGCCCATGGAGCAGGAGGTGGTGCCCAGGGCAGGGCTTTAGGAGCAGGCAAAAGAGCTGCTTTCTATGAGACTTGAAATCAGGACCTTCACATTAGGAGACTGAGACACTGCTAAGAAGATGACGGCAAGCAGCTCCCCCCCAACTCCCCGAGGCCGGGCACAAGGCAGGAAGCGCTGGCGGCGGGGGCACAGGCAGGGAATGGTGGGGGGTCTTGCCAGGACGCTCTGGGCACTGGGATCCATGTCTCATTGCCACTGCGAGCCTTCCCCAAACCCTCGCCTCTGTCCTTCCGGGCTGGAGTTGCCTAATGCCAGGAGAGATTTCCCTTGAAATCCCTGGGGCTCCTGTGGCGGGATCTGAAATTTTTGTCCCCGCTGGGGCCCAGCTGCTGCTCACAGACAGAAGTCGCTTGGCCCCGCGCTCCACAGGGCCCTCCTGGAGACAGAGACCGGGCCAGAAACCTGGGGACAGAAACTTCTGTGCGGGCCGCCTTCACTCCCGGGTCTCCGCAGGCAGCCCATGGCTTGGGGCGAGACAGCCCCGACCCGGGCACTTCCACTGCGTCTCCCTTCCTCTCGCCCCTTCTCCGCTCCTCCCAAACAGTGCTGCTAGGGCCCATTTGTCTTTGTGAAGGAGGACATTTTTTAAAGGACTTCCATGACTGTTTTCCCCTGTATTTGTTCCAAATCCACTTGTTCAACTGAGGTTTGAATTTAGACTGTGGGATTCAAAGCCCATAGTGTAAACCATGACCTGATACAACCAAACCAGGGAAGAGAAGAAAGAGCTGTAGGCATTTATGGAGGAGCAGAAGATGTGCTGCTGGGACAGGAATGGGCCCGGGAGAGGAGGGGAAAAGAAAACTGTTCTCTCCTGTTGTGCGCCTGGAACTGGTGGCCTTCCTGCAGCTCCAGCCCTTGCCTCCCCAGCGGGCACACACCGGCAGTGCCCCTCGTCCCCACCTCTGTATTGTAAGGCCCTGCATGGGCCGGGCGGGGGATGGAGGCCTGCACTTCCCATGTCCGCGCCCCTTCCCTCCTCCACCTGGTTCCCAATGCACCGCAGGGCCTGGGGGATCCTGGTCTCCCCTGTGCTGGAGGAGCTGGGTCCCCCGGGTGAAGCTGGGACCCCGAGCGCTCCACTGCCTTTTTCCTCAAGCTCCAGGACCCTTGTGGGAGCTCGTCTGCAAAGATTTTCCTGTGCCGGGCCAGGGCTGTTTTCTGTTCCCTGGAACTGGTTCTTTTTACCCTGAAGAACTACAAAAATTGAACCCCAAACAGGACAGAGTTTACAGGGTTGAAAAAGTTCTAGCAACGAAAGGAAAGGGGAGAAAGAAGCAGTTGCTGGTGAAATGGTTGGGGTGGCCGGCCAAATTTAACAGCTGGGTGGAAGCCTCCCAAGTTTGTGACATATAGGAGTACCTCAGTCAGAAGGCCGAGATGTGTGACGGTGGCTTTTACATTGCTTTGCCCAACAGCGCTCGCGCCAGGATTTTTCTGAAGAACACCAGCTCGAACTTTACCATACAGCTGGTTAAACCTCTGGATCTGCTGGGCAACTGGGAGATAGGCTTAGCAGAAATACAATACCCGCACAGCTGGAACAGCATCAGCAAAGACACCCCTTTCAAAATCAGTTCTAGGACTAAAAAATGGGAGTACCTCCTGTCTCCGGGGTATTATACAACCATCAAAGAGTTCCTGGATCGTATGAACAATACAATTACCATCCACCCTACTCCACCTGAATTAGTTATGCTCTATGATCAGGTGAGCAGAAAAATTAGACTGAAAGTCAGTGATAACTCCTATGCTTTTTCTACCAGTGGTGAACTAGCGTATATTATGGGGTTGCTACCTGGGTGCACTGCTAAAAAAAAACCCTTTACAGCTGATATTACTGGTGGGTTCAATTCTCTGTATGTCTGCATGGACGTTGTGGAACATCATCTTGTCGAGGAGTTTTTGGTTTCTTTGCTATGCTGCATCCCTTTCTGTGGGAACAAGTTTGTCACCATCACATGTGACAACCTGCATTATGCCCCCATTAGTCAGCACCACATCAACAAACACAATCAGCATTGAAATAAGGACAGATCTGAACAAACACGTCTCATTTCACTTCGGGACGTGATCGTTAAGCTTCACCTACACCCCCGGAAGACTTTGAGATTTTAAAATAAGTAAAAGCACGACGGTGATGCTAAAAAACTACGGGGACCCTAACTTGTACAGAAATTATTATAAAGCCCAGGCCGGGTATGGTCTTTCAGGATATCAGGGGGTACCCATGATGTACAGGGCTGGTGTGGGAGGCATATTTCGCAGCCTCTTTAGAAAAGCCGTTCCACTTTTGAGAAGGGGTCTGGAAATTGCTAAGCCCCACACTAAAAATGCAGTGGAAAACAGAGCCAAAGATGTGATCAGTCACATCTCCTGAGCTGTCCTGGATAAGGTGGTCAACCCAGCAAAGCAGGAGGGGTCCAGCCTCATGTATATTCAAAGAAAGAGCCTTAAAAGAGAGAGACACACCAGACTTCGGACATGCAGGACCTCCTGAACCCCTTAAAAAGAAGACGGTAAGTTGACAGGGCTGCCAGACATGAAAAACCAAGAAGCAGCCTGGGAGAAAGAAGGGGCACTCTCCTGTAGGAAAGAAAAAAAATATATGTTAACCGCCATGGCCTTTGTTCACTGTGGGTCTGAAGAATGTGCCAAATCCGAACTCGATGTGTTTCAAATAGCCCCTACGCAGACCTGCATTGAGAAAAGCCTGTATGTTGAGATCCCCCCACTTTCAGCTATTACTGAGTCCAGTCCCCTTGACTTTTTCATAGCTGGGAATGGCGAAGATTACATGGATTTGAACAACACGCTGCTGTACTTTTGCTGCAAGATTGTAAAAGGCAATGGAACTGATCTTGATGCCGGGGCAGCGGTGGGTCTGGTGAATTATCCGCTAGCCTCTGTCTTCAGTCAGCTGGATGTCACTCTGGGAGATCATCTCATAAGCCAGAGCAACAACTGTTACCCCTACCGAGCCTTCATCGAATCGGTTCTCAACTACAGCAATGACACCCTCGCCACCCAATTTTCTGCCGGGCTGTTTTACAAAGATACACCTAGGCATCATGAAACGGTCATGCGGGATGGCGATAATCATGGGTTTCAGAAGTGGGAAAACCTGACAGACCGGAGACAAAGAGACAGAGCTGCTTGGTCATCTCCATAGCAATTTGTTTTTTCAAGAAAAACTGTTGCTGAATGGCGTGGATGTGAAAATTAAACTGACATGCAGCAAAGATGCTTTCTGCTTGATGGGCACTGCAGCGGATGGCCCATGTAAACTAAAAATCACATCTGCCTCACTTTTTGTGAAGGTAGCCTTGGGTGTCTGACTGGCCCACGCAGAGGCCTTGCTTAAGGCCAACGTTAAATACCCCATAGACAGCGTGGGTATGAAAATGTTCAGCATTCCTGCTGGCAGCTGAGTCAGCAATCAGGAGAATCTGTTTTTGGGGCAATTGCCCAAACCCATCGTCATCGGGTTTGTGGATAACGATTCCTTTAGCAGGAATTATGCTAAGAACCCCTTTAACTTTAAACATTACAATATTAATTTTGTGCCCCTCTACGTCGATGAAGAACAAACCCCGACAAAGCCCCTACAACCAGATTTTGTGAACGGTAACTGCGTGAAAGAATACATGCAGCTGGTACAGACAGCCGGTAAACATACAAAAGACCAGACCCTGATAATCAACCATAAGAAGTTTGCTCTGGGGTACACCTTATTTGCCTTTCATCTGTCTCCTGACCAGGAACGTGCTGATCATTGTCGTGGAAACACACGCAGCATATTTTTGGGTCGGGTCAGCAGAAGCTTTTACTCAAATGAAACTACAGCTGTAGGGGGGACCCCAAAGTGACATGGATTTCCCAAGCACTTGGAAGGGGTTCCCCCCAAGTGCAAAATCAGGAGGCTTATATACTTTTTTACAGTCGCTACAACTCACGTGATCATATAGTGGAGTTTGCTAGAAAAAGCAGCTACAAACACTAGCTTATTACTGCTTTGCTGTTATCAGGATGGGAATTATGGGGGAGACAAGGTTAGTTCACAACGCGAGAACTAACACTTCTTTCTTGCACTTGGAAATCAGAGTTGTACATACTTTTTTTCTGCTATCTTCAAGGCCACGGTGAGCGAAGCAGCTGCAGAGGAGTTATCATCTTATAACTCGTATGATCAAAGTTTAAGGCATTTCTTTTTTTTCTGATTCCACATCATTATTCGCTGATTAAAACTGGGAACATGAGAGCAGAAATACGCTTTGCTGCAGCTTTGCCCATGACGGTTAACATGATCATGTATGGGGTCTTTGACAACGTCATAGAAATAAATCAGAGGAGAAAGGTTCTGTCTGACTACATGTGAAGATGGACATCGAACAGCTCGCCAGGGTATTATTCTCAGACCCTTACGCCAAAGAAACTTTCTTAGATGTTTTCCCCTGTGATTGGCTTCCTAAGACTCGACTGTCTAAAAGGCCCCTGAGCTTGGTGGTCAACACGCACTCACATCATCAACCTGGAGAGCACTGGTTGGCTGTTTACCTGGAGGATCGGAACCACGGGGAAGTTTTAGACTTGTACGGGCACCCCCCAAACAGCGCTCTCTTTCCTCAAAGCATTAAGTGGTTTCTAAACAAGAAGGCTACCAACACTGCTTTTCAGACAAGACCCCCAGTCTGTCGCCTGCGGATACCATTGTGTGTTTTTCCCACACCACCATAGCAAGGGGCTATCATTTGAACAGATTTTAAAATTGTATTATTCCAACAATTTAGCACAAAATGATAGGGTGGTGGGTGATGCATTTTGTAAAAAGTAAATATAACAATTTCCATGTGGCTGGGCCTGTTCAAAACATGTTTCAACATGCCCAGACATGTATTTCTTGCTATGACTTTCAGGCACGCTTTGTCTAAGTAAAACACTCAGCTGATACTGTGTAAATGAATCTGTTGTTGTTTAAATGTGTACGCGTGTTTTCAATGAAAAAATCTTCTGTAGACAAAAACTTTATAGCAGTATAGAATAGTTTAATTCAAAGCATAAAACTTTACAGGGAGAGCCAATGGCTTTTAGAGACAGTTTTTCGCTTCTTAGGCAGTGCTGTTCCTGTTTCTTGGTCTGTTCCAGATGACCACGATTCATGGCATTGCCCATAACAGAAGATGGTATGTTCAGCTCGGTCATGGCTTTCATAAAGATGTCCCAGCCTTTAGGCGGATGTTTAGTAGTCCCAGCATGAATCTGAAGGGTTCCCCAGACCAAGTCAAGCATATTAGAAACCTTGACGAGCATCCCTTTGTAGACGAAACCCCCTTGATCACCCCAAGAAGAAATATCCTTGTGCTGGCTCCATTTACTGAGCAATACTTTAGCATTTTTCCTGTATCGGGCATGCACATTATCCAATACTTCTTGAACGATGGTGTTGGGGTTCGTGGGGGTTTCTAGGGGGTTTCCAGTTTCTAGAGGGGTCTGTTCTGGCAGAAACATGGTAATTTCCCTGGGTCCAGATCACCCTGCTTTATGTAGGTCAGGTATTTCTCAAGCACAGCGGCATACAGCTTAGCCTTATCATATTCTGCTAACACCGGCCTTTGGAGAATACCCCTCATTTCTGCATCCAATAAGCAGGTTGCCTCGATTCTGATATTTTCCTGAGGCGGTTGGAGAGCCCTTAATTATTCCAGCTCATGTTTGGGCACCAGGTACATTTTTTCTTCGTGCTCCATCACCAGCTAGCCAAAAGCCCCGTAGAGGGAGCAAAACTTAACAGAGGTCTGATAAATCCCCCAGACTGTTTCACCAGCTGTTTCTTTTTTTTAAGAGGCAATCTTTTGTTACTTAGGTTTTTTTATGATCCCACATCTCTTTTTCAGCATGGGAATTTGATGCAGTGTCAAAGGGATGTTTCTTTTTAAGGTGTTCAGAGCAATTTCTGAAATGGCTGCTACTAAATCGTCAGAGGCCGAGTAGAGTATAGCTTTTCTCTGCTGTGGGGAGGATTGAAGAAGCAGTTTTAAGAGAGGCAAATTTCTTTTTACGCGGTTAGACACATTCCCTTTCCACCGTCTCGAGAGCTAAGAAGAGGCCGCCACTACATCATCTCTTTTTATTCCCACCTGCTGTTTTTATAAAAGTGTAAGCAGCCGGTTGGTCGGGAAAAACCCTGGTTCTTAATCTAAAAGCATCCGGGGTAGAAGCATTTAAGTCAACCACCTCGTACCTGTAAGGTGTTTTAGTGGCATCCTCAAAAGTTTCTAGAAAGAACTGGGCCTTGCCTGGGTACATCTGCCATGCCAGAGACACTATCTGCAGCTTATCCTTGGGGTTTTTAAACAAAACCATGAATTTTGTGTTAAGGGCAACGGTGTAGCTCCTTTTCCCTTGACAGAAAACATTTTGAACTATATACCTAATGCTACGATTCTGATGGTGCACGTACTTGGTAAAGGTTTTCTCCATTTCGCCACTGTTACAGGCAGAGTCCATCAAATCATCTACCACAACCATATTTATGTTATTAGGAGGAAACAAACAGTCATCATGAGACTGTCCGGTAGACCCTCCACAAACTTGATAAAAGGGTATTTACAAAGCAGTTCTTTATACAAAGGCTGCCAACAGCTATGGCAGCACACCATATCCTCAGGCACAACAGACAACATTCGATCAGCGTGATCCAAAAGGTTTTTTATAAAGTAACTTTTACCACAGTTGCTAGGGCCTGATGAAATCACAGAAAAGGGGTGCTTCCCTTGCATATCCATCTTTAAAAACCATAGGGGAGGCTGTTAAAGTTTTCTGTGAGGACCCTTTTGTCATAAACGACTTTCTGCATTTTTCTCAAGTTTTTGGCTTCTATCATCCACTTGCTTTTGTTCCTGACAATACAGCGCTGTTGTATCACGATTGTTTTAGGGGTGTCCCCAGTGGGGTTTGCCCCATAATCTAGAACAAGATCTCTCAAGGTTTCAAAGTTGACTTTTTCACTGTTGGCCACATTCAGGGTAATCCCTTTCACCTTCAAGAAAACCTTTCCCCCGGACAACTTGTACCCATAGGTTTTCGGATCGGCCGACACAAGCTCTGTGATGCGTTCATCTGGTGGGATTTCGCTGGTGAGCTCACCTAAATAATCGCCGAGTGGGGGGTTCCAGTCTCCCTCGCAGCCCACCAATATCACAGAATCTGTGCCGTGGTACAGACACCGGTCTTGCAAGCTGTCTAACAGCTCGTACAACTCTAAGCATGCATAAGCGGTGGTGAAACAGGCTGTAAAGATGTTTGTGTTACCAGAGACCGCGTAACGCTCTTTGGCGTGTTTCCAAGACACGCAGGCTGCCTCATCATCAATAAAGTTGTAAGATGAAATGTCATAGGTGGGAGAAAAGAGGTAGCTAAAGAGTCCTTCGGGGTCTCTCGCGACGCTGGTGTTGGGCAAGTTGGTTCTCTGACCGAATTTACCCCACAAAGAATTTAGAAACAATTTTGCTATTTGGCGCTTGGCAGGGTTGGGTTTGATATGCCCTGGGCATAAGGTCACACCTTCTTTCTGCAAGAAATTGGCCACGTAGCTCTCTTGTTTTTCTTGGTCGGTATACCAGGCGGGGTAGCCCGAGGCTTCCTGCTTCTGTCGGAGGTGTATTTTTATGTACTGTGAAAAAAGGGTGCTAGACTTCTCAGCAAAATGCCAGCCTTCATAGATTTGAGCTACCCTGTCCCCCTTGGTGATAGCTTTTTTCAATTCTGGTGTGCAGCACGTGCCCAGGAGGGCCCTCTCTTCAGCAGTGTGGTCGCACTTTTGCTGTCTTGTTTCCATGCAGAGGCCACACAGTGTGAACATAAGTTTCCCATTCACCCTAGTGGGTAGCATGGAATAAAAAGGCTCCATGGTGGGTACAGTTTCACCCTGGCTCTTCCAAAATAGCTTGACAGGGGTTGGAAATTGTCATGAATGGTTTCAGGGTGTACTGTTGGGTACTTCTTCATTTTGTTTATAAAGGGGTAAAGACTGGTAAAATCGTAATAGTGTATTTGTGACTTGCTACATAGTGGGGCAGCCAAGGGAAGGGATTGTGGGGAGGAACTTGATTTGGCTTCTCTTGGTCTTCTCCAGATAAAATACAAGGCCCCAGAGACATCCTGGGTGTGACACCCTGGGATCCTACTCCAGCTCTGGCAGCACCACCTCTCCCTGCCCTTGCCAAATAGCCTGTGTGAGAGCAGAGAGGCAGGTCCCTCTGGGCCACTGAGCTAGCTGGAAAGGCAGACTGGGAGAGCTGCTGGCTTTGAGGGCACAACTGTCAGCCCCTGCCCATCTGCCCAGGAGCCCCCCAGAGCTCAAGCTGCCTCTCTCTTCTCACTAGGGAGAGCAACACGACCCAGGACAGGGTAGACAAAGGTGGGTGTGAGTACACATTAGATTCTCATGTCCACTTTCTACTTCTGGTTCAGGGAAGCTTCCTGCCTCTCTTTTCCAGTGCCAAATGCCCTCCATGGACCTCAGCATCCCTCTGCAGCGGGTTCGGAGACTGGATCCCCTGTGGGGAGTGACACTTCTAAAGGTTTCCTAAAAGAGACACCTGACTGGGGGTCGCGTGGCTCCAACATGAGTTTATACAGCCACTAGTTGTGGGGGAATTGGGCAGAGCTCTGCCTGTCTTCTGCTCAGGTTCTTTCCTAGCGCTCCTGGTTTTAGTGCTTGGTGCACGGAGCTGGGTGGGAATCCCACCTCCGGCCCCCTTCTGCTACATGAGTCAGGGGGTTTCATGTTTTTAAGCCTTCCTCTGAGACATTGGGTATGTGGGTATTGAGCTGTGCTGAGCCTTTCTGGAAAGGCTGTGAGAGGCCTCTACATAAGGGTAGTAGTAGTCATTATGACAGTTGCTATAACTGCTACTTATTATGCTACTTATTATTATGATTGGTATTAGTATTTATCTCAATAAAATAGAAATAATCCTCTTGCTATAATAATTGTTCTAATGAAAATAGCAATGCTAGCTGTAATGTTATGACTATTACTATTATTGTTATTCATATATAATAATATAATAAAAGGCTCAGTCAGTCTGTGTTTCTCTCTGTCCATAATGCTCTAGGCCAACTACACATGAAGCATGGAGAGTGCGGGTGGTGAGCTCCATCAAGCATGGAGAGCCTGCTCTGCCCAGGCTGCACGGGCCCAAGTATGCCCTGCTGCCTGGGATTTTTGTTGTTGGGAAACATGCCCTGACAAAGTGGCGGGGCATGGTGGCAGTGGCCCTCTGCCAGCCAGCCCAGATGCCTCACAGAATGGCTGGCAGGAAGGGAAGCAGGGACAGAGAGGAGAGGTGAGGCAGGCAGCCCTGGGCTAGGCCACCCCTTCCCCTGTGCCCAGGGTCATTGCCTGGCACTGGTGTCTGCCACGGGTCTGCTGACCCCCAGCCTCACACCAGCCCCGGCCTCACACTGCCCAGTGGGCACCGGGGCTGGAAGCCAGAGTGGGGCCAGCTGCAGTTACACCATGGGCAGAGGGGATGAATTGCCTGGGACCCCAACCTTGCCCTGCTCAAGGTCATCCCTGGGAAGCTCCTGGCACAGCCAGGCTGCTCCTCCAGGGGCACGGTGCAAGGACACCAAGGATGGGAGAAGCAGGGTGGTACCCAGCATGGTGGAGAGAGGGGTTGGGCTCAGCAGGGGAGGAGGGGGGTCAGACCTGCCAGGGGTTGGGAGTGGGTCAGACCCAACATAGCAGGGGTAGCAGGGAGTGCAGTCGGCCCAGCTGCAGCTGGGGGCAGGGACTCTGTCCTGGCCTGTCATTCTTGATGAGAAATTTGCAAGTATAATAATAGCATTGCTAATAGAAATACTAATATTGCTAGTACTCTGGGTATTATTTTTGCTACTATTATGTCAATTAGTTTAGGTCCCAGCATGTCCCTACTCCCAGTTGCAGCCAAACAGCAGCACAGCACGGGAGCTCCACAGTGTGAGAGTAGAGATAGGGAGGTGCCTTCTTAGCACAGCTGGCAGCACGTCAGTCTCATAATCTGAAGGTCCTAAGTTTGAGCCTCAGAGAGAGCAGCTGTTTTGCCCTTCTCCCAAAGCCCTGTCCCAGGCATCACCTCTGGCAGCTCACATCCACAGCCAACACACCTGGGAACTGGGCTGCAAACACTGGGCGCTGCGCCGACCTCTACCCTCAACATACCCCACAGTGCTGCCCAGCTGCAGTCCCACCCTGGCCACGGGTTGCTTGCTCTCTGATGCAGCCTTTGACCTCATACATGGAAACCCTGAGCAGTGTCCAGCTAGCTCAGGTGGTAGAGCATGAGACCCTTAATCTCAGGGATGTGCCTCAAGTTGGGCATGTGACTTCCCCTTTTTCTACTGACTGTGCTGCTGTTACTGTACCTCCTTCAGGCAGTGGTCTGGCAGAGAGATCCCTTCCCCAGGCTGCTGCACTCTGCAGCCCCGGGCATGAGGCAGAGACTGCTCCCAGCTGGGAGAGCACCTCCCACCCACTGCCCTGCCCCAGGGAAAAGCCAAGGGGGAACTGAAGCAATGGAGGGGGTTGTTAGAGCGAGCTCCTGGGACAGTTTTTTTCCAGGGATCTGTCCAAAACACAGGGGTTGGGAGGATTTCCTTCCCTGCTCAGGATCAGACCCTGTAGCCCAGGGGGTAGCATGGACACCACCACAGACGAAAAACACAGCCAGGGACAGGGAGCCTCCCTCTTCGCAATGGAGCAGAGAAGCCTGGTGCCCAGCACACCTCCAGCTCTCCACGTAGTGCTCTTTCCCAAAATGTTGCAACCTGCCTATGATGCAGCTTGCAGTGAAGGATGACTTTACCACTTGAGAAGTAGCACTGCCCCCCTCTCTTCCCCTCCCCTCCAGTCTCCTGCCCCATCTCCAGGGCACGGACAGGCTCCAGGGAGGTGGGGAGGGGGCAACCAGACAGTCAAGAGACTCAACTCCCTGGCCTGCATGGTTTGTGCTCTGGCTATGAATAAAACAGGAAATATTATTCCTTAGTGGAAAAAAAAAAACAGGTGAAGGCCTGTTAAGGAATTGCAGTGGCCCCGGTGACATGGTTTGGTGCCTTTGTCAAGGAGCAGGCTGTATTTCTAGGAAATGCGCGATGGCCCAGACACAGGAGTCCTGACACAGGAAAGCTGCTCCCCGCTCTGGTGGAAATGGAAGCGCTGGACTTTCTCCAAGGCCGCAGCACTTGGTTCCCAGGGGAAGTCTTGTTCTCCCCTCTCCACGATAGCACCTTTCTCTTCCAGCTTGTGCTTCAATAAAGCATGGAGTTGGAAACGCTGGTGCCAGGACCCAGGGGGAAGGCAGGGGAGGGGAGGAGCGAGGCCCTGCACTTCTCAGCTCGGCTTTTCCACCTGCTCACCCCAGGCCCGGGGAGCTGTGCGGAGGGGCTGCGGGAACTGGTGCATGGGGCTGCACTTCTCTGTGGGATGCTGTGGTGGGCACAGGGTGGTGGGTGTGCAGGGGAGCTGCTGAATTCCCTCCTCACATTGGGCCAGGAGCAGCAGCATCTATCAACAACTATTGCGGCTTCCCGTGGGCCTCCTGCTGCTGGTTGTGAATCAGTGTCCCAGGACAAGCCACGTTCCCCTGGGTGCGTGGCCTGTGGGAGCAGCAGGCAGCCAGGATGGGGAGAGGCGCATTGGAGAAGCTGCGATCTAAGAAGTATTCCCCTTGCCTGGGGGTCCCCGAGACAGAGACCAGGACGTGCAGGCACCTGTCCCGTGGTGTGGGGCAGCCTTAGGGCCTGCCTTGCCCTCCTTCTCAGGGGCTGCGGCACTGTCTCGGGCTGCAGAGGCTCTGGCAGGGGGCCAGGCCTTGCACAAGGTAGTAAGGCTGTCTGGTGAGTAGTTGGTGGGTTCCTGTTCCTGAGCACGCCCAGGCTGGGGATTTGGTTTGTGGATGAGCAGGGGCAGAAGCGCTGCCCTCCGTGAGGCTGATTTAGGACTGTCAGATGAGGGGACTGATGCCCTGTTTCACATGATAAGAAACATCTCTCTTTGTGACTGTCCTCAGGACCCCCTTAGACAGGATGACCTGCTCGCCATATGACACATGGGAGACGAGGATGTGCCTGGGGCTGCGCAGAGCTGTGGCCGGGCATCTGAATGTGCATACTTCCAGCCTCAGAGAGGGAAGCCCTTTAGTCCTGCTCCTAAAGCCTGCCCGGGCACCACCTCCGGCTGCGGAGTTCCTCAGCCCTCCTGGCCCAGGCCCCAGCCCACCCCCGCACCTCTGCTCCCCACACTGGAGATGTCTGGTCCTTTGCTGACCTCTACCCTCCGCATGCCAAGCCCTGTTCTTCCCTGCCAAGGGCTGTGACCTGCCTGCTGCACGCTTTGACCTCACACATGCAGATCAAGCGTTGTCCCTGGCTAGCTCTGTCAGTAGAGCATCAGACTTTCCATCCCAGGATTATGGGTTTGAGTGACGTGTTGGCTTTTCGTTTCCTATTGACTTTCATTTTGTTACTGTACCTTCTTGCGGCAGTGCCCTGGCCCGCCCCAGCGCCGCTGTCAGGCGGGGCGGGGCGGGCGCTGCGCCCAACGAGCTTCGCACATCAGCACAGGCAGCAACCGCCCCACTGCACATGCACTGGCAGCAGAGCGGGGCGGGGAAGCCTCGGGAAAGGACTCTCTGCGCATGCCCAGGCCAGGAGCGGCGCGGGGAGCAGAGGCGGAGCAGTCACTGCGCAGGCGCCGCCGGGCCGGTGGGAATCCCTGCGGGGCTCCGGAGCGAGGTGCACGGGGCTGGGGTGGGGCAGGGGCACGGTGTCCGTGCCCCGGTCCAAACCACGCCGCCTCCTCCCCTGCCGGTGGGAGCAGCGCCGGGGACAATGGTGGAGCAGAGGTGAGTGATACAGCTCAACTGGCAACCTTTACACGAGGAGCGACCAAACCATTGCATGTTGTTGAGGAACTGCTCGACTTGTGTCCAACGAAAGGCAAAACGGCAGGACAGGACATTTTCAATTAAGTCAAACGTGTCTTGTTGGAGTTCAGTCTTCCAGAGGACAAACTCTGTGGTCTAACAACGGATGGCGCCCCTGCGATGACAGGCAAGCACGATGGATCTGTCAGTTTACTGGTCAAGTCTGTGCCTCAGGATGTCTTCACACATCCCTGCGTCCTTCACCAGGAACAGCTGTGTGCAAAGGCCCTGGGGATGAGACGTGATGGAAAAGGTGGTTTCTACAGTCAGTTCCATCAGGTCAAAGGGGCTTAATCATAGACAGTCCCAAGCATTTCTTGCTGGGATAGGATTGGACCATCATGACGTTATTTACTTCTGCCAAGTTCGTTGGCTCAGCAGGGCAGCCACGCTAGCCACGCTAGCCAAATACTCGTCACTGCTTGACGAAATTAAAACCTTCATGACAAACAAAGGAAAAGATGCTGGCTTCATGGACGATGATGATGACTTGGCATCCTAGTTGACACACCAAGTATCTTGCAGATTTGAATCTAAAATGACGAGGGAAGGATCAATTTGTCAACAGACTGTATGAACACATCCAATCCTTCATTCGTAAGCTGGAATTGTTTCAGAAACAGTTGAATAAGAAGAATGTCACCCATTTCACAATACTATTAACAAGATGTGCTGAGACTGTGACCCATGACATGTATTCTGCACCGGTCGGCCGTCTGCTGGATGAAATCAAACAAAGATGTGTGGATTTCCAGTTACACAACGATGAGCTGAAGCTGTTTGCAGATCCATTTGAAGCGGATGCTACCGATGCTCCTGACACGTTCCACATGGCACCAATTGACATCCCAAATTACAGTGCCTTGAAGAGTTTTTGCAGAACGTGACCTACTGACATTTTCTACTCAATATGTTACGTGGCACTCTTTCCCAAATCTCTTGAATCATGCACTTTGGTTCATTGCACTATTTGGCAACACGTATTGCTGTGAGCAGCTTTTCTCAAGAATGTAAATACATGAAATGCATAGGTAATTGCATGCTAATGAAGTAAACAGAGGCAGAGCTTGAGATAGGAGGAGATATGGGTGGAACAAAGGAGGAACCAAGGTGGAGTAAATGTTAACGGGCATGAACCAAGGTGTGTAAAAAGTAATGCAGGATCCCAGTTGGTTGTGTTTTTTGGGACCTGGCCTGAAGCTGGCTCCATGTTGAATAAAACTGTTGTGAGCAATGTGTGCTGGTGTTTGCTCCCTGCTTCCTCTGGCTAGTGAGTAACAGGATCCATGAGCAACTGAATTGTCGTCTCCCCAGTCGTTGGGCTGTGCATGGAGTCGGGGATCTAACAGCCATCTGATGCAAAATATCTGGATAGTCAGCCACACTGGCTATGCATCCAGAGACAGAGTACCTCTGGATGTGCAAATACTAAAAATACACTGTAGATGTCCAAAAAGGCCACTTAGGCGAGCAGGAAAAAAAAGAGAATATGCCAAGGCCTAGGACTAAGCAGGCCAGCTATTGCAATGTTTACACAATGCTCTCTGCAGCACAAGCACTTATGGCATGGACAGGCAAAAGCACGGACAAGGGATGAGGAGGATGTTAAAAAGCTGCCTACTAAGTTCCAGTTATTCAAAGTGTTCAACAACAGGGAATCCCCAGAGCTGGTGTGCCTCGCTACTGGTGACATTCCCCAAGAACCAGTTATACACGACGTGCTGAATGCACAGCAGTTAGGACAAAACATCTTAGAGACATTTGTTGCTGATCGACTTGTGCCTAAAGCTGTCATCGTACGTGCACCAATCTCAAAGTTAAAAACTCTTGCTTCCAGTACAGTTAGCAACAGAAAAACACAAAACAACAGACCTCAGTCCTCAGAGCTGATCGTGAACTTTTCAGACGCCTGCTTGTATCTATGGATGTCGATAACCTCCTGAGGCAAGAACTCTCTACTGTACTGCTATCACTGGCTACAGCAAATGGAAACTTGAGACCAGCAAACAAAGCTTAACTACTCTCCATTTTGGAAGAGAATATTTTGTAGACAAGTTTGAAAGAAGCCCTGACTCCAACATGTGTAGCGATTGATGGTGTGGCTGTGATTCAGGCCATGGGAAAACCCAAGGATGCAGTGACTTTTGGAGACCATGTGGATGCTTTTGCGGTGAATATCGTGTCCAAGTTCAAGGAACCTTGCAGCAGGGTAGATGTTGTGTTCGACTGCTACAAAGACCCATTGATCAAGGATGTTACTAGAAAGCGTTGAATTGGGAAAGGAAGAAAATAAGAATTGGAATTAGTAGCAGGGACGTCATGTTACCTGTGCAATGGAGAACAGTGATTGAATCCAAGGAAAACAAGGCATGCAAACACTTGTTAGGTTCCTCAAAAAGGAACCCTTACAGCAAGTATTACATGGTGACAAAGAACTAACAGTCAGTGGTGGTAATGATGGTTATGCTGCCTCCTCAACTGGAAGAAACACGGCCCACCTCCACTCCACACAAGAGGCGGCAGGCACCCACGTGATCTTGCTTCTTTCTGAAGCGAAGTCAGAAGGATATAACGCAGTCATTGTCACAATGTGGTAGCTCTATCCAAATAAAGCTACTGCTGACCTGACCCAAAAGTTTGGATGAACTAAGGGACGGACTGCTGGGTTTTCATGCCATCACGGGGTATGATATCAGAAGCTAGCTTGCAGGAATTTCTAAAAAGTTTGCTTGGAAGATCTGTAACGTCCCCATCTCCTGTCTCAATTTGAAGTACCTCACACACCAGATGCCCAAGCACTGGCCATTAGATTCAAGGCCCCCCATGGAGGATGCCAGCAATTAATTTTCGCTCATTTTTTGATGCAAGTAAGAATAATTTTTCTGTTGCGAAGAGCTCAGAAAGATCAATCGCCACAGACAGGACAGAGCTGATTTTAATAGTACAGATTCCCATTTGAAACCTCTAGTTTTCTCTTGTGAATTGGGTTTGCTGCGGTCCCTGATTGAGAATCAAGTTCTAGACCAGTGGTTCTGAACCGGGTTTAATGTACCCACAGGGGGTACATGAAGCCTCATCAGGGGTACGTGAGATATATTTCATTTACCATCTAACATACGTTGAAGGGCCTAAAAAAAGTCTTGACAATTTGAAATTGCTGGGGCTTTAGTGCCGTTAAAATGCACATGCGCATGGAAACCAGATATCCTACTCCTGCTCCATGCCTCAACCTTGCACCAGAAATGTTGCTCCAAACACCCGTCACTCAGTTGTGTAGCGTCAGTCTTTGAACATAGCTGTGTGTTCAGAGTTGTTGTGTTTGCATTTGAGTTTATGTCAGGTTTTTTTATGCACGTGGCGGTTCCACACAAGTAACAGTATACATCTGCTTTTTCCTTTCATTTTGGTAAGTACCTATGTTCAATTTGACATTGTTACCAACCTATAATGTATATTTTAAGGGTTTTTTTACTTTTCACTATTTTTCAAGGATTGAATTCTTGCTTTGTCCATCGATTTATCATGTCAAAGAAGTGTTATTGCTAGGATTTGCATGTGCAGTTTGGCTTTACGTTTATGCTTGATACAGAAGATTTACAGAAGCCACAATGCTTCCTTCACTCAAAAGGTACTTTGCAATGGATATATGAAGCCATCTAAACTTAAAGAGCACCTTCAGACTGTTCACGCTGAAAATACTACAGACCCAGAAGCTTTATTCAAACTCAAGCGATCACAACTTGAAACAAGAGCACACTTTCCGATCATGGATTTACTCCCCAGAAGCCAGCGCTGGAGGCTCGTTATCGCATGACATTAAAGACGGCCACAGAAAAAAAAGCTGCATACCATCACAGAGACCCTGGTGAAACCGTGCCATGGAAATGGCCAAGCTGATGTCTGGTAAAGATGCAAAACTAAAAATAGCACAGATCCCCCATACAACACCATTCACGACCGAATCAAGGACACGTCAGAGGACATACGCAAACAAGCAGTGGAGCAAGTCAAGAAAAGTCTGGTAAAACTGGCTTGCAGTTGGATGAATCAACTGCCTCAAATTGCGCACAGCTCCTCATTTTTGCTCGATATGTGCATGAGAATCATGTCAAAGAAGAATTTCTCTTTTGTGAACTGCTGAAAGAAACAACGAAGGCAGCAGACGTTACGGCTACGATGAATTAATTTTTTTCCTTTTTTCCAGCCTTTCCTAGGACCTTGTAGGAGCTATTTGTACTGATGGTGCTCCTGCTATGCTGGGGAAATATTCAGAGTTCACTCCTCTCGTCAAAAAGGTGAATCCAAATGTGATCTCTAGTCATTGCATTCTCTTCCCTCTTATTTGAAAGACGTGTTGGATGTTGTCATCCAGGCCGTCAACTAGATCAGAGCAAGGGCATTGAATCACTGCATGTTCAAAGCACTGTGCAAAGGAAGAGGTTGGGTCTGAACACACTGTACTTCTGCTTCACACAGAAGTACGCTGGTTATCCAGACAAAAAGTTCTGACAAGAGTATTTGAACTTTGAGATTAATTGAAATGTTTCTGCATGAAAATGGATTAATTCTGCTTCAGTGTTTCATAGGTCCGAACTTTGTGGGTTGTTTGGCATACCTCGCAGATGTGTTCACAATTCTAAACTCATTGAACATTTCAGTCCCAGGTGAAGAAGTACTATCTAGGAGGACAAAAAAGTCAAATGCTTTCAAGAGAAGTTGGCTCTCTGGGGAAGAAGAGGGAATTCCAGTAACTTGGCCAATTTTCCTCTCTTTGATGAAATCACTTTAGATCCAGTGCATCCAGGGGAACCATGAGTTCGTGAGAGTATTATTAGGTAGACAAGGTTCTTTGGGTGAATCTGATCTTTTGTTAGACCAACTTAAATAGTTGGAAAAAAATTTTAAGCAAGCTTTTGGGTTCAAAAACCCCTTGTCGGGCTGAGGAAGTTTCAGCCATTGGCGTGTGCTCTTCCTGGATGGAACGAAGACCAACACGAGTACAACCTACACCCCGAGAGTATTATTACACATCTTGAAAATCTGAAAGTCACCACAGAAGGAATTATCACAACTATTCCGGTAACTGACGTTTGGGTAAGGAGCCTTTTTACCGCTTCTCTTGAACAAATCAGTGATGCCGACCTGGCAAAAGATCTGCTACTTGATTTGCGCAATAATCAGAAACTTTGTGTCAATTTTGAATCAATGAAATTGGATCGATTCTGGTGCAGACTTGGGGAGGCATATCCCACTGGGACCAAGCGAGCTTACCAAGTTCTAGCACCGTTTGTCACAACCCATCTCTGCGAGTCGGGGTTTTCAGTGCTTTTTACAAAAACCAAAGCGAGGAACAAACTGAAAGCTGAACATGACGTGCATGTGGCGCTCCCGAAAATGTCGCCTAGAATTAAAATGTTGGTCAATAGTAAGCAGCAGCACTGTTTGCACTAATAAGTTTGGGCACGTTTTGCCATTTGACACCAAGTGGTGTTTTTTTGTACAACTTTTTATGTGCACTGAGTAAACGAACCTTGTTTAAAATGAAGAAGTCTTTGTATGAGTATCTTGCCGTTTTTATAATACACAAGTACACGTAGTTTGACATAAAAATTAATTTCCCATTGAAAGGGGGTACGTGAAGTCTCACTCGGAGACCAAGGGGTACGTCAACTGCCTTCTTTGGAGTAATCACTAAAACCTTTTTTTTTTTCACTTCAATACCCACATTAGTGACTGCTGTCTAGGTCTTCACGGCCCAATACCTACTGCAGCCTCCTCATTTCTGGCATTCAAGCTTTGTTGCTTGGGTAACCCTGACCGTAGTCTCTCTCCCTACAGGCTTCGCACTGCTTCCCCGTTACACCTGATACAAGCTTGCAGTCATTACCTCCAAGGCATTTATCATCTGGGTCCTCTGGTCGTACTAGCCCCTCGCACTACTGAGAACGCCGCTCTCCATCGCCCATCCCCCACAGAGTCACTTTTCTCCTGGCTGCTCTTTATTCCTCTACAGCTCGGCGCGGGGAAACAGGACGTTCTGGCCCCTGTCTGGTTTAGATACAGCTTCCAGTTCACGTTTTGAAAAGAAATGCTTAAAAATAGTGAATAAATAAATAAAAATCAACCCTCTCAGAGCGTAAGGTACTATCTGTGATTTGCCTCGTGGTATGGCCTCAAGTTCCTCATTGATAGCAATGCCTCGTGTTAGAGGCCGTATGCTGAAGCCATGGCTCTTTCCCTTAAAGGCAGCTTTCCCCTGAGCAGCGCACAAGCAAAACAGTGCCTGTGCGCGGGGGTACACTGGCACGCACATTTTGGAGCGAGCGGTTAGGAGTCAAGGGGGTCTCTTTCAAACCATGGAAGAGCAAATCTTGAATATAACAAATTCAGCATAACGGCAATGTTTATTTTCCCCACGTGCTGCTCCAGCGCAGCACGCTCGAGCGCCGCGCTGGGCGTTTCCGGTTCGACACGAGAGAAGCGGCAGACCCGGCTGTGCTTGTCTTCTCCAACCGGCACCGGTTACCACAGCAGCCACTCAGCCAGCGCCCCGCAGCGTTGGAGCTCACGGGCAGCCCCTCAGAAAACACTGGTTTCACTTTAATTTTTGACAAGGAAAAGAATGTTTTTGCTGCGGCTAAGAAACCCGCAATCCACGTTTTGAAAAGAAATGCTTAAAAATAGTAAATAACAACATCTAACGGGAGTAAAGAGTTTAATCCACGAATTAACTGCAGCGGTGACTAAGGAAAGCGCCCTCCGCACAGCCGCGCTGCGCACCAGGGCTGGGGGACGCGCAGGTGCTGGGGAAACACCTCGACACTCTGCTCCTGGAGCCCTGAGCCCGCCCCGAGCCGAGAGCCCCGGAGCCGCCGGGCCGCAGCCCCAACACCCGCCCGCGCCAGCTTCCCCGACCGCGTGGCTCGTTATGGCGGCTACAGTCATATTTAAAAGCTCTCAGCCCAGACGGGCGTCCACCGCACCCACTCGGCTGCCGGCCCGCGCAGCGCCTCCCAGCCAATGAACGCCGGCATGGAAAGATTAAGCGCCCGCCCCTTCCCTGGCCCCGCCCCCGCCCTGCTGGCCCGGGGGGCGTGGCCTGGGCGAAGGCGCGCCTGCGCCCTGCGCTGGACACGCACTACAGGAGCTGCCGTGCAGGAGCGCGGAGCTCCGTCCCGGGGGCAGCGGCGGGGGAGGCGCAGCTCCGCTCCGGGCTCGGGCAGGGGCTCGAGATGCGCCCGGGGAGGCAGCGCGGAGCCGCCCGCCCGCCCACACGGCGCTGCACGTGCCCCGAGCCGGCATGCGGGAGCCCCGGGGCCGCCTGCTCCTTCCCTCCCCACCCCGGCCCCAGAACAGCCGGGGACCCCCTTCTCAGCGCCTCCTGGATGCTTAGTGTTACCTTTTACACGTGGCTATTCACTAATTACCGTACGTTTACATAGTGCTAATTAATGTTCATGTTGCTTACTAGTCTAATGATTGTGCACCATTAGAATGAGAAATAATCATGACGTTAATAAGACGATTTTTTAAATTATCATGAAAATTAAATGATTTTTAAAATCCGTTGGGCGTGCACAACGCGCTCTGCACATCCAGCTTCCAAAACAGTTGCGTGGGCGCTAGAAACCCTGGGCTGGGCATCAGCTAATCGCTATTATTGCGGTACTGCTACATCATAATTATTCTTGATATAGTATTGTAATTCCTGTGACTGGCTATATAGTATTCCTGTGTTTGAAAGCCGGTGTGTTTTCTGCACTCGATGGAGGTGAACGACTTCTTTTCTTTTCTCCTCCCCTTTTCTTCAGTTAACTCTGAGTCTGGGTCACCCGCTCCAATTCGCCCTCTGTGCATTTCTTGGTTGTGTCGGGGGTGAGTTTTTGGGGAGGTAAAAATCCTTTTAAAAATAAATAAATAAATCTCAGACTGCTTTTTTTGGGGGCTGGGGAGACACCCAAAGCTGCCTGCGGGGCCCCGGCTCCTCCATCCCACCTAACAGGCTGAAGGTGGTTGCTTATTCCCAGTTCCTTTCTCAAAGCTAATCTAGACCCAATCAAAGCTTGTTGTTAATGAATTACACATCTTAAATATAATTTCATTGCATATTTGCTAATTAATATGCAAAATAATATCCATCAAGTCCAGAGCCCTAAATACAGGTCAGATTATGATGGGATTATGGGGCAAAATATTCTTGGGCCACCCCAAACTGCCTGTTGACACCACAGGGGACTGTCCCAAAGCACCTTGACCACAGCGTTGCCCGGCCCAAAGTGCGGTTTGGCCGTGCTGGCTGCCAGCTGACACCCCCTGCCCCTGTACTAAGCATATGGGCGTGAGTTAGGAACTAGTTTTGGGGCTGGGATTATAGCCAGAAATCCTTCTTGGGCCACCCCATGATCCCAGGTAATGGGTAACTGGTAGCAGCCAGGCCTGCAGTGATCCCAGGTCCCATGCCTCAAAACAGACAGTTGCACGAGCACCCATGTCACGAGTGGGTAGCCAGAAATCCTTCCTGGGCCACCCCATGACAGACCTGTGTGCCATCGGGGACTCTGCTGGACGTCTCTCACCCGCCTTGCCCGACCCAGAACGCGGCTTGCCCGTGATAGACTGCGAACCGACAGCGTGCCAGCTTCTGTGCTGAGTATATGGACCCACATAAGGACCTGGATTTAGGGCTGGGATCACAGCTAGAAATCCTTCTTGGGCCAGCCCACGCCATGCCTCTGTGGCACGTGGGACTCTCCTGGTTATCTCTGCAGAGTCCTGCCCGTCCCAGGAAACGGTTTGGCTGTGCCAGGCTGCCAGCTGCTAGTCCGCCCAGACGCCACCAACTACAGGCGCCTGAATAAAGAACTGGGATTTGGGCTGGGATCAGAGATGGAAATGCTTGTTGGGCCACCCCACGCTGTCACTCTGTGGTACCAGTGGACTCCCCTGGACATCCCTGACCACAGCTTGCCTGGCCCAACTCGTGGTTTGGCCCTGCCAGGATGCCAACGGACAGCTCCCCCCAGCCACGGTACTAAGTATGTGGGTTTGAGTAAGGAAGTGGATCTTGGGCTGGGATTATGGTTGGAAATCTGTTTTGGGCCACCTCACAGCATGTCCCTGTTGTACCAGGGGACTCTCCTGGTCATCTCTGACCAGAGACATAGTATCATAGTACTTGGGGGTGGAAGGGACCTAAACAGCTCATCAGGTCCGACTCCCTCCCTCAGGCAGGAATGGGTGCCAGCATCATGTCACCCCAGCCAAATATCTGCCCAGCCTCCTCTTGAAGATCCCCAAGGTAGGAGAGCACCACCTCCCTTGGGAGCCCATTGCCATTGCAGAGCCTGGCAGCCCTAAGCGTAAATTAATGTTTCCTGGTGTCCAGCCTGAACCTTTCTCTAACAATTGGAGGGTGTTATTCCTAGTAACCCTGGGTGGTGCCTGGGGGGAACAGAGCTTCCCCCAGTTCTCTCTGGTCCCCCCTGGGGAGTTTGTAAACTGCCACCAGATCCCCTCTCAGTCTTCTCTTGTGGAGGCTGAATAGGTTGAGACCTTCTAATCTGTCTCTGTAGGGCCTGCCCTGCTGCCCCATGAAAAGTGGAGATGCTGGGGATTGAACCCAGGACCTCATACATGCAAAGCATGCGCTCTACCACTGAGCTACATCCCCTTGCTCTCCTACTTGACTGAAGACATGGTTTGGCTGTGCCAGGCCATGAACTGGCAGCCCCCACAAATACTGTCCTAAGTATATGGGCTTGAATAAGGAACTGGGTTTCGGGCTGGGTTGACAGGAAATCCTCTTTGGACCACCCCATACCATGCCTCTGTGGCACTGGATACTATCCCACACCCCCCAACCAGAGTCTTGCCTGGCCCAAAGTGCAGTTTTTGCGTGCCAAGCTGCCAACTGCCAGCCCCCCGTGCCCATGGTACTAAGTACATGGACCCAAATAAGGACCTGGTTTTGGACTGGGGTTATGGCTGGAAATACTGTTTGGGCCAGTTCCCCCATCCCCACTGTACTAAGTAGACAGGCTCAAGGAAGGAATTTCTCATGGGCTGGGATTAGAGATGGAAATCCTTCTTGGGCCACCCCACACCATGCCTCTATGGCACCGGGGGACTCTCCCAGACACCACTGACCAGTCTGGCCCGGACCAGAGCGTGGTTTCTTCATACCAGGCTGCCAACTAACAGCCCCCCATTCCCATGGTACTAAGTATACATGCTTGACTAAGGACACAGCATTTAGGCTGAGATTACAGACTGAATTGATGACCAGTGTCTTGCCCCCAGATGGTGTGGGGTGGCCCAAAACGGATTTCCAGCCATGATCCCAGCTGTTACCAGATTTGCCTGTCACTTTGGGGTGTGCTCATTTATTAGGGGTACATTTCTAGGGTCTTTGCAATTCTATCAATGTGCTGCTCGTGTTACCTGTGTTTCTGTACGGAGCTGTATCTCTGCCTTCTGCAAGTCCTCACCCCCGATGGAGCTATCTTGCAGGACTCTGTTTCAGTGGGGCTGGGTTCCTCCAGCCACTAAATCAGTCAAATGCACACACACACACACACGCACTCACATGACACGCCTGACCCGGCCGGGTTGATCAGCATGTACAGGCTGACACCTTCATGTGCCAGGAATCAGTTCATTAAGGGAACACTACACTGCAGTCAGACACCAGCACTCAGTGAACAGAATCCCTCTGAATGCGGCTGGGTGTCCGGCTGACACCCTCACGGGCCAGCTTTCAGTTCATTAGGGCACGCCTGAGCCAAACTGGGCCAATCAGCCTATACAAGCTGATCCCCTTATGTGTCTCAAACTCAGGACGTCCCAATCTTTTGCCCTAACTGTCCTAGTAGTGGTAGCCTCTTGATGAGCGGACCCCGCAGTATTTCTGGGCTTGACAGGGATCTTTGGCTTAGGTAAAAGAAGCGTTGCTGCAGAGCAAGTGGGGAAGGGAATAGAGAAGGAAAAATACACCCAGTTACCTCCAGTTTGACTATAAAAGTTATTTATTGTGAAGCATATACAATTTATAATGGTACTAGTAGTAATAGACATGCAAGGGAAAACAAAGAAAACAATTACAATATTCCCCTGGTTTAATTGAGTAATTGGGGAAACTTAGCTGAAGCTTAACTAATACAATTTAGGTTCAGAAAGCTATGCCTAGAGACAAAAAGAAAAAGAGAGAAAGAGAGAGCGAGAGTTGGGGTGTCACTGTTCCCAGGCGCTCGGGTGATCTGATGACAAGCAAAGTTCCCAGCACGATCCTTGAAGGGAGAGGATCTGTTTCTGCCAGCTTCTTGGGAACAACAGCGGGTGGTGTCTCTCTTGAAGCACCCTGTTTGCTGCTTTACAGCTTTCTTATCCCCTTAGTCCAGCCTCTTCAAAGCATTCTTTTAATTGTGTAAATCAAGAGGGTCCCAAGCCATAAGTGACAGGGAAAATCCTGTTATATAACAGTTTCAATTTAAATGAATGACCTTTCTCAGTGACCAGGGGTTATCTGGTTTGGAACCTCTCAAGAAATGGATTAACAACCAGGAAAAACATCAAGTTTTAAGGAATAACCAGACACGTAGGAGCCAGCTTGAAATTATGGGGTTTTATTTTCTTTTTTTCCAATCCTCTTCCTTTTACAACAAGGTGTCTATGAAACGGCATCTTCACATCTTCTCTTAACTTTTTAATCCTGAGCCATTTTGGTTGTGGCCAGCCTCAAGGCACCCATGCTTACAAAATCAAATGGAGATGCGCAGAACTGAGACCGGTTTTCCTGTAGATTGTCTGAAGAGGCTTCATCTTTTGTTAAGTGCACTGACGGCGTCTGTCTTGGGGCGGTGGATTGTTCTTGGTGCTGTGTATTGAGCTGGTCCCTGAGGGAATCATGATTAATTGGTAACTGGTAGCAGCCAGGCCTGCAGTGATCCCAGGTCCCATGCCTCAAAACAGCCACAGTTGCACGAGCACCCATGTCACGAGTTTTGCCTGTCAGCAGCCAGAGGTGCAGGCCTCCGAGCCCAGAAGCCCTGCACCGATCTCCTCGCCAGCTGCCAGGCCTCGTGGCCGCAGCAGGGGCCACCATCGCTGCAGTTTTCAGCCCGCTGCACCTTAACACACACGGTCATCTATGTCACGAGTTTTGCCTGTCAGCAGCTCGAGGTGCAGTTCCCCCAAAACCCTGCACGAATCGTCTTGAAGCTTGGCAGGTTTCATGGCCTCGGCGAGGCTACCGCCCCTGCAGTTTTCACCCGGCTGTGGCGTAACACATACACGTGACGTGAGTTTTGCTTTCAAGAATGTGGGGTGCAGTTCTCCCAAGCCCCTGCACCGATCTTCTTGAAACTTGGCAGGCTTCATGCTCTCAACAGGGGCTACCACCCCTGCGAGCTTCACCCAAATCAGGCAACAAAACAACAAAGCTATCGATATTTCACTGATTCCCCATTATACCCTATGGCCGGGTCTCCGAGGCGGCTCCGAAGCTTCCTACTCACACAGGCCGACTCGTGACTACAATGGACTGCAGAACCCAGATCTCCTCTAAGCAGGATTACCTCTATCGTCACATCCACAGCTGCCCCATTCAGGCCATGGAAAGCTGTCTGTGCACCAGGCATGGCAGGATCGGCGCTGGGACAGTTGGCTGTGCCGACCTCAGAGAATGGGAGAGCTTTGCATCTCCCTGGGTGATTATAGGATCGTATTTCTGAAGACAGATGTACTTTTGGGGCATCCAGAAGCAAAGACACACATTTTAATGGGATGGAAAGTGGGTCAAACCTGTTTCAAAGGAAGTGTAGAGAGAGTGTCTGATCTTCTGGGGAAGGGATGTTGACTGTCAGCACGAAGTCTTCTTACATGAGCTCTGTACAATGGGAAACAGCAACGGAGAAGAGGTGGTGGGAGGTAGCCAGCAAAGTCAGTGACATTTAGGAGGCAGGAGCGCAATACTTGGACGTACCAAGTAGTTATTTCATCTCGGTGAGCAATTTTAATTCATTTTTAGCAAAATCTTAAAAACTTGAAGACCTGGACTTCTTCAGCTGTGCCATCACAAACCTGAAGGATTACAGGGAAAGGATTTTTGAGCTGCTTCAGGAGATCACCTACCTAGATTGATTTGATCAGGAACGTAATGAGGCCCCCAACTCAGAAGATAAAGATGATGAGGGTGACGTCTCTAAACATGCAGTCATTAGTTATGCCATTCAGTCAGGATCTAAATACAAAATTGAGACTAAAGTGACTGTGGAAGTGCTGGAGCACAAATCAGCTACGTGTGTCAGGTGAAGGGCAGTATCACATACTGCTCCTATTGGGTAATGCGGGGGGCGGGCAATGCACTTGCAAAGAGAGTAGTCATGGATGTTGTGCACGGTTAAAGGAGAGCTGCGCTTAGGAAAACATGAGTACACATCTTTACACTGAGATATAACTATATAAAAGCAGTTATTTTATTGCTGGTACCAAAAGCTTTTTTTTTTTCCATACCCATCATCTCATATTCGATGCTGTGGCACATTCAGTTCTGTGTTTTCTCTTCCTATAGAAAGAGAAAAAAGAGGGATGTTACTTCTAGTCCTGTCTTTTTTTAAAGATTTCTGGAGAAGGTTTTGTAGCTGAATTGAGTCAGATTTCAGAAGCTCATTTAAGATGAGTTTACAAACAAGCCTTTGAGGTTTAAGCAAAGCTGTAAGGAATTAATTTACCTGCCTTTCAGAAGGGGATGAGGAGGATGAAGCAGATGAAGACGAAGCTGGTCCATCAGGAGAGTACAAAGAAGACGAAGATGAAAATGTTGGAGGTTCAGATTTGGGGAGAGTGAAGAGGAGGAAGAAGCTGGCCTTTCATACCTGATGATGGACAAGATCCAGGCAGGACTTAGGCTTTTCTACTATAAGGCTCAGGATTTTCTTGACACTGTCTAGCTATAAATGTGTAATAAGTTAAACTTGTATAAGCAGAATCATGTAAATCCACTATCATACATGAGCAATAGAGTACTTTAGAGAGAGACCTTTTACGATCAAAGAAGTGCATTACAGTAGGGGAACCGCCGCTCTTTGGTATTCTCCGTTATCTTGCTCAAAATGAAATGCTTCAAGATTCATTACTTCACGGCCTTGTAGAATCAGTGTCATTCTGCCCCAGATCACCACGTCCGATATGGAGGAGAACGTGGCTGAAACAAATCCACCTGCCCTATCAGGATGCTCACAAGTGCCTGGGGCGCTTCAGCCTTGAGAGCCATGCCCTCACCATGCAGATCTGCAGGCTGTCAGGTGTGGGGCTGGGGCTTCCAGGCAGGGGGGAGAGGGTGAGTATGGAGGAGCTAGGGCCTGAGGGTGCAGGGGGCTGATCAGGATGTGAGGGCTGAGGCAAAGGGGAGACAGGCTGGGAATCCAGGAGTGAGGGCTGGCCACTGAGGAAGAAGTCAGGGAGAGGCTGGAGCTGTGGCCTTGGGAGCGCTGTGGGTCTGGCCATGCAGGGGAGAGCTGGGGCGGGGAGCGGAGACTTGCCCTGGGTGGGAGCGCATTGCCCTTGCCCTGGGTGGGAGCACAGGACGTTGAGCTGCTGTTAGTGGAGGGAGGTGGGTGGGAAGTTGGATCCTGGCATTTTGGGGAAAGAAAAGGGATTGCCCGAATCATCAAAGCTCTCCAAATCTTTTCTGAAGATTCGGAGAACTTTGTATTGATTTGGACCTTTCAATTGGTCCCCTGATTTGATTTGGATTCGGAGATTCGGCCATCGAATTGGGCCAAATCTCCTCTGAATCGAATCACCACCCGAAGCTTCGCACAGCCCTACTGCTCGGCTGGGTGGTCATAACACAGAGGAGAGAGCACGGGGAAGGCAGGATGCTGCTCGGTCTGTTTTAGAGGTGTCTATTCCAGCATTTTCGCTAAGGCCACTTGATTTGCCCTGAGATGATTTCTGGAGAGGTAATATTATGAGGGGGAAGGGCCATGCTGGCTGCCCCAGAGACAGCAATAGAGTTAAAGCTCCCCCAACCCAATATGCCTTAAATGTGCATCTCCTCCCAGGTCCTTTAAGGGACGAGTACTGGTCGGGAAGACCCCCTTGTGCCGAGGACAGGCCAAGCACCAGTGCTGTTGCAGTAGCTCTCTCTGTACCCCTGTGCCCAGGAGATCCATCTGGGCCCTTGCAGTTGAGCCATCTGGGACAAGGATGGTGCCTGGGATCCACAGGTGCAAGGTGATAAATAGCGTCTAATGGCCAGGGAGGGATTAGCCTCCCCCGGGCCCTGCAGAGCACACCCCTGCAGGAGGAAGGCATTTCCGATACAGGCTGGGCCTGGCACACACGTATTTATTACAGCTGTCACGGCAGGGGGCTGATGGTCTCTGACTTCCCCCGGCAGGTCCCCAGGCAGCCCTTGCCCTGGTAACATCTGAATTCCTCTGTACTTGCACTTCCTGACCTCTTGAATACTCTCGCTCCTCCTGCCAAGCTCAGCCGGGAGCCGCTGGCCCCTGTGGGCAGGGAGCAGGGGCAGAGTTGCGTGAAGGGGCTGATCTCAGCTCTGGGGGTTCAGAGAGACTCCGCGGGTCCGAGCCAGAGACCTGTTTGCCTGGGGAAGCCGTGCTGGTCTGGATTCCCACCGTGGCCTGGGCGCCGCTCCTCCTCGTGCTGCTCACACGCTGCTCGGGCACCCCGAAGGGGAGGGTCAGCCACGTCCTGGGCTTTATGAATCCCTGGTTCTCTTCCCACAGGTGTTTTTTCCAGTTTCTTGCCTTTTGGTCCTGCCCTGCCTGCCACAAAACCAGAGGCTCAGTGCGGATAAGGGGTTAATTTCTGTCATTCTTCCAGGTTCCCTCTCGCATCCCCACTGACTCAAGCGCCCGCAAAGTCCATGACTCTGGGCAGCACTGCCAGTCTCTCTTGGACACTGAGCGGTGAGCACAGGCACTACTGTGTCCACTGGGACCCACAAAACCAGGGCCAGGCCCCACAATTTCTCTGGCACAGCAAGCGGATCGAAGGGAATGGAGTCCCAGACCGATTCACCGTTTCCAACTCCAGCGCCATACGCTGTTTAACCACCACCAATGTCCCTGGGGAAGATGAGGCCATTTCCAGGTGTGCTGCAGGTTACAAGATTGGAGGTAGTTATGGGTATGTCAGTGTGACACAGTCAGATGAGGACCTGAGACAAAAACCTCCCTTGGGCTCGACGGGGTCTGTGTGGCTTGGATCTGTGCTCCATGACGAGTTTGCATGTCAGCAAGCTCTGCCAGCCCCTCGAGTAGCCACTCGCAGTCTAACAGGCCCTTCCTTGTCCTGCTCTGTCCTCGTACTCTTGGACAGGCACAGCAGCTTTTCACTGTTTCCCTCCTAGCAGCTCTCTGCCCTTGACTGTCAACATATATTCCTCCTCTTCTCTTTGTGTAGAAAGGACTAGAGGTTCAGAGACACCTTTCCACACCCACTATTAGCAAACGAAGGATGGGAATGCGTGGTACACAAACCCAGCACAGATTCAGGAAACATCTCCAAAATGTGTGGTTGCAGCCTTCTCCCCTCTGATTCCTTGACAGATGTGTGGTGCCCCCTTCAGAGGGAATCCCTTTCTTTAAGCAAAGAGCTAAACCGACACACCCCTTGAGGAGGAAGGGCAATCCCAGCTCCGGATTAAGGAGTATGCAGAGTGTCATCCCTAATCACACATAATCCCATTCGTATGCAGCCTTCGTCCCACATCCCTGCTCAGAGGTTAAGACAAGGGAAAGGAATTCTCGTTTGGGAAGAAACGAGTGACCTCTCCTCTTTTACTGTCCTCCTCGTGCTGCCTGCTGGGTCCCATCTTGTCCTGCTCTGTCATTGCATCCTTTGCCCAGGGGCAAAACAACTTGTAAGTGCTTCCCCTTAGCAGTTCTCTGCTGTACATGGTGGAGACTCATTCATCCCCTCCTCTGGTGCTTGCCGAGGTCTGTATGATTGGGAGCCCCTCTGCTCACCCAGCGTTCAGAAGCTCAGGGTGGCATCTCGGGTAAAGGACCAATCTCCATCAGGTGTCATTTCAACTCAAAGCTTATTTCTGTTGAGACCCCTTGGGTGCATGTGCCCTCCTTTGCAGGGTGAGAGCTTTCTGTAGACAAAGCATTGGACCCCATGGACGTCCTGATGAGGATGGGAAATCAGACCAATGAATACATAGCTATGTGGAGCGTCATCTCGGGTCACGGGTGCTTCCATCCTGACACTCGGTGAGCAAATTCTGTCTTCCAGATTCAGTCAGAGGGAAGAAAAATCAGTGGATGATGGCACTGCAGGGTGCTGGACTTTCAGATAGTTTCTAAACTCAACAAAAGTTGAAGTACCCCCCGGTGCCCTGGGAAATACACCTTGTGAGATGTTTGTCATGGGGGACAGTGGGCTTTGGCCAAATCTGGGGACTTGTTTGGGGTCTCTACAAAGGCACGAGAGAGAGGCAGATAGCAGAGGCAGACACACACTGTGGGTAAATGTGATCCCACCTGACTAGCTGGTGTTTCACATAACCTACATCACCGTGCTGCATTAAGAACTACATGGGCTCATTCTGTGATGTTTCTAGTAAGTGGGGGAGGTCGAGGCAGCAGCAGCCAGGGAGCAGGAAGCAGATTTGCATGAAGGAACAGATCTCAGGTCCGGGAGTCAGAGAGAGACTTGGAGGGTCCCAGCGAGAAACTTCCTCGGCTCAGGAAGCTGTCCCAGTCTGGATTCCCACCATAACCCCTCTCCTCCTTGTGCTGTTCACGTGCTGCTCGGGTAACTCATCAAAGGCCGCGTGCTGCAGATTACTTTTGCAGACCTGCCTGGGATGAACAGAGAAATGGGGAGCCCGCTGTACGAGAGGAGAGTAAAGGAACTGCCTTGTCCTGCCTTGTGAGAAGCAGACCGAGAGCGGAGATGACTGCTCTCTGCGATTACATCCGAGAGCCAAGAGCCATGCAGAAGAAAAGGAGAGTGCCAGCTCCAGAAAAAGTGAGTAAATAGGAGTCCCACATAGACACAGGCTGACGCTGAGAAGAAGGGTTGTAACCATCGGAGCAGGAGGCTCTGGAGCAGGTTCCCCGTGGGAGGGAACAACTCGATTGAAGAAGCAGATTGACAGATTTGAGCATGGGATGATATGTGGGATTGTCTGTGCTGGGAAGGGTGTGGGCATGAGCCAGGAGGTCCCGTCCAGGCCCGTGTTGCCCTGTCCACTCCAGTCCATCTTCAGAGAAAAACGACCCACCCGTTGCACACGGAAGAGGCCACGAGATGTCATTGGTGTCACACAAATCCCTTCCCTGCCCGGAGTGCGGCTGCCTGCTCTGTGCCCGTGTGTTACACAGGAGGAAACTGGTCCGGGGGGCAGTGCTGGAGGCGCTAGGGTGCGGGCGATGTGCTGTTCAGCCGGGAAGGGGCGGGGAGACGGGGTGGGCATCGCAGGGAGCACAGAGAAGGCAGGACGCTGCCAGGTCTGTTCTGCAGGGGCTGCTCCAGCGTTTTGGCTGAGGCCACTCGACCTCTTCCAACAAGATTTCTGGAGGCAGGAGCATGACTATTTTGATGGGAAAGGGTCCTGGTGGCTCCCCCAAAGACAGCAATAGACTTAAAGCTCCCTCTCCATCCCAGCAGCACAGAGAACTGCCACACTCATCACATGTACGCGTGTCTCAGAAGACAGTAAAGGCAAGAAAGCTAAATAGACGTACAAAAAACTAGAGCTCTTCCTTCCAAAATGATACCTTTCATGACACCAACTGGAGAATCACAAGAAAATTGTCCTTTTCTGCAAGCTTTCAGGATCAAAGTCCCTTTGTCAAGCTCTGGGGAAAGGATAGGTGGTACAAGATGGTAAGGAGTCCCTATAGGTAGGAAATCAACTTCATTTTTGCACGGAGGGAGCTGGAGATGGACGACTGTCCCTCTGGGGCCGTGAGAGTGTCTTTGTGAGCTGTGCCAAGTAGCTCTTTGCTGTGCTGGTCAGGTAGGACTCCTTCCCTGGAGGTGTCAGATGGCAAGCGGGGAAGTAACAAAAACTTCCTTCTTGTTCTGCAATGAAGTTTAAACCCCAAAAAAGAAAGCTACATACGCATTTCAATTGACCTAGCAGCTACAGGGAAGAAACGGCTAAATATGCATCTCAAGAGAAACTTGTAAAAGATACAGAAACATGTCCTGTATGTGACAAACACTTCTCCCAACTAACATCCTAAGGGGTAGGGCGTTCAAAATGTGTGAGCCATTCAATGTATGTCTGGAGTTTGAACAACAAACCCTCACCTGTACAAGCTACTGCAAATGTGCCCGGTTGATATACAGATACCCCACGACAGGTTTGGTGACACCTCTAAGTATCCTGTCCAACTGCTCAGACCGACAATTATAGGGTCTGCAGAGATGCACAAGTTTTACACCTAGACAAAGCAAGAACAGGAGCCAGCAATTACTAGTTATGATATGATGATCAATGCCCTTTTCTCCCTGTTTGTCTGGACTCTAAGTGGCCAACTATCAAGAAAAAATGCTTTGAAGTTATACAATGAAACAGTATAAGAACTAACAGAATTTGCCAGCGAAGTGTGCGCTGCAGGAGAAGCAGAGAGAGATCACTGCTACATCGCACCCAGCGTAACCAGCACCGGATCCTGCGTGGGGAAAGCTGCACAACTGGACCAGCTTCCTTCGCCGGCATTGGTGAGAGAACACTGTTGCTGCTGAATATGTACTAGGACTTGGTGGAGTAGCTCCTTTTATTTTGGGAAGGAGTCTTTTTCTGTCATTTGGTTTGATAAGCTTGATTGCAGTATTGTTATTAAAGCCTTTCTGCTATTGAACAACCGGGTGTTGTGGCAATTCTTGGGGCACTAGGTTTAAAACCCTGCTTTCTAAATGCAACAGTAGTAATTCTCTCTTTACCCATGGTGCGCAGGTACCCATCTGGTTCCCGGAGATCAAGCCATCTGGGACACGTATGGTGCCTGGGATCCCACAGGGCGCCTCTCTCTATGTGCAAGGGGATCGATGGCTTCTGAAATGGAGCCTGCTGCCGTGTTCAAATGAGAGCAGCCCAGCAGCCTTGGCATCGCATGTCTGTAGTGTCCCCATGTTTCAACATGGTTGTGGGAGCCCTTTCACTAAAACTCCTTCAACAAGGTTTAGTTACAGAGCCCCTGTTGCCATTTCAAAGCCCAGGATGCTGAATGCATGAGACATTGCTGGTGTTTTATTTCGAGTGGCTCTTGAGAGCCTCTCTTAATTCAAATCCTTCCTCCCCCACCACTGTATCATCCCAGGGCACATATAAAGATGCCCAGGAGTCATCACATACACACTCAGGTCTGAGAGAATTGGTAGACTCCAGGGCCATGAAGTCTGAAATGGAAAACCAAAGCCAGTTCATCCCAAAGACCAGAGCAAATAACACTCCTGTTGGCCCCATTTGGATGAGCCGTCTCAAGTCCTCTTCCTTCAAAGATGGCATTTCCTAGATTCCTTCTTGCACCAGCGTGTCTCCCTTGCTCTCACCACTGCGAAGGGCTGGGGCACATCCCCTTTCTGGGATCATGTTGGGGTCCATGCTGGAGCTTTCCCTCTGGGATTTTTTCCTACCAGGAATAGGTGTGAGTTTGGCCACTTGTTTCTTATTTTGTATTTATTAATGTATTAGATTTAAATGGCGCCTCACCCAAAAAGGACTTCAGGCAACTCACATAAGGAGGAAAAATCCTCCCGTGCTCCACAGGACAGCGCAGGGCTGGGACCAGCGCTCTATGCAATGCAGTTTTGCGAGTCAACAAAGCAATGGGTCTTGTCTCGTCTTGCTCTGCCATTACATCCTTTGCTGAGAGGCAACGCAGCTGCTTCCCTTTATCAGTTCTCTGCTCTCCATCGTGGACACTTGTTCATTCCCTCCTCGCTTGCTTGCCAAGGGCTGTAGGTCGGGAGCCCCTCAGCTCTCCCAGCATTCACACCCCCAGGATGGCTTGGAGTCATACACAAGTGTCTCCCAGGTGAAGGAATCATCTCCATTAGACGCTGTGCCAAACCAAGCCTTGCTTCCATTCAGGTCCCCACAGATGCATGTACCCTTCTCTGCAGAGCGAGAGAGCTTTCTATAAGCAAATCCCTGGAGCCCATTAATGGGGACATAACATCAGAGCAACAGCTCCATGGGGAGGCATGAAGTTTCATGTCAGATCGGACATGCTTCTGTTCTGACTCCCTCTCTGAACCACTTCTCTGCCCACAGTTGGTTTAAAGGGAGGTAAAATGGGTGGGCATGGGGTGCTGCATGGCCCTGGAATGGCAAATTGTTTCTAAGCCAAGAAAAAACCAGTTAAAACACACAGGTGCCCTGAGCTGTACACCTGTGCAACACACCTCTGTGAGAGCTTGTCCTGACGGAGGATGGGCTTTGGTTGGCCAAGGTTTTGGGAGTCTGGGCTTGAATTCAGTGCAAAGGTGCAGGAAAGAAGCAGGTAGATCTTACTCTATGGGTGGTCTTTGGGGAGAGGATCGCCTCTGGATAATGCATGCATCTGGCTAACCAGCTCTTGCATTCTGTGTCCTACACTGTCATAAGACCAGAGTTTGTTCCTATTTTCACAGTAACATGGAGGCATTGGTGGTAGTTTTAGGAGTAAGGGGGGGAAGGACTGGCAGTGGCAGCCAGTGAGCAGGCGCAGATTTGCACGAAGGGGCTGATCTCAGCGGTGGGGATTGAACAGATGAGAAGAGGGTCCCAGCCACAAACCCGCTTGGCTGGGGAAGCCGAGCTAGTCTGGATTCCTGCCATGGCCTGGGCCCCGCTCCTCCTCGTGCTGCTCATGTACTGCTCGGGTAACCCATAAAACACTTCTGCAAATGTCTGCATTGCTTTGCTTAATTAATTTTCATTGTTTCATGCCTTTATTCTCTTGCAATGTGCTGCATAATAGAGGTGTAATTATGATAATAGATGAATGGCTGTCATCCTTCCAGGTTCCTTCTCGCAGCCCACCCTGACACAGGCACCCTCAGAGTCTGTCCCTGGGAACACCATTAAACTCCCCTGCACGCTGAGCAGTCAGTACAGGAGTTACAGTGTTGGTTGTACCAACAGAGACCTGACCAGGCCCTGCGATTTCTATGGTACGGTTCAGACAGCAAAGGGGATGGAGCCTCAGATCGATTCGCTGGCTCCAGCTCTGGTGCCAGTCGCTATCTAACCATCACCGACACCCAAGCAGACAATGAGGCCACTTACTGGTGTGGTTTAGATGATAGCATTAGTGGCAATTTCGGGTTTCACAGTGCCACTGTGACAAACCCCTCCCCTGCCCTCCCTGCGGCTGTGCTCACATCAGAGCTGGGCTCCAGGCAGAGCTTCGAGTGCCCACAAAGGAGCTGTATCTGGATCCTGGCATGCAGCTTCTCACCCCTCCCAGGGCCCATCATGACCTCGTCTGCTGTTATACTCCCTACGTGTGGGCAGAGCTGCTTATTAGTTTTGTGTCTCCCAAGATGCCTGTCAGGGCCTTACAGAGAGGTGTCCTCTGCCAACTTGCCTGCAGAAATCTGAAGGCTCCGAAATACTTGTATCGACAAGCCACAGGTGGGTTTGTGTTACAGAGAGAGACAGCTCAGATTCAAGAGTCATCTCCGCTTGGACCAAACCTTGCCAAAACCTTCTTTGCTCTTCTTCCCTGAGACATGTGTCCCCTTGATGTAAAATGTAAGCTCTGCTTGCGTGCCAAGATCTGGAACTCAGGGACCCATCACTGAGCACAAAAAGATCCCAGCGCGAGACTCCTGGGTATAAGGAGGATCATTGCTCATCCATCATGCTTCCACCCCAGGTGATGTAAAATGGAAGGGACTGGTAATTCAGACAGAGATGTCCTGTGCTGCCAAAGCCAATGCTGACTGTCATTCATGAAGAGTTTCTTGCCACCCTGGATTTGTCTCATAGACGCTGCTCTCTAGCCATCACGGTGTGGGTGCAGGCAGATGTAGCATTTGAAGCATTTCCCAGTACAGGTGTACACTTCAAAACCAGGGTGTTTCTGAAGTGAACAGAGGTATGAGCCCTGTTGTGCCTCCCAGCTGGAGAGTTTGAAGTCACTCGGTCTCCCTGCAGTGACTTGCTCTCTGGACCAGGATGCAATTGTGGGATGCAGCGACCTCCAGCTCTGCCTGATGCAGGGAGTGGGGGGAGAGGCAGAGCGGGCAGTCAATGTGGCTTTGCCACCCCGGTCTTCTCGGGGCTGTGGCTCCACGCAACCTCCTCAGTAGCTGAGGGAGAGATCAGAGCTGGTGTCTGTGAGTGGTCTCCTCTCCGCTTTGCCTCCAGTCTCTTGGAAACCCCCATTGCCAGATCCAGGACACCCTGGAACCAGGGGAGACGAGGTATTGCTATATGTGCTGCAAGTGATGTGCTAGCTAGATGTACCTGCCGTGTGTACATGCTACATATACGTTGAAGTGATGTGATAACTCCCCTTCACACACAGCATAGGCCTGGGTCCCCAGCACTGGGAATGTACAGCTGAAAAGCAGGCGCACAGAAGCAGAGGCAGCAGTGCAGGCAGATGTGAGACATCCGTTTGTGGAAGGAAGTCGGCCGTGTGCGATCGGAGCCCCCACGTGCCAGAAGTGGAACAAGAGCAGCAGAGACTTCCTGGGATGAAGCGGCTTGTTCATCCTAGGGAGAGGCAGGCTGAGAAGGGAGCTGACCGCTCTCTGGAAATACTGCTCAGAGGGAGAAGAGCCACACAAGAGGAAAGACAACGCCAGCCCCAGGAGAAGTGGGGAAATAGGGGTCACACATACAAATAGGCTGAAGCTGAGAAGAAGGATTGTAAGCATCAGAGCAGGAGGCTCTGGAGCAGGTTCCCCAGCTGGGTGGTCCTCACGGGGGGAGAGCACAGAGAAGGGAGGATGCTACTCGGTCTGTTTTGGGGGTGTCTGTTCCAGGATTGTGGCTGAAGTCACTCGATCTGCCACGAGAAGATTTCTGGAGGCAGTAAAGTGACTCTTATGATGAGAAAGGGCCCTGCTGGCTGCTCCAGAGACAGCCATGGAGTTAAACATGCCCCTGCACAGGCCTTAAATGTGGAGCTCTTGCCAGGTGCCCTGAGGGAAAGGGGCTGGGGCTGGAAGTCCTCTTTGTGCTGAGGACAGGGCAGCCGCCAGGTTTGTTATAATCATTCTTGCTGCAGCCTTGGGGTCTGAAGATCCCTCTGATTCCTGGACATCACGTCATGTGGGACATGGATGGTGCCTGGGATCCTGCAGGGACCATCCTCTCTTATGTGCAACATGGTAAATGGCTTCTAAAAACCACCCCAGGCCCTTACTGAGGATTTTATTGCCAAGGGGAGACCTTTCAGGTATGGGCTGAGCCTGCAATACACTGGAGCAGATGAAATCATGTCACAGGAGTGGAGGGATCCCCAGGGCCTTGCAGAGGATTTCACTGCATGTATCCAGTCTCGTCCCATCTCCTCTTGAAGCCCCCCAGGGTAGGGGAGAGCATCACCTCCCTTGGGAGCCCTTTCCAGATGCAGGCAACCCTCACCAGGAAAAAGCTCTTTCTAACGTCCAACCTAAACCTGCTCTCCATCGATTTGTGGCCGTTGTTCCTAGTTACTGGAGGGGGTGTCCTAGTGAATAGAGCATCTCCTAGTCCCTGCTGTGCTTCCCTGATGAAATGATAGGCGGCCACAAGATCACCTCTCAGCCTGCTCTGGTGCCGGCCGACGAGATTCGGTCTCTCCGGCTCTCCTCGTAGGGCCTTGCCTCCAAGTGGGACACTTGTGTTACAGGTTGGCTTAGGGCTGTGCGAGGCTTCGGACCATGCTTCAGATCTGGAGAAGCTTTGGATGCTTCGGCATCCAAAGCAGCATGTCCGGATTGAAACGCTGGCTTCGTTAGGCTTTCCAAAGCACTTCGGAAAAGCTTCAGCGATCCGGCCATAGGGTATCATGGGGAATCAATGAAATATCTATAATGCTATTGTTTTTTGTCTGATTTAAATGAAATGTGCAGGGATGGTAGCCTCTGCTGAGAGGATGAAGCCTGCCACGTTTCAAGGAGGTATGTGCAGGGGTTTGGGGGGAACTGCACCCCAAATTCTTGAAAGCAAACTCCTGTCATGTGTACGTGTTACACCACAGGGCAGTGAAAAGTGCAGGGGTGGTGGCCCCTGGGGAGCCCACAAAGCCTGCCAAGTTTCAAGAAGATCGGTGCAGGGGTTTGGGGGAACTGGCCCTCGAGCTGCAGACAAGCCAAACTCATGCCGTGGTGACACTGTGTGTGTGAAGGCACAGCAGGGCGATAGCTGCAGGCCTGCGAGCCCCTGCTGCGGCCACAGCGTCTGCCAGCTGTGGAGGAGGTGGGGGCAGGGGCTTTTGGGGCCCTGCACCCCTAGCTGCGGACAGGCAAAACTCATGCAGAGGGTGCTTGTGGGACTGACTGTCTCTGTCTTGGGGCAATTGATTGTATTGATCATTCCCTCTCCTTAGTCTGTGGGTTTGTAGGTGTTAATGGTTGCTAACTGACTAATTATCTAGTAGCTAATAGTAGCTAGGTCCTGTGTGTTGAGCTGGTCCCTGAGTGAATCATGATTGATTGGTAACTGGTAAGGCAGTAGCTTAGCAGCCAGGACTGCAGTGGTCCCCCCACCCCGTGCCTCGAGACAGACACGATTGCACAAGCACCCATGTCACGAGTTGTGCCTGAGACACGGGAGGACACTCTCTTATCAAGACTTGCTCCAAATAGTGGAACTGAACAGTTCATCTATTGATCTGTATTTATCTTATTAAAACAAGGAATGATCACACAAAATAAGGAGAAGATCACAATCCTGAGAAAATGATCTTTATTTAATGAGACTAAAAGGCTCTGGGGACATCGGTCAGAAAGGACCAGGAGCTGCTGGCAGGATCAGACAGGGAACACATTTGCAAGAAGGAGCTGATCTTCTCTTTGGAGGTCTAGGACACTCTGAGTTTCCACCAAAGACCACTTTGCCTCCGGAAGCGCAGCCTGGGTGTGCTGCCTTGGTCTTGGGCCATCCCCCTTCTGGCTGCTTGGTAGCAGGAAGAGGGTTTCCACCCAAGCAGGAGCTCGGTTGTGTCCACAGGCCCCCTCATCTATGTCCCAAACGGTGGTCCGGCCTCTCTTCCACCACCTCCTCCTTTAGGAGTGCCTGCCTTGGCCTCTTCTCCAGCCAGATCCTTCTTCACCATTTCTTCTCTCCAAGCCTGTGCTCTGCCCTCCGCAGCCTGTGGCGGCCCCTCTCTGCACCGGTCCTTCTGACTCGCTTCCCCTGAGCCATTCGCATGTGGTTTCTCTCGTGACAACACTACTGTCGAGGAGCTTCTCGCTTTGATGGGAAGTCCTTGGCTTCAGAGAGGGGCTCAGCGCTTGGGCCCTTTTATAAGGGAGCTGCTGGCCAGCCAAGTCCCATGTCATCACTCACCGGGGGCCAACCAGACTTGGCTTGTCCATATATGACCATCAGATGGGTCCCCATCCAGTCCAAGCGCCCATATAGGGAAACACATGGCTATTATGACTGTGGGCATTGCCCTTACATGGGCACGGGACTTCTGAGTGGTTTTTATGGCCATGTTTGGTCGTATATGTGTGTTTTCTTATATGGCCAAAAGCCGTGTGGATGCCTGGAACTAGGACATGGGAGCAGTGGAGACAGTGGTCTGGTGCTCTGGAGAAGTATCAGATCCCCTCCTTTCACTGGAGGAGCACTGCATTCAGCCTCCTGATTCGGAGAAGGGGGGAGTCAGTGGATCCCCTGAGATGTCCTCTTCTGTTCAGTCATCGCCCCTCTCCGTTCTGATCTCAGCAAATCCAGACGCTTTCTGTGGCCATGGTCAGTGCTGACTTCTCACGTGCAAGAAGCCTGCTGCCACTTGAATGATCCCCATCACAAAAGAACCGAAATGACGTTCCCTGTTGTCACCAAGTGTGGTTTACCTACGTGCTCATCCCTTGCTTGCAGCTGAGCTCTCCCTTTACCCCTATCTCATGCCAAGGTCTGTCCTTACCGGAAGCACAGGACGTCCCCCTCCCACAGCGTGGCAGCCGCAAACCCCACCTTAGCAAATCCACACTACTACCCTCTGCTTGTCCCTGTCTCCCTAGACATGCCATGTTGTGTTCTTCCCGGGCTCAGCCTGATCCCCAAATCTGATCTGAGAAGTTGGCCAAGTGTCTCTTGGAAGAACAAACGCTAAGAGGGATTGTGAGGGGAAACCCTCGAGGGAGGTCACTGCAGAGGGCTGCGTGAGGTTGCGTTACTGAGCTGGGATGCTTTGTGATGTACATAAGTGAGCTCCTCTGTGGTACTCAGCTGGCCCGAAGACCCAAGTGTCTATGAAGTCACTGGCCCTGTGTCTTGACTTCGGGGTCTGATGTCAGAGCCTAGCCTAGGCCTTTGTGAGGAAACCGCCAGGGTGATCTCATAACAGACAAACTTGTGAGGTGTCTCACTAAGGACTGACGGACGGACTGATTTCCTCAGGACTCTCATAACTACATTCAAGTATAAGTCTCAGTAAAACAGCTCACATACCACTGACATACAGGGGCAGGAAGACGAGGGAGGCAGTGACGGCTCAATGCCAGCTCTCCCCTTGACTTGAGAGAGACCAAAGAGTTGGAGCGTCGTGCTCAGTCCCAAGTCGGTTTGTGCCCAGAGAGGAGGGGGTTTAGGGAAAGAAGAGCTCGTGGGCCCAGGCACGATCCCAGAGGGAAGGGATGTCCCCACAAGCTGGGAGGGAGGATGAAATGAATACGGCCAAGTGGGATTTTAGCGTGACTCTCCTGGGAGTGGGTGTTTCCTTTCAAGCCCCAGCTCCTGGAGGCCTGTGATTGTGGCAGAACCGCGCTGCCAATGAGGAGTGGGGGCTGTGCCCCACGTGTCTGGAGCACAGCAGCAAATCCCAAAGAGGGGAAAGCCAAAGACAAGGACATTTAAGATTACAAGTGTTGGTTGCAACCAGAGTCCTGATTTTGCAAGGGTGAAAGACGGGTGTGGGATGCACCTGGGCTTTCCCCATTTTCTCACCGGGATTAACTGGGGAGGAGTTGTCCAAATATGAACAATCCACGGTCACCACACCTGATGGCCATATATGGACGTTTGGATGGTTATAGGACAGCTTGATGGCCATATATGGATAGAGCCTATGTGATTGGTCAGCTGCAGTCAGCAGCTCCTCTATAAATAGGGCCAGCTGAAGCTCTGGCTAGTGACCCGAGTGGGAAGCTGCTCCCAGACATGGGGTGCTCCCACTGCTGGGGCTTGGTGGCCGTCAGGAGCTTGTCCGCTCATGGCAAGAGGCTGTTGGAGGCAAAACAGAAGTGGAAGCTGTTGCAAATGGTGGCAGGCAGAATGCATCGTGGGAGGCCATCACTGCGGCTGTCCCAGAAGGCTTCTTCCATCTTGAGTCTGCAGCAACCGAACAGAGGTGTTGGCAGCATAGGGGAGGAGGACAAGTCCGGGGATCCCGTGTCGTCTCCTCCTCTTCCTCCTCCAGGAGATCAGTGACTCCACAGCACCGCTGCTTGTCCTCAGGAGCAGGGAGATCCAGTGTCTGCACAGCGCTGCTGCTCCTTCCCTGAAATGGGGATCCAGTGTGTCTCCAGCACTGCCGCGGCTTTCTCTGAAATGAGGCGATCCTGTGTTTGTGGTGAGACACCAGGACATTCGCTGCCTCTGCTGCGTCTCTGAAGTGGGGCAATGCAGTATTCCCACAGCACTGCTGCTTGTGGCAAGAAACCAGGACATTCGCCGTCTCCTGCTCGTCCTCCAGGAATGGCTCATGTAGCCACGTTGCTGGCCAGTGCATTGACTTCTCCTGCTGCTGCGGGTCTGCCCTCCGCCTCCATGCCCTGGGCCATCCTCCATAATGCTGTAGTTCTGTAATTAAGAGAATTAAGTTTAATTAATAAAAAATAAATATTTATTTAGTGCATATCCAGGTGTGTCTTTGACTCGTTGTGTTGGTCTCCGCTTGGGCTCATGGGTGGTGCTTGGACATGCTGTGATTTCACGCTTCCCCGGCACTTTGAGTTTGGACCTGATGGGGTACAGTATTCTCTGTCCATAAAAAGGAGTGAGGCACATCAGTCCCCTTTAGCAAGGTGATGCTGTTGCTCTTCACAGCGACAGCTCAGAGGGAACATAAAATACTGCCCTTGTTGTGTCCTGAAGCTTTGCACATCACTGTGTGCATGGACCAGGAGAAGGAGTCTGTAAGCAGTCAGGTCCAGCGCTTGTTCCACCTATGAGGGGCCTGGGCGGATGTCAAGGCAGGAGGATCTGCTCATGCTTTCTGGTGCTCCAACCTACTCCTCCAGGGGTTTTCAACCTGTTTTGGTTGAAGTTCCCCCAGTGACTGGACATGGAAAATGAGGCAGCGTCAGAAGGTGGAGAGGGATCAGTGGGGTGGAGGGCATGCCAATGTTATTCATGGGATGGACAGAGACCTCCACACTCCCCACTGCACCGGGGGAGGAGATGTAACCGGCGCCCGTCTGGAAGGCTGAGAAGTAGGACTGTGCAAAGCTTCGATTTGGCGGAGATTCAGTTCAATTTGGTGGCTGGATCTCCGAATCTGAACTGAATCAGAAGACCTTTTAATCTCTCCAAATCGAATCAGAACCTCTGAATTGATTTGGAGAGATTCGGAAAGAGTCTGCGATTCAGACATAGACACGGTTTTAAATGTTTTTTCTACATAAGTCTAGGTAGCAGATGGCTCGTGAACACTGCGATGCTGGGGCGCATGCAGCATCCCACAGGAGCATGGGGGCGCCCCCCAGCACACTCGGCAGCAGACCCAGAAGTGGACCAGAAGCACTTCCGGTCCACTTCTGGGTCCGCTGGGTAGTGCACCGGGGCCCTCCTGCACCCCCCCAGCTTGGTGACCGGTGCCTCCTGGGTCTGGGGTGACACCCAGGGTCCCCCCTGAGGCCGACTGCAGAGCCTGGGGGATGGGGGGGCCCTGATGCGCTCCCCGGAAGACCCAGAAGTAGACTGAAAGTACTTGTGGTCCGCTTCCGGGTTCACCACCGAGCATGTGGGGGGCGGGGGTGGGGGGTGTGGTTTGGCCCAACTTGGGCCAAATCCAAATCCGAATCACGTAGGGCCTGTTTTGCACACCCCTACTGAGAAGGCCCCTGAAGACACAGGCTGTCCTAGTGTGGAGAAGAGGGAAGAGATGCTGGATCTCCGGAGCCGGCCTTTTCAGGGCAGTTGTCAAGTCCCCGTTCGGTTACTTCTGCAAATCCAGAGCCCTTGTGTGACAAGCTGCAGTGATGACCTCCCCTGTGCAAAGAGGCTGCTGCCATTTGGACAATGGTTCCTTTCAATCAGGACTTGAAATGTCATTTCTTGGTGTTGCTGACTCTTTTACCTAAGCTTCTGTTTCTTGGCTGCATTTGGGCAGGTTGCTCTTCCTTCATTACCAATCCAGTAAGATTGGTCCTTACTGGAAACACCGAACTTCCCCCTGCACAGAATGGATCATCTGACCCCTCCAGAGCAAAATACAGTATTAACTAACCTCTTGCTCATCGCTGGGTCTCCTTAGAGATGCCATGCTGTGCCGTTTCCGGTGCATCCTGGTCCCCAAATGACATCTCTCACGTAAGCATCCCCTCCGTGCATGCTTCCATAGCACTCTGACAGCCTGGACTGGTAGCGGGCCTTGAACCCCACTGAAATCACCAGACGAGTGTCCTGATATGATTTGAGGACTTGGGCATCCTGAATGTCCCTTGTGTATCTAGGCCGTGTGGCAAAAGCCAGCCCTGGGCCTGGCACAAGTCCTGGCCGACTCGCTATGGCTCCCCACGCAGAGCACTGTTTCCCAGAACTGCTTGCACCTGGATTTCTATTTTAAATCCGGCCACAGTGAATGTGTAATCCTTCTCCCAACAATGGGCCTGCCCTCCCCAGAGTGCCCACACAGGGTAATAGGGGGCGTGTGGGTGTGTAAGTAAGATTAGACACACATGCACCTAATAAATAAATAATATTTATGTGCAATATGTTGACACACAATGAAATAGCCCTGCTTGTTAAAATGTACTGCGCAACCATTTTACTAGCTGACCCCCACAGCACCACTGTAAGAAAGGCATGCAGGTGTACAGCCTGAAGACCAGGCTGAGGGGTGAGCTCCACTTACGAGGTCATGACAGATCACTTCTGTATTTAGCCAGTACAGCCTAATTCAGGGCATTGTGTGTGTGGGTGTGTGCTGCATCAGGAGATGCTGCACTAACAGGTAGTAGAGCAAGTCCCAGGGGTACAGAAGTAAGTGTTGTAATGTTTGGGCTTACTATATACTTTCAGTGCCTGAATAAAATATCTTGTAATGGGCTTAATATATACTTTCAGTGCCTGAGTCTCTTTTAATGTCCTGCAATATTCCCTTTGCTCTGTGGGCAAGTATGGTGGCAGCTGTAGCAACAGCTCAACGACTGCCTCTTCCTTCCAACCATCTTTAGGACAGACTGCTGCAGGAAGGTCTATTCACAGTATATTTCTAGGCCCCAGCTTTAGTGAATCTCCCCAGAAACGCTCCCCTAGTATCTCCAGGTCACCACTCCTTCAACGGACTCTACATGAAAGGAGCACGTGTCTGTTTAGTGACACATCTTAACCACTGGAGAGTGAAATGATGTTGTCAAGATGGGAATGTATGGCTGACGGGCACGGCGAGTCACTGCCACGGCTGTGAGCTACGTCTCGTACTTACCTGGTCTCAGCAGCTGCTCTTCAGCCCCAGGTTGAATGGTTTATGGTGAAGGCTTTAACAAATTATATGCCGTAATACAGTGCACCTACAGATACTGCTTTGCAACCAGTGGAGACTAAGCTATGTGCACTTATTTCCCAATGTTTGGAAGGACCACTGTCAACCTTCAGTATTTTCAGTTCATCTTTCCCTTTTCTCATTCTGCATTGGGGCTGGCAGAGCTTCCTGCAGTCTGATACACTCTCTGGTGGGCTTGAGAGACAGGCAGGCAGGGCTGGGGCATCCGCAGGGGCTGCGCAGGCAAGAGATGAAGCATGTCTCAGTGACACAGGAAGATCGCTGTGTGGGCTGTGCTAAATACACTCAAGTGACCAGAGAAAACTGCCTGATCATTTCTTGGCCATGATGTAAGTGCCTGCCTTACACACTCACACACACAGCACACACAATAACCTCTGGAGCACGACTGAGCTCCCTGCTGTGTGTCAAGGCAGAGCTTTCCCACCGTGGTCTGCTCCACGTGCTGGACAATGGGAGGCCCCTGGGTCGGCAACTCACATTTTACAACTCAGGCTACGCGGTGCACCTGCCTTTGCACGTAAAACACTTCACGTGGAGAAGGGGACCGAGGTGGGATAACGCGTGATAGATGAAGACCAAGCTGTTAGATGGGTGAGGAGGAATCTGAGTTAAGCATAAAATGATAGCGGTTTGTCGTGTCTCAGCTCTTGCAGCAGTCGTGCCTTCCTAAAAACAGAACTTTTAATGATCCTTGAGAAATGGCTGCTCCCTCTTCCCATTACAGGGAAGTGAAGGACATGGCACCGTTTAATGCAGAAAACGAAAGAGCTAACCCTGTAGAATGTCACACATAACAGCACTTATTCTGTGGACATTTGATTAGGGAAATCCTGCAGTCGTCTCCACCTCTCCCTGCAGAACGGCACCGATTCTTCCTACAATTCTCCCCTGGTCGTCTACTAGCTGAGTGGGAACAGGGACATCTCCAGTGGTGGTGAAGTGCCAGGATCCAGGACAGGGACATTTCTACCCAGGAGAAGTGGGACAATCGGTGCCTTCTCCTTTGCTTGAGGAAGGGTGAGGGAGCCTGAAAGCTTGCAAATAATAACTTTTTTTGCAACTATACTTGGTCTAATAGAAGATATCGCCCTGCAGTATCTGAGATAACCACTTCTTTCACTGTCCCTTTTTCACTTCCTCTTAACTTTGGAACACTTTTTCTTTCCAGAATAAAAGTGCTCATGCTTCATCTCACCAACAAATAAATACTGTTCCTGGAAATGGTCAGTGAGTTTAGCTCCACTGGTTTTGTGTCCATGCGTGAGAGGGGAAAACGGCACTTTCCTGTTGGCTGCACTCACAGGTCATAACTAAGACCTGAGCTGGCTGCAACTAGCCCAAACGGACCTGGGTCTGCAGCTGTGCTGAGGAACGGGGCACTGTGTTCAAACATCTGCTTAATGCATCAAGATGGTGTGCAAGTCTTTGGGGCCTGGACCTGTGGTTCTGGTCATTAGAGACCTTCGTGTAAGCACTGCAGTTCATCAAGGATGAGCCTTTTTGCAGGTAAGAGTACATGGATGTGGAAATTGTGGGTGGGTGCAGCTACCAGGCCACACTTCAAAGGTAAGCTGAACTTTGAGCTGACTTAAGAGTTCAACATGTCCACTCCAGACACTTCAGAGATGAGAAAGGGCCACGGGGTGGTGGGGACAGAAGAAAGGGGAGGTGGCGGTTGTACACAATCCAAAACGAGGTCTTACTTTGTAAAGCTGTGTTCCTGCTGAGAGTCCTACCCTTCTCAATCCTTGATTATATCTGTATCTAGATCTATCTTGTCCATAATGGCCCGAAGAATAATGGAGAAAACTCGAACTAATTGGAAATCGTTGGGTATTGGTTTCCCTCAAGAGTCTGAGAAGGAGGCTGCTCGTTCTCCATGCCGCTTTCTGCTGTACTTGTTTCCCAAATACCAAGTGTTATCTCTGAAAAATGTGATGAGGAACAAATTGTGAAAACGGTTCTCGGTTTTCTTCATTTCCTACTGCCATGCTCTGAGCAGCAGGCTGGGGTCCTGACGCCGGCGTCCTCCAAGAGCCAAGTGTCTGCTTTCACTCCAATGACTTTCACTTCCCCGAGGGATGTCTGAACACCTGGCGGCTGCCTGAACATCCCAGGGCCAGCCACGCACAAAACACCAGCTAACTCCTAATGTTATCATAATTTCCGTACAATATTAATGAATGCTGAATCAAAGGGAGGAGGAAGAAAGAGGAGCAGTAGGGTTGCAAATACATCTTGTTAAGAAGCACTCTGACCTTTGCAAAGACATCTTGTTCATGAGAGTGCAACTGTTGAAAAAGATGACCTTCAACAGGACTGTTTAACTAATAAATATTTTATTGCATTAAATAATAGAAACAGAAATGTTTTAACTATATACAGTTGGCCATCTCAGGAATGGAGGTTGCGCAGCCATTCTGCAGACCCTGTCTGGATGCACGTCCATGCTTTTGCCACATGTAGATGAAAACCGGAACTGACCCAGGCTGGGGGCTAAAAACCTGATCCTGCCAAACCTTCCCGGAGCCCAGAAATCCCCTGCAGATCCTGCATACCCATAATCCCTCCCGTGGATTGTGCTTACCCTCCACCCTCCCAGATTGTGCCTACCCATTCCCCACCCAACCCCCCATGCATTGCACCCCCCACCCCCTTCCCCTGCAGACATCCCCTGCCCCCTGCCCCTCTGCCGATGCCCCCCTAACTAGGGTTACCAGGGGAGCAGGGAAATGTGGGTTGGGAATGAGGAGCACCAGCAGGGCTGGGGGAGGTCAGGAGTGAGGGATGCCGGTAGGGCTGGGAGGGAGCGGGGGGCTGCACACCTGAGACACCTGAGCTGGAGCAGGCATTTCTCAGTTAAACAGGCTCTGTGCACCCAGCCAGGGGCGTACACACACAACTTCACCAAACCATTTCTATTGCATACGGATGCCTCCAACGCGGCAGTAGGTGCGGTGCTGTCCCAGACACGGGAGGTGGGGAACATCCAGTGGCCTCCATTAGTCAATATTGCTATTGGGTCTGCTCCCCAGTGGGACACATGGGTTCATGCCTGTTGTGTCCCTGGGAGCCGAAGACCCGGGCGCCCCAGCGAAGAGCCAGGAGGTAGGAGCTCGGCCGTGAGAGGGGGCGAGTGAGCCCAGGGGTGCTTGTACAGCGTGAGGAAGTGTGAGTGTGTGCGTGAGTGAGTGTGTGCATGTGTGTGTTTGGGGCCATGCTGGGCAGGACATGTCAGCTGAGTGGAGCCCGGGAGGGAACCCCCCCACAAGTCCCTACTTAGCTGAGCCCCCCCGGGAGCCCCGGGAACAGAGCGCACGAACAGGTGCAGCCCAACTGGGGAGCAGGGGTTTGCACAGGAGCTCGTGCAGAGGGGCACGTACAGGGCGCCCAGAGGGCTGCTCCAAGCAAGCGGCCTGAGCCCACGGGCCTAAAGAGCAGCTGCTGAGACCAGGTAAGTACGAGACGTAGTTCGCAGCCGTGGCAGTGGCTCACCATGCCTGTCAGCTTCAGCTTCCCCGCACCCAGACCCCAGGCAGACAGAGCGTGCAGCCCTGGCCCTGGACGGCGGGGGTGCCTGGGGTGGCAGCGGTGCTGGCCTCGAGCCCAGGCGCTCCCCCACTTGTGGGATGTGCTCCTTGCTGGAGTCCCTGGAGGGCCGAGTGCGGGAGCCTGAGCAGGAGGGACGCCAGCTATGCACATCGGGGCCTATGAAGACCACATCGACAACTACCGCCGGGCCCTACTCCAGGGAAACGGCACAGAGAAGGATGGGGAGGAGAAGGGGGAGGAGGTGGCCACGAAGAAGACTGGCCACAAAAACCCCCTGGAGCTACCTGGAAAACAGTCGTCTCCAGGTCCAGCGCACACAGAGCTGGGCCACTCCTCCCTGGCACTGCACTACAGGTAGCTCCCCGCCCCACGCAGGAGACTCTGACAGAGACACCGGAGGAGGAGGTAAGTGCTCAGGAGGTAAGTATTCCCACTCAGAGGAGGGCACGCTGGGTGGAGGGAAATCTCTCCTGAGGGGCACGGAGGGACCTATCTGCCGTCCGGACCCCTTAGCCTGAGAGGTCTGCCCGGGGACTTGCACCCAGGAAAGCTCCCTTGTGCAGGACACGAACAAAACTTCTTTGCAAAATGCTAACGGTCTGGTTCTCTCACAGCGTCTCAGGACATCGAGGGGGTCAGCTGGGGCCTCAGCTGCCTGGACGCCAGTGCCAGGAGCATGGGGAACAAGCAGGAGGAGCTAGCCCGCCGGCTCCTAGTGGGCAATATGACCTGGCAGGGATCGCAGAGGGGAGGCTGCAGGTGCTGCCTGGGACAGGCGGCAGCAGCAATTATCGCTGGTGCTCGCTGCGCCCCATGCCCAGTGCTGGTCCCAGGTGACAGGGCAGCCTCCTCTCCTCCAGGGCACAGATCCAGGGGATCACCACCGGGAGGGCTACCGAGCTTTGCTGGACTCCTAAGAGATTATGTTTGCACTTGTGCCTGGCATCTTGGGCATCATACTCATGCTGGTGCTAGCACTGGGCCTCCTTGTCCACCATCCCCATCTGCGTCAGCTCCAGCTCATACTTGAGCTTGCACTCCTCAGCTTCCAGCTGCAGCTGGGATTTGCACAAGTCCCACTCAGAGGACGGCCCCTCGGGTTCTGCATGGACGCGCGGAGGTGATCTTGTGGCCTGGTTATCATCACACAGGATCTGAATCAGGTCTTCTCTCCTCTGCTCCTTCCTCTCTTTCATCACCTCTTTCAAGTTGACCACAGTCATGTGGTCATACTCGTCAGCCATTCCAGCTATCTACACTGCCCACTTGACCCAATGCCAAATGAGAGATTGTTTGCTCCAGGGTTTCCAGCGACTCTGTTCCCTTCCCCAAATGATGCCTTCAAGACAGCAGGTTGTCAGATCCCACAGCTAGCATGACACGTGGTGGGCCAGTAGCAGGTATTCCTGTGTTGAGCCATCTGCCTCACTGCGCCCAACCACCTTCTAGGCTCCAAGTGCCTCAATGGGGGCACCTCACATCCAGCCGACCCCACTCCTGGTGCACACCTGCAAGCCTGGGGGTCATGAAGCCACCATCCACGATATGGACTGATCTTGGCTCTGTGCCCCATGGGAAACACAGGCCTAGTAGTCCTTGATGGTATTTGATCCACTGCAAGAACTTGGGGTGCTTCCCTGTCTGAAGCAGAAATTGTGGTCCCCCTTACTCAACCAAACCAAGGGGATCCCAAGGCATAAAGTACACCCTCTCCCAATGAGTCTCCTATGCTAGGTGCAGAGGAGAACTTTATTGGTTACAAGGAGCAGGATTTGGATAGGGAACAGGATAGAGCAATATCAGAGAAAGCCCTTAAAGCAAACTGTGACATGGTAGCCTTTAATCGCACATCTGAGTCACTGCACGCAACGTATTTAGTTAATAGGGCTGTGAGAAATGTCATGGGATGTTTCATTTCAAAGCTGTTTCAAAGTGTTTCAAGCTGAAAAGAGTGAGATTGAAACAAGACAAAAGGATTCCAAATGAAAGAAGGAGCCTCTCGTCCAGGGTGGAGATCCAGGGGCTTGCACCCCTGGGAGGACTGCTGGGCTGTGCCACACTACTCCTGGGGGTGCAAGCTCCTGTATCTGTGCCGGATGAGGGGAGGCTGCAGCTGCTGCCTGGGACAGGAGGCAGCAGCATTTATCTCCAATGCTGGGTGCAGCCTGTACCCCCGGGAAGGCTGCCACGCTGTGCCGGACTCCTTCCAGGGATGCCAGCCCCAGATCTGTGAGCCACATGAAAGGAGGCTGCCCTGTCACCTGAGAGTGGTGCTGAAGCCAAGTAAGCCCAGCTTCGAAACTCAAGCGACTTTGAAACTGTCTAAATGTTTTGAGTTCCCTCGTTTCCTTTTGAAGCTGTTTCAAATCCTTTTGTTTTGTTTCAATGTCACTCTTTTGAGCTCAAAACGCATTGAAACAGCTTTGAAATGAAAGACCTGGGAAAAATGTGCACAGCCCTACTAACTAAATATATAGCCTGCATTAACCCAGATGTGTGATCAAAGGCTACCATGCCACCGAATGCTCGAAGGGATTTCTCTGATACTGTGCTATCCTGTGCCTTATTCCAAGCCTACTCCTTGTAACCAATACATTTCTCCTGTGTACCAAGCGTGGGAGACTCATTGGGAGAGGGTGTACTTTATGCCTTGGGATCCCCTTGGTTCAGGGGAATAAGGGAACCCACTATTTCTGCTTCAGACAGGGAAGCACCCCGAGTTCTTGCAGTGGATCAAATACCATCAAGGACTACTAGGCCTGTTTTTCCCATGGGGAGCAGGGCCAAGATCAGTCTAGATCATGGATGGTGGCTTCATGACCCCCAGGCTTGCAGGTGTGCTCCAGGAGTGGGGTCGGCTAGACATGAGGTGCCCCCACGGAGGCACTTGGAGCCTGGAAGGTGGTTGGGCGCAGTGAGGTGGATGGCTCAATGCGAAGCACCATCTACTGGCCCACAACGTGTCATGAAAGTTGTGGGATCTGACATCCTGATGCCTTGAAGTCATCATTTGGGGAAGGGAACAGAGTTGCTGGAAACCCTGGAGCAAACAATCTCTCATTTGGCATTGGGTCAAGTGGGCAGTGTAGATAGCTGGAATGGCTGACAAGTATGACCACATGACTGTGCTCAACTTGAAAGAGGTGATGAAAGAGAGGGAAAGGAGCCAATGAGAGAAGACCTGATTCAGATCCTGTGTGATGATGATCAGGCCGCAAGATCACCTCCACGTGTCCATGCAGAACCCGAGGGGCCGTCCTCTGAGTGGGACTTGTGCAAATCCCAGCTGCAGCTGGAAGCTGAGGAGTGCAAGTCCAAGCAAGAGCTAGAGCTGAAGCGAATGGAGATGGTGGAGAAGGAGGCCCAGTGCCAGCACAAGGATGCCCAGCGCCAACGTGAGCATGATGCCTGAGAGGCCAGGTTCAAGTGCAAACACGGTCTCGCCGGACTCAGCATGCAGTCAAACACTGGAGTCGCAGGCGCTTAGCCAGCCCCAGCTGCTCCCCTCAGCCCGAACACCCCAATCTTCTCTCACAACCAACACGGAGATACCCCAGAAGCGTTCCTAAATCATTTTGAAAACAAGCACGCCAATGGAAGCTGGCAGCCAGCGAACAGGGACTGCAACAGGGGAGCAGTTTGCGGCAGTTCCCAGGCCAGTCGTGGGCAGGAGCACGTGGGGGCTTATGACAGAGACTTCAGGTAAGTGAAGGAGGAGGGGTGCTATTATGGGGTGACATGGAGCACAGCCAAGGCCCCTGCCCTGCTGCTGCCTCCAGCCAGCAGCTCCTGGGAGGCATCCACCCAGATAGGCCCCTTGGGTGGGTCAACAGTCCCCAGACCCCTGTCTGCAGGAGGTGCCTGGAGGGACCTCTCAGGCCTGGGGGTAGCGTGGGGGCCGGGGGTCCCTTACATGTCCCACCCGTGCCCGGATTGAGGCCCTAGAGGGGCAGGAGAGGGGGCTCCAGGCAGAGGTGAGCAGGCGGCAGGGGATCGGGGCAATGGAAGAAGAGATTGATGTCCTCTTTCATTCTCTGCAGGACAAGGGAGGAGCACCAGGAGGTATGTGGGGGTGAGAAAGGGGCTGTGGGTTGGGAGTGAGGGGCACCGGCAGGGCTGGGGGGGCAGAGGGAAGGGAATATACCCCTTCCCCCACCCGGGTGTCTGCTTCTTTGCAATTGCAAACCCTAACCCCATCCCCCGCTTCAAACAAACCTCCCTCCCATTTCCCCCTATCCCTCCCATGCCTGCACCCCAACCCCCCGCAGGTTCCCAGGGTCCCCCAGCCTGACAGCAGGATTTATGGCAGTTCTTCGTCGGATTCTGACTCTGAATCATCTCTGTAGGTGCTGCCTCTTTTTTGTGGGCCATGGTACAAACTGAAACGTGCCTTTTTTTTGAGTGAAAGGGCTGCAGGGCATTTGCTGCTCATTCCATAAAATACATTGGCTCTTTCTGGGAAGACGAGCTCTGCAGAAAGAGAAAAGCAAAGAAGCGTCGAGTGATTTACTCTGGATAGTAACACTACAAGCAAAAATGGGGGAAGGTTCAGAGGTGCATTCTGGCTGGGCACGTGCCACTTGGAAGTCTAAATGAGGTTCTTTAATTGGGTTTTTACTAGTTATAATACCTCCTTTCCCACCAGCAGCAAAAGTATGAGAAGATGTTGGACCATCCAAAGTCATGCGTCTGGAAGTCTGAGAACACCAAACTTACCTGTGCACTAAATGAAACCGTTTTCTGGCTCGGAGATCACTGACTACAGATAGTAGCACGATGTATACACACAGGGCTGTACGTGTAGGTTGAAAGACAACCGTTTGATTTGCTTCCTTAAAGCATCATTTCCATGTGTGGTTGTCTACAGCTTGCACGTGTTGGGTTCTTTATTCAACAACTAGGGCAAGACAAATTCTTTTCCATTCAGCTGAGACAACCCCTTTACCTCCTCATGCACCAAGAACAGGGCTTGCACAGTGCCTTTTGGCAGCAGAGGAGATTGCTGCTCCCGGAGCTCACAGGTCCCTGTCTGCTAGCAATGGGAGACAGCTGTTTTCTGGAGAGGTGCGTGTGTGGGGAGCGGCACACTGGGGCGCTGGGTTGCTGGGTGCCAGAGGTGAGCAGAAAGAAGCCTGCTCAGCCTGGCTTTCTCCCCTCGCTTTGCATCCTCCCTCTCTTCACTGGCTCTGAAAGAGGGCCGGTAAACCCAGGGCAGGGCCTGATACTGCTGCTGATTTGATGGTGATGATAGTTTGACCTCGCAATGGTCAGGGATTGATGGTAGACTCTCCTCCTGCCACTCAAGATACCCAGCAGGCTTAGGGCTTGCCAAACACTGCAAGTGCAATGCCTACAATCCAGTAGCCCTCTGTGAAGGTGAAGCTGTTCTGTGGGTAATGCTCTGGATTGATACAGTGCTTTCCCTAGTAGGGTCTTTGACCATAAGTATGGCTTTTGGCATGACAAGAGTTCAAATAAATAATAAAGATTAGCAGGGGCATGCAAAACCTCAAACAACTGGTGGCCAGGGTCCCATGGAACGTAAGTTTAAAGGAAAAAGGAATTGGGGAAATTGGTTGTACCTTCGAGGGAATATTAAGGAAAATGGTCTTACAGTAATGAAAGAATAATATAGTAGTTACAGGAGTAGAGCACAAGCTAAATCTGAGTCATCCCTGTAATCTTGTTACAAAACCCAAACAAGAACAAGAGCGTGTGGGGCTGTGTTAATATGCATGTTGTATGCAAAGGAGGGGAGCCGTTTTTCAATGATGTTCAGCATCGGGGAGGCCTTAGCTGGAGAACTGGGGCCAGTTCGAGGCATCATGCTTCCTGAGAAACCGACAACCTAGAAGGAGTCCGGAGAAGAGCAACAACAACGAGGAAAGGTCTAATATTTTCCTAGACAGGAAAAGTTGGAAGACCTGAATTATGTCATCCTGAGAAAATGGAGCGGGTGTTAGAAATCTTCCAAAAGGGTTGTTACTTGTAAAGAGGATCTCTAGTTTTCCGTGATTGTAGCGGGTACAGTAACGGGCTCACTTTCCAACAGGGGACATTGAAGCTGGAAACGAGGAAATACTTCCGAACTCGCAGGTGGTGAAGTTCCGACACAGATGACTGAGAGAGCTTGTGCAACCTTTGTCCCCAGTAAGGACAGGTAGTGTTTAAGTGCCAATCAGACAACCATTTGTCTGTGATGTGTTAGTAGAGATGATCCTGCCTTGAGCAGGAAATTTGGACTAATAACCTCCTGAGGTTCCTTCCAGCCCTGGTTTTCTATCAGTCAATGTTTGTCTGGAAAATCCAGGGCTAAATGAAACCCTGACGGGTCTCTTCTTGGGTAGCTTTGACTAGCCACAAGGACTATTTCTCATGACAAGCACTGCCCCATCTTCAGCGCCAAGGATGCTGCCAGCACTTTCTAGACTAAGCCCCTAAGAAGTTACTTCATGGAGAAAATGAGCTGGAAAGCAACCAGGGAGCTCTGCGTGCCAAACAGTGTACTAGCAAGAGGGAGAGCCTGCCCCGATGAGCATGTTCAGGCACACGAGGTGAAGTGGGATATAGCCCTGTGACCCAGGTCACCTGCATGGGCAAGAAAGAAGCCATGCCCATGGCAAACATCTAGGAAACTTCAGTCTTGTCCAGGAAGTTGTTGAAGTCAAGGACGGAATAACTCACAAGGGCACTGGACATATCAGGACCAAAATTGGCTTCCGCCAATACTAAACTAAGTGGAGGAGAGGGAGGCTGTACTGTGCTGCACCACAAGGAATGCTGCGATGCTGAGATGACACAAGTCATCCCAAAGTCCTGGTGCAGAGGGCGCCGAGTTTCGAAGCAGGATGGCTTTCAGGGAGTGGATACGGCCTGTGTCGTCCCTGTGGCTTTCTGGGCACCAGTCAGTGTACGGGTGATGCTCCCAGCTCTCTCTTCTTTTTCATTTGGACCTGACTTCAGACAGCTGGACACATGTCAGCGCTGGATCTCCCATTGCAAGTCTTCCCCACCTGCACCCGTGCCCTCCCAAAGGGGAGTAGAGGTGTGCTGACTCCTCCAGGTAATCAAGAGGGAGGTCTCCTCCACCTGGCTTGGAGGTGAAAACAGCCCACTCTTTCTGAAATGGAGTCATATGCATGTTCTTCTGCAAGCACAAGCAGGCTATTTTCACTGGTAAAAAGTTTTCCTTTCTTACCTTTGTCCTTTGACAGCACCTGCACAAGTTCGTAGTTGGCCAAGTCCTCCATTCCTCGGTTGCTCGCCTCCAAGATTTTTTTAATTACGTCTGCCGTCCTGTCCTGGCAAGTCAGCTGGAAAAGGGATTTTGCAGTGAATGATTTTGCTTCTTTGTGTATGGAAGTCTGTTTTCAGTTGACCTTTGGATCTGGCCCTAAGTTTCAGAGTAGTGAGAAAAGGTCATGTTTTTGGAATGACTTTGTAGCTGCCGCTGAGCAGAAACCTGCGCTACACCTGACAGTGCAGTATGTTTGCATTCAAAAAGACAGGGCATGCACTAGCTGGGGCACCAGCAACTCAGAGTCATTCCCTCGACCAAACATTTGGAGACGTGACGTGCCCGTCTTCCTAGCCACCCCTTCCACGTAAATCCTTGTCCTATATGTTGCTCACAGGCATCGACTGAGTTACAGTCTGAGGTGGCAAATACTTTCTTTGACACCTGTGAAGTTTTTTGGCCTTGTTTCTTGCTTCCACGCTCCTGTGGAAGTGCAGTGGGTTGTGAAAAAGCACAGGGCTCGATGCAATCCCTTTTGAAATCAGCAGAAAGATTCTTCCCACCTTCAACAGGATTTGGGTCAGACCCATAGTTCACTTGCAGGGATTCAGGTCTTTAAAACTGCAGCCAAAAAATACTGCGAACTACAACTGTTCCTGTATGTCATTTATGTAGCAGGTTACAGTTACCCTTGGTGTTTGGGGCACTGGGAATAGTGGTTGTGTGGGAGGTTGGTTTGTGCAGGATTAAGACTAGCTTAGACATAACTTGAGTGGGAAGGTTGAGGCAGAACTGGTCCTGCCTTCAGCAGGGGGTTAGACTAGATGACCCCCTGAGGTCCCTTCCAGCTCTCCTTTTCTAGAAGAGAAACTGAAGGAGAATACATGAGGATATCTAGAAGTTCATGCCCTTGAGGATCCTTGTATAACTACATACTATCTATTGCTATACAGCATCTTTCAGTGACTTGCCTTCAAGCTGGTCTGCAGTGTATCTGTCTGCCTACCTGTGCACACACACCCATTCATACCAGTGGTGTGTGCTTTAACATCTACATTGTCATCCAGAGTGAAAATACATCCAGTAATAAATCTACACAACTCTTCCACATCACTTACCATGATTTTGCTTTCAGCGCCTTCGCTGTCATTTATAATGCACCGCACAATGCGGGTGTCTTTGTTTTGCTGGTAGTAAAATGCAGATGCAGTTGATGTCACGGTGCACAAGGTGTGTCCATGGAGGTACAGATGAACACGGTGATGAGCAGTGAGAGAGGTAAAGAATAAAAAATAAATGAAGAGAAAAAGTCAGAAACATGATGCAAGCAGTAGGAACAAAACAGCACAAACACAAGCAGGCATTTCGGGGTCTATACCTGGTTCTGCGATGTTGTTAGTGGTGGTGTCCTACCTACAGGAGGAACTTGGTCTTTGCAATGAAGTATTCATATCAAGACATCCACTTACACCTAACACCCCTGAAACTTGGAGGATACCGAATTTTCCTGTTTGCAATGGATATTTAGTTGGTGTCATAAAAGATACCACTTGTACCCAAAGAGCCTCGTCTGCTGAACAAAAGAGTGGCTTTCCAGGCTCCACAATGTGCTTTGCTCAGGAAGGAGCTCCTGCAGAGCGGTTGTGCCTACTGACCGTCCTCTATTATTACATATTGGGCAAGGCTCTTCACCCAAGGAAATGGGCTGTCTCGTGATCTGAAAAGTCAAGCCAGTATTCCAAACCACTGGACGCTCTGCTTCCATCTCCTCCACTCCTTTGTGTTTGCAGACTCCTCTGTCTTTTGCTATTTTTCCTGTTGGTTGCCCTTTAAATTTCCTCTAGTTTCCACTCTGAGCCTTGCCCATACAGAGCGCGGCTCACTTCATTGGAAGGTGTGAGCTGGGACCGCAGAGTCACAGACAGAGTCCTAGAGAAGCAGGGCTGGAAGGGACCTCCAGAGACCATCTAATCCACCACCCGCCTGAAGCATGAGCAGCTCTATCTAAACCATCCCATGCAACTCTCCTCTCAGCTCTACATAAGAAAACGGTCAGCCCTGACACAACATAGACCTCCCACCCCCACCTGCCAGTCTCTGGCATCTAGAAACCTCCAGAGGTCCTAGACAGAGGGCCATGCACATACAGGGTGTGGGGGCCGTGGGATGCAGGTACTGCTGCCTCTTGCCCAGGCAGAGTGTGGGGAGCACCGGATATGGGTGCTGCTGCTGCTTGCCCAGCCGGGGTGGTGCGGGACAGGATGTGGGCGTGGTAGTAATAGATGTGGGGTTATGACCTGCTGCTGCTTACCCCCGTCTGCCCGGAGCAAGCCATTTCACCCTTCGCCCCCATCTCAGACTCCCACGTCCTCACGACCTGGCTGGGCAGCTTGTCCAAGCCCCAGCCCCAATCCCTCCCGCACAGTGGGGGCATTGATCTGCCCCCCCGCCCTCCCGTGCCCTTTCCCTACCCACTCATCCCACCACAACAGACTCACCAGCTGGAGGCAGATGTGCCCAGCGTCCTTGAGGACTGCTGCCTCTTTAGTTTATGGCCGCATCTCCAAATTGGGCCGAATTTTTTCTGAATCGATTTGGAGGCTTCCTATTTGATTTGGTCTCTGGCAGCGAAGATCACGCTGCCTACTCAGAGGAGATTACAGGGACCCAGGAGAAGTACCCCGAAGACAAGAAGGAGTGCTGGAGCAGGCGCTCCAAGCACAACCACTTCTCGCCTGACGAACCAGGAGTGAGAGCTTGGGATGCGGGAGGATGAAAGATGCCCAGATTCATCAGTTCCCGTCAGTTCGGGGTGGCTGGCGCGGGACGGAGAGCAGTGACAAGCCGCCCCCAGCAACAGCCGGAAGGAAGAAGGAGGAGGAGAGAGAGAGGCGCAGAGAGAGCTCAAAGGAAGCGGGTTGAGAAAAGAAAACAGGGACGATGCCCCGGAGGGGAAAAGGATGAGAGCAGGAAGCTCTCTCCTTCTGAGGCGCTGAGGAGTCTCCATACTTACCGGGACCTGGAAACAAGAAAAAATTCTTGAGAAGATGCGACGGAAAGCCAGTTGCCTCCGCCGCGCACGGACCTGCAGGGGCACAAAACCAACCGTGAGTGGCTGTGGTGCAGGACAAGGGCACCTGGAAGAAACCAGGGAGCCATCCTTCTGCAGCCCACCAAAATTAATGATAAGAATAATATAATAAGTCAGGAGTAAAATGGAGATAGAAAGCCAGTAGCCTCACGTTAACAGGGCCATGCCCACAAAGTGGAGCTAAGCATGGTAAAAAAATCCAAAATAGGCCAAATGTCAACAACCATTGAAAACAGCAAGCCTCCCTCTTTTTTCTTTCTTCTTACACAAAGTCGTGGCAGCCGACGCTGCCTGGATGTGCTGAGTGAGGACCTTCATTCAAAGATTGGCTGTGGCGTAGCAGCCAGCACGCTCCAAAATCTTGACTGTTACGTCACCATAAGATCCAGTTTGAGTAACAACCCCGCTTATCTGGACCTTTTAATTGGTCTCCTGTTTCGATTTGGATTTGGAGATTCTGCCGCTGAATCGGGAAGGATCTCCTCCAAATTGAATCAGCTACCGAAGCTTCGCACAGCCCTAGGAATAGTGCTTGCGTGTGTGGAGGTGTCCTAAGGGTGCAGAGAGAAGTGGAGCTCCCAGCTGTAACTCAGAGCAATGTTTGCAAAGCGGTCTGAGTGACAGCGTTACCCGAGACCAAACAGAAGGTCACTGTTGGTCCGGGGGGTGGGGATCTAGCTGCGCGATGGGAGCCTGCAAGCAGGTTCCTACAGCAAGGGCCAGGCTCTGTGCAGTGTTGGCTGTTTCAGCATGGCAGGGGGGAAAGGAAGCGCAGGGAGCTCATTCTTGGGGCTCCTCAGCTGGTGCTGAGGGGTGGAGTGGGGGAACTGGAGCCCCCACCTTGGGAGGCCTGCAATACACTGGGCCCAGCCTGCAGAGGGGGGCTGAAAAACCCCAAGACTCAGCTCCTTCTGCTCCCTTGTCCCCCTCCCACTCTGAAAACACCCACAGGCTGGGAGCCCCAGCACACGCACGTTACAGAAGATGCCTCATTTTGAAACATCTTTATCTGACACCACATGCAATGAGGGGTCAGATTTTCACCCAGTGGGCCACTTGTGCTGTTTGCAGCCATGCACTTGTGTTTGGTCACAGCTCTGAACAGCTTTCTCGGGGACAGGAGTAAATACTGGATGTGGAAAGTCTATTTTCACATAGAATACAAATATCGGCAGTTCCGCATACCCTTTTCATATTGAATACTTGGAACAAAAGCTTCCAGACCATACCTTTTTCTGAGGCTGGACTCTGGGCTGGTCCTCAGGCAGGTCCCCGGGCTGGTCCTCAGGCAGGTCCCTGGGCTGGCCCTCCGGCAGGTCCCTGGGCTGGTCCCTGGGTTGGTACTTGGGCTGGTCCTTGGGCAGGTGCCTGGGCTGGCCCTCTGGCAGGTCCCTGGGATAGCCCTCTGGCAAGTCCCCAGGCTGGTCCCTGGGTTGGGACTTGGGCTGGTCCTTGGGCTGCTCCCCAGGCTGGTCCTTGGCCTGCTCCCCGGGCTGGTCCTCGAGCTGGTCCCTGGGCTGGCCTAGATACACCAATTATTTGGAGCTAAATGAGGCGAGTGAAAATGGCTGCACCAGCCTTAGTTAAGTGTGGATATTTGATGAAAAGAAGCCACAGAAATGACATTTTATAACAATTGTTTACAAAAATCTTCTCCCCGACAACTGGAAACTCTCCTCTCGCTCTCTTTATCTTAACTTTATGGAGTCAAATCACATGTGTCAGAGCCCTTTGGGATATCTCTTGTCCCAGCCTTGCAGTCTAATCCACATGGGTGGAGGCTGCATAGAGTCGTCGAGGGGGTCTGTAGAGTTCAGGCTGCATATAGAAAGCTCCGTCTACATGTTTCTCACTAAATAAATCCCTTACAACAATGACTCGGCACCGAGTCTTTACATGTGCTCACGGAGAAGCATGATGAACTTTTGAAAGAATAAGTTGTGCAGCTTTGTATAAACACGAGCAAACCTGATGAACGCATAAAATAAGTGATCGCTATCAAACTGTTCCTATCGCACTCGCAAATGAGACACTGACCTGCCCTCTCCGCACTCCCTGGCACACAGACAATTTAATGTAATTACTCTCCGTTATTTCAAGATTTGGATCATTTCATTCTCATTCAAGTGAGGTGTCTGTCGCTCAAAGTTTAAGGACCTTTTTCAAATATGACTACAAGAAATAAATGCAAGAAGAACCCCGCTGGAAACTTGTGCTCACTTTGAGCAACAGTTGGATCTCAACGTAGACCTGAACATTTTCTTGGCCCACTGAAACCAAACCCAGGACACAACCTCATTACACACCTATTAGCAACCTTGGCGATCTGAATGTTGGTAACATTAATCCCCCAAAATGCAATTCTTTAGTGAGGGTTGGGAGATTAGGTAGTGATAGCTTGAGCAAAAATATAACTTACTCTCATTTTCAACTTGTTCTCGCTGAAACGTAACCAGCAGTTGTTCTGCCTCTTTTAATGGCTGGGAGGCAGGCATGTTCCTTTCCATGTATGCCACGACTTTGTTCAAGGTATTAAAACTTGGTGGCTCCCTAAAATCCTCCGCAACGTTGTGCAGCCACAAGGAAAACAGCAGAGCTAGTGGGCTAAAAACAAATACATTGACAAAATCCCATCATAGTCAGGCTTTATCACAGTGATATTTGTCATTCAAACCTGTATCAAGTAGATGAATATATCCCTTCTGCTGTGAGCCAGCAAGGAATTGTGATCTGGGCGCCGTTTTACCTAATCATGGTCTGATCTCACTGACACCCGTTTTACCACTCCTAATTACTGATCCAAACTAGGGAATGAATAGTGAATTGTATCCTCAAGATGCAAAATATAGGACAATTATAACTTTGTTTAGCTATAGCAGCATCCTCCAATTTGGTCCAGTATTATGGCAAACAAGTAGAGGAGACACAGGCAAAACACAAACATCCTGCCCCAAACCCAACCTTTACACAACACAAATCGCCTGGCTATTCTCGCTTCCTACTTTTCTTGCTTTCTTTTTTCTTGCTACATTTGGGCCACGTTTATTAGTGTTGCATGCTTTGTTTGCTCTCCCAGAAATGATGGATCCACAAATAAAAGACTACATCTGTTCAGTTTTGGGGCAGCATCCCAGTCACTGGCAATTCGTGTAGGCATCATACAGTTAATTCTTTCTTTATACAAATAAGCCTGGCTGTCTCTCTCTCTCTCTCTCTATCTAGATAGATAGATTTCTAGATAGATAGATAGAGCCAGATAGAGAGATACAGCCTATGTATATAGATAGATAGATAGATAGATAGATAGATAGATAGATAGATAGATAGAGCGGATTAAGTTTACCACATCCTCTGCATCCTGACTGAGGTTTTGCTGTACAGCAGAAAGCCACACTTACTTCCCAAGTTCTTGTCTGGCCTGGCTGGCATCTCCCGCTGCTCGTGGGATCTCCAGGTGCCCATGCCTAAATATCAAAATGGATACTTTCAACATTTATTTAAAAAACGGTCTCTGTCAGAAGAGTAAGACGGTCTACGTCAGAACCTTGCCCAGACAATGAAACATGAAGATTTCTCTAGTCAAACTATGTTAGAGAAAAAAGATGAAGAACATCATTGTCTTTCATCCCCTTCGTCCGGCTCAACCAGGGTTTTCCCTGAAAACCAAAGCTGTCGGTCTGCTGTCCCTCCACGAGAGCAGAGCTGGGGGAGCATTGTGGCGCAGGGGGAGGAAGGGACAGCGATGCTTTGTGCCTTTAGCCCTGTGAAATCCCTCTCCTGATCCAGCAGAGCCCGATTCATGGAGCAAAGAGTTCTGCGGAGGGACAGTGACCGCCTGCATTGGTGACCCTGGTTTTTCCAGCGGTGAGTCCAGCTGTTTGGAGGACTGCTTGCCTCCAGCTGTCCTACCTGTCCGCTAAAGAACCAAACCGTCCATTTTACTTCTCGGTCTCCTTCTTTGATAAAGTGCTTGGATGGGGGAGGCATTTTCAACCCAGTTTCAACTGAAACACTGAATTTGTCAGGCTTGTGAGAAAAACATCCATATCATTTGGCTTCTTAATCACGCCTTCTTCAAAACTATCTGACATCATTGCTCGCAATGCCCCACCTCTCAAGGCTATTACAGCTTCCTCCACAGCTCTTGGCTCTTACCTGCTGAGGAGAAGGTCCAGGACTTGGCCTGGTGGCAGGAAGGCCCGGTAGGATTTTAAAAATGCTCCAGCATGGGTCAAATCCCTGAGCACGAGAAAAACGTCTTTCTCCAGGCTTGCTCTGCAGTCCCCCGCAGCCTGTGAAACAAAAGACCAAAAGCTTGACATGAATCAGAAAACAAGGAGAGTCCCCACTCTGAAACTCTAATTCAGTTTGGCCGTTTGATAACACAGATGATCGGAGAGCACAAATTACTGAAGTGTCGTTATTTTGATGGCCGGTCTAGAGATGGCACCAATGGTGAACAACCGGCTCTCCTATTGGACAGTATTACCTTGACATCCTCCCTCCCCATCTCCGTAGCTAACTGCACCCCAGAGACAAGCACATCTCTCCTCTCCCAGCCAGACCAGCGCTGGGACGCGCTAGCGGGGAGACACACATCCAGGACAGAGGAACCAGCACGAGTCCACAGTGGCCTCCTTTGAACCGGTGCCAAACCCCACGTCCACTCAGCGCTGGAGCGGGGAGCTCTCTTATCAGAAGTGCATGTCGGTAGAGGAGACAGAAACTAAGGCTTGACCAAGGGGAATCAAACTCGTCTTGTGAAGGAAGGGTGTTAATCCCACGAGTCCAGGCATATCCCAGAGGTAGCAATGTATTTTGTCTCCCATTGTCCCACTTCCAGTTTTACATCTAGATACAATATTTCTTGTCACTTTTAGACGTGCCCTTGCACTGGCTGGAGCCTGATCCAAGCCCAGGCAAGTTAATGGGAACAAGCCATCATTATTACTCGAGAGGCAAATATATGTTATTAGTGGGAAATGGTCCCTGGGAGTGATTCAGTGACTTGTGTGCGACGAGAGCCGGAGTGGAAAGTTTGAGATCAATAAAAGATGCTCCCTGCTTTGGTGATGGACAAGAGGGGGCAGCTGGGAGTGCCCGTGACTGCCCTGTGAGGGCCATCCGGGGAGCGGGGGAGCCAGCTGAAGCGCCACTGGCACTTCTGGGAGCACCGCAGCCACTTCTGAGAGTGCTGCGCCCACTTTCCAGTCAGCACAATCGGCCATGGGGGGTCTGCCCCCAGGCAGCGAGACCGGCCACTGACTGGTCACTGTCGGGGCACGTGCTCCCCCTGACTAAGGTGGCACCAGGTGCATCTCCAAACTTCCTTTTCCTTTAAGGAAATTCCTTAAAGATTTTGAGCGTTGATCCGAATGATGTTTAAGTACACTTGTGTCTATGTACCCAACTCTGTACGTGCACATTGCCCTTTACAGAACTCGCACAAACAGGCAAGGCGACTCAAAAAGTTGGGACGTGTGGATCCACCTTTCAGGTACGAAGACATGCAGGGTCCGAATGGGAACAGGACAGGGAATCCAGTCTGGAGCGCTTTGGCACTTTGTTTTCAAGTGATAAAATGACAGAAATTGCTTCGCTTTTTGTGGAGACTCACAACACATTCATCCTTGACAAATGTTGGGATAAATGGACTTCACTTCAAACTGAATAAGGCAACTAAAAATGTTATCAGGTGATTCACAAACACGCATTATAAAAATAGGACGTTTTATTCTCAGAAAACAGGTATCAGAGTTACAGCTGTAAATATGTATCGGTCAATTAAAAAGAAAACTCTTTAAAAGATCATTCTTATTTTTAAAAAAACCAACCATCCATAAAGAAGGAGATTCGAAGCCAAATTTCCATTTTAAAATACTCTCTGGGGGGGTCTGTAACCCCTATGGGCTTTTGCCTACTCTCACAAGTTGCTCCCACCTTTTTCTCTCAAGGCAATATTATTCTCATTGCTGGGAACACACATTTGGAGCTCTTAGAACTTGCTCCTCCATCCTTTCCTGGCTGCCCACAAGGCCAACGTGTTAGAAATGTCCAAGAAAAGCTTAGCTCCTGCCAGTAAACTGCCTACCTTCCTCCTGAATATAGAAAACCTTAGAGCTGCTGTAGAGAGGAGGAGAAGACGGCGGGGATACTTCCTAAGTGCCAACAGGAGCCGGCAAAAGAAAACAGAGTTCCCCGGGAGCCACGGTTGCAGAGCAGCAGCTCCGTAACACTAGAGCAGCCTCACAAAGGAAAGGACCCAGATGAAAACAAGGGGCGGAGGTCACGAGTCCAGGAACCTGGGAGGACACGCGATACGGCCGCAGCAGCAACGAGCCACCAGCCAGCTGGCTGGGAAGCTCGCAGGAGCTATATTGAGCCGGGAGAGACCAGCTGAAGAGGCGTCTCAGGGAACACCAGGCACCAACCGGGACTGAGGCAAGGAGCTGAAGGGCTTGCCGGGGAAGGCGGCTCAACCCCAACTGCAACAAGTAGGCTTTTTTTTGAGTTTCTATTGTTTAAAGGACTTGTTGTGCCGGCGGCTACACAGAATTGCAGACTCTCAAGTCAGAACAACACGTGCACTTTCATAGATTCATACATTCATAGATGTTAGGGTCGGAAGGGACCTCAATAGACCATCGAGTCCGACCCCCTGCATAGGCAGGAAAGAGTGCTGGGTCTAGATGACCCCAGCTAGATACTCATCTAACCTCCTCTTGAAGACCCCCAGGGTAGGGGAGAGCACCACCTCCCTTGGGAGCCCGTTCCAGACCCTGGCCACTCGAACTGTGAAGAAGTTCTTCCTAATGTCCAGTCTAAATCTGCTCTCTGCTAGCTTGTGGCCATTGTTTCTTGTAACCCCTGGGGGCGCCTTGGTGAGTAAATCCTCACCAATTCCCTTCTGTGCCCCCATGATGAACTTAAAGGCAGCCACAAGGTCGCCTCTCAACCTTCTCTTGCGGAGGCTGAAAAGGTCCAGTTTCTCTAGTCTCTCCTCGTAGGGCTTGGCCTGCAAGCCCTTAACCATACGAGTTGCCCTTCTCTGGACCCTCTCCAGGTTATCCGCATCCTTCTTGAAGTGCGGCGCCCAAAACTGCACGCAGTACTCCAACTGCGGTCTGACCAGCGCCCGATAGAGGGGAAGTATCACCTCCCTGGACCTATTCGTCATGCATCTGCTGATGCACGATAAAGTGCCGTTAGCTTTTCTGACGGCTTCATCACACTGCCGGCTCATGTTCATCTTGGAGTCCACTAGGACTCCGAGATCCCTTTCTGCTTCCGTGCCACCCAGCAGGTCATTCCCTAGGCTGTAGGTGTGCTGGACATTTTTCCTCCCTAGGTGCAGCACTTTGCATTTCTCCTTGTTGAACTGCATCCTGTTGTTTTCTGCCCACTTGTCCAACCTGTCCAGGTCTGCCTGCAGCTGTTCCCTGCCCTCTGGCATGTCCACTTCTCCCCATAGCTTTGTGTCATCTGCAAACTTGGACAGAGTACATTTGACTTCCTCGTCCAAGTCACTGATGAAGACATTAAACAGTATCGGTCCAAGGACCGAGCCCTGCGGGACCCAACTGCCCACACCCTTCCAGGTCGAGACCGACCCATCCACCACGACTCTTTGGGTGCGACCCTCTAGCCAATTCGCCACCCACCGGACTGTGTAGTCATCCACATCACAGCCTCTTAGCTTGTTCACCAGTATGGGGTGGGATACCGTATCGAAGGCCTTCCTGAAGTCTAAGTATACGACATCCACCCCTCCTCCCGTGTCCAGGCATTTCGTAACCTGGTCATAGAAAGAGACTAGGTTGGTCAGGCACGATCTGCCCGCCACAAACCCGTGCTGGTTTCCCCTCAGCATAATTTGCCCTGCCGGGCTCTCACAAATGTGAGCCTTGATAATTTTTTCAAAGACTTTACCAAGGATGGAGGTGAGACTGACTGGCCTATAGTTGCCCGGGTCCTCCTTCCTCCCCTTTTTGAAAATGGGGACCACGTTAGCCCTTTTCCAGTCTTCTGGGACTTGGCCCGTGTGCCACGAGCGTTCAAATATTCCTGCCAGTGGCTCTGCAATGATGTCGGCCAGTGCCTTCAGCACCCTCGGATGGAGCCCATCCGGGCCTGCCGACTTAAAGGCATCCAGTTCTTCCAAGTGACTCTGCACCACCTGAGGGTCTACGCATGGAAGTCTGGCACCTTGCTGCTGCCTCTCTACAACCCCAGTGAGAGACTTGTCGTGCCCCTCGCTTAGGAACACTGAGGCAAAGAACTCATTGAGGAGTTCAGCCTTGTCCCCCCTGTCTGTCACCAATTGTTTCTGCCCATTTAGCAGGGGTCCTATTCCTCCCTGGGCCTTCCTTTTACTCCCAATATATCTAAAAAACAAGTTCTTGTTGTTTTTTACTTGGGTTGTCATCCTCAGCTCCATGGTAGCTTTGGCCCGCCTAACTGCCTCCCTACAAGCACGAGCAGAGGAGGTATATTCATCTTTAGTGATCTCACCCTGTTTCCACTTTTTATGTGCTCCCCTTTTGGCCCTTAGGCTGCCCTGGATTTCTCTGGTCAGCCATGGAAGCCTCCTGGCCCCTTTCCCTTTTTTGCATCGCTTGTGGATCGTCTTGCTTTGTGCCCGAAGGATCGTTTCCTTTAGGCACAGCCACCCTTCTTGGGCACCCATCCCTTCAAATCTCCTACTCTGCAGTGCGTTCTTGACTAATCGCCTGAGTGCAATGAGATCAGCTTTCCTGAAGTCTAGCACTTTCACCCTACTAGTTACCTTACCCACTCGCCGTCTTATGTTGAATTCTATTATTAGGTGATCACTGTCTCCCAAATGGCTACCGATCTGGAGGTCCCCTATCATGTCATCTCCCGTTGCCAATACCAGATCCAGTATGGCATTCCCCCTAGTGGGACCACGCACCTCCTGTGTCAGGTGGAGGTCCTGTACACAGGTTAGAAACCTGCGTGAGCGATGGGACCTTGCTGTCTGCGTCTCCCAGCAGATGTCTGGGTAGTTTAGGTCCCCCATGACTACTGCCTCTTTAGCTTTTATGGTCTCCGAGAGTTACCTCAGCAGCCCCGCATCTATTTCTTCCCCTTGGTGTGGGGGTCTGTAGCAGACCCCTACCACCAAATCCCTTTCTCCTTGCCCCCCATGTAGCCTAACCCACAATCCTTCTAGTTCCTCAACCTTGGATTCCGTCTTGATGAGGGTTGATGTATATTGCTCACTGACATAAAGTGCAACCCCCCCCCCCCGACTTTGTCTGACTTCAAGGGGAGTTAGAGAGGATACTGCCCAGAAGGGCTACAGCCCAAGTTCCTGGTCGGGTAGTCTTGGTTTTTCTGACTTGGTAAGGGAGACTGGAAGGAAGACGTACCTGAATTGGACGTGGCCGTCGGATTACCTGGGGATATTTAATGAGCTCCAGGTCTTGTGCCCAGAGATACGTGAGGTCCTAGAATAAAGAACAAGAATTGAATAAATACAAGCTAATTCTGAAAAGAGCGAGACCTGCGAGTTTCAGTTTACATGTAGGACTGAATTCCCAGTGTCACTACGAGGGGCTACAAGGGAAGTTTGGAGCCATAGGATTCATTGTCTCTATGTCCTGATGTTTAGTGGTGTCTAGAATTCAATCCTCCTGACAGAAGACTTCTTACATCAAGACGTGGCAGACGATAGTCAGGGTCACCATATCCCCGCATCTGACTGCTGGACATTCGACCTAATCTAGAGGGCTTCGAGCAGTCACACCTTCTTTCAATAGTCCAACAATCCTCACAGCGGCTCATGCTACATCTTCAGCATTTGCAATCCCAGGCACTTGCTCTCATAATAATGTCCCACGCTTGATGTATAGTGTGTACCAGCCACCCACTGGTCACATGAGTTCCACCTACCCAAACTACCAGATCTTCCACTTTCCTCTCTCTTCATGGGCCACCTTCCCACTATTAATCAAGAAAACACCTTCAGACCGTCGTATGCGCTCTGTATCAGCTCTACACTACATTGGCTTGTATCTACCCTCCCACTCTATGCCACAAAACACACGACATATACAGCACATTACACGGATCTTGTTTCCTTGCTTAACATCAGGCTGAGACACACTCCCACTTCGATACTATCAGATACCCACCACGGACCTTCCCCTGTACAAACACCAACCTCAGACACAAGCCAGCCTCAGCTAAAGTGCTCTAAGCACCGGCTGCTCTCCTTAAACCACCTTAGTGAGACACAAATATCACAGGAACTGGTTTTTCTCTTCAGCAGACTGAAAGGCAGAGAAGGGGAGTGCACACATTCACTAAAGGACTCAGTAACACAATTCAGAATGGAGCCAGAGCCCAGACGCTGTATCGCCACCTGAGCCAGGTTCTCTATCCCAATCCCCCTGACACCCCAGTCTACCCCTCTGCTCCACCAACAAATGGAGAGGACAGGGGACTGGGGGTTCAAGAGCCCAAGTCCACCAAACTCTGCAAGCCCCTGCACTAGACTCCTTGTTTCCTTCACCACTACACCCCATGCCCCCTCCCCGAGTGACCTCCTACCACACCACCACACCCCCACCACTGCCCTCCCCGCACTCCCACTCTCGAGCCCATGTCAGTAAGGGAGAGGGTCTGGGGGAGGGGGGAATGGGAGCGGAGCAGCACTGGCAGCATCCTCCGTTCCTCTGCCCTGTGGGGGGAGGCGGAAAGGGGCAGCAAAGTCACCGATTGCGACAGCCTCGTGGAGATTTCCAAGTGCTCCAGCCAAGGGCCACTGCAGGGGCCGTGCAATGTCCTGCGGTGGTTCCCTTTTTGAAACAGCCCCAAGCCAGCTATGCCTGGAGACATTTCAAATGTCATGTCTGCCTGCACCTTAAGACTGAGATGCACTGTGTCATGCGTGACTTGATCTGAGTGCTCTCCACCTCGTGCATGTGCTTATATTTTAGCTGTGGAATATCAAACCGATCCAGAAGATGTTCCATACTTCAGGAGCTATTCTCTCTGATAACGGGAAGGAGCATTTTCACAGCATACAAGTTTTACGCTATGTCCACAAAATTGCCCACAGCTTACCCTGTGAGAGCACGTGTCAAAGTGCACACGTTCTAGATCAAGCATTGGCAGTCGGGGTGCCCCAGGGGACCTTTCAAGGGTGCCACAGAGGATGTCTCCAGATCACAGCTGGTAGTCATCTCTAGCAGCAGTCCTCTGGGCAGCAGGCACCAAAGAGGTGTTACTTTTAATCTATGGTGTTGGTGTGCAACAAATGGCAATGAGTTGTGATGCAAAGAAGCACCCCATTTTTGTAGCTATGGAAACGAATGACAAAAGTCTCTGTGAATAAAGACAGCATCCTTTGCAACTGCCTCCTCAGCAATCATCAAACTCAACACTTTGCATTCAAAATGGGGCCTCAACCCTCCGCCTCAGGATGTCTCCAAATACAACTGGTTTCTGATCAAACAGGACGGTCGTGGGGGACGGCCAAATTCTGACGGCTTCTCAAAGTCTGGAACAACTTCCGATCTGGATGGGTAAAGACAGCCCCGCCGGTCCTAGCTCAATTTGCCATGTGGTTGTGATGTTGAAAGAGTAATTGGTTTTCTTACCAGTTAGGCTACAAATGGACATGGTGAGTTTGGAAAGGGTTCTTCAAAAGGGAGGATAACATCTAGGATTTTGAAATGGAGGAGGTCCCAGAGTGGGCAGACAGGGGTACAACTACTCATTTTTGCCCCCGGGGCATAGAAGGGAGGGTGGGTTGTGCGTGGGGGAGACCGAGCAGTGGATGGTCTTACCCGCTCCTGGCCTGCCTGCTGCAGCCGCAGCTGCTGCCGCCACACAGCGTCCCAGGCCCTTGACTCTGCTGTGGCAAACATCTGCTGCCCTGTCTGGCTGCCTGCTTCGGGCCTCAGCTCCTGCGTGCGGCAGTGCTCGAGGCAGGATGGCAGAGGGATGCATCTCCATCCTTGTCCCTCCTCCTGAGATGCCCTGTTGAGGAGTTCAAAACCAAGTTAATTGGAAATTATTACTTCTACTGGTGTAAGGAGCAAAGGTGATTAGGTGCTAAGCACATCTACACCGTTCGAAGTAAAACCAAAATAAAACAGAGAGAAAAAAAGAGAAAAGAATTCAAAATGCATTTGTGCCGTTTCTTTGTATGCATAAAGCGTGGCCCGATGAGCGTGCACAAACTGCGGAAAGAACAATGGGGAAGATCCTAAAGTTAAAATTAAATAAATGTATGTCCTTACTTTAAGTTCAAAAGCATGCCGTCATGGAGACATGGACCGTGAGCACGCTGGCACAGAGCCATACCTCTTCACAAAAAAAGGAAGCAGGAAGGCAAGAAGAAAAGTGTTATGATATTAAGTAGGAAGTTTTAGGAGACCGTTTGCATCAACTCGTTTAGAAACTGGAAATTGAAATCCAGGAGAAGCCGACAGAGCGGGTCCAGCCCCTGCACCAGGCAGGACAAGACACCGGGGCTCAAGCCACCGTGGCGAGGTGACCGTCCCGTCTGCTCCTGAAGATTTCCAGGGGAGGTGACTGCACCCCTCAGGGTCACAGTCAGGGCGGCCAGGATCTGGAACCAGCTGCCAAGGGGAGCGGTGCTGGCTCCTACCTCGGAGGTCTTTCCAAGGAGCCTGGATAACAACTAGCTGGGTCAGATGAGCTTCAGCTTACCAGGGCTCATATGAGCCCAGTATTCATTCCTGCCCAGGCAGGGGGTCGGACTCGATGATCTGCTCGGGGCCCTTCCCACCCTGCATCTGTGAACCACCACTGCGGGGAGTTTATTCCAGTCTGGACACCCAATTAAATGCATAGAAATACATTTTTTAAATAGATTAAAGCAGGAAACTTGTAAGAGAAACAGTGCATCGATGGGACTACTAAGGCATTAAAGGAGAAGAAGACCCCAAAGAAGACCCTTCAAGGCTATCATCCAACACAAAACACTTTAATAATCAGGGTTTGGTTATGTAAATCCCCCAGAGTCAATGGACGGCAACCAATGAGACTGGAAGCAGAATTTCGGGGTCGGTTCAATTACCAAAAAAAGCCAACAGAAAAACTGGTATCGCTGGGTTGAGCGCTTGGCCCTTTTCCTCAGCGCTCAACCAGGGCAAAGTTAGCATCAATAGCATCTTCTCCTTCCCTAGAGTAAAGAGGGGAATGGAAGTGAAGTAAGGCGTCGTTGCGTGTTTGCGGGCCTCGGGGCTCGGTCTTTCTGCACGAGCTCTCTCCGAATCCTGCGTGGAGTATATTGCCTTTTCTGGCCCTGCTCCAGCGCTCACTGCACCGCTATGCGCAGAGACCTGGCTGGGCCGTCTCCTTTCCAGCGCAGCTCCCTGCCCTTCCCCTCCCCTCCCCTCAGCACTGCATTCTTCAATTCACACCTGAATCTCTCAAATTAGACAGGGCAAAAAGAGTATGTGACAGTGAGAATTGGCATCTCTATTTGATTTACCTTCCTCTCTTTCCAAAGGATCCCATATTTTTCTCCCGGGATAAAAGACTGTCCAGTCTTCTGTAGCTGTATGAAAGAAATATTGAAGAGCAAGTTGAAACCACAACCAGTCATTCCCAGTTACTTGATGTCTGGAGCGAGGGACAGCATCATGGCCGGGGGGCAGGGTACTGCAGTTTGGGGTGAGGGGCACTGGCAGGCTGGGGTCAGTGGGTTGGGGGTGAGGGGCAGCAGCAGGGCTGGCGGGGGCTCTGGCTCGGCACTGAGGGGCAACAGCATGGGCAGGGGCAGGGCACTGGCATGTCTCTGCCCCCCACTGTCATATCCCCCGTCCCCCCTCCGCCATGTGACAGGTGTCCTGCATTTTGGACCTGGAAATATGGAAACCCTAAAGCAACCATCCGCATCCTCACTGCCTGCTCCGCTGCACCCCTCACCTTGCCTGCCCAGCCAAATAGCATCGCTCCAAGCACTCCCCCCGCCTCCCCATGTCAGGCCAGCACACCTCGTCTTCAGCCCTTGGCTTGTACTGAAGCGGACTGAAGTCATGTTTAGGAAAGGAACGAAAGCATAAAAGTGACAATTCCCCCAGCCACAAGTCACCCACCCCTACGACCCCCCAAGTGTGGGTGCAAACACCCCCTCATTTGCCCACTCTTACCCTTGCGGTCAGGGTGACACCGAGGACACAGGTGTGACCTGACTCCAAGCAGTGTTGGCTCGGGAGCAGTCCAACTGCTGTGCGCGTCTCCAGGAGCCGCACGGCGACGAGCCGGTTCTAGAAGGGGCCATTGTGATGCGCGTCACCTTCTCCGGGTCTCCCCGCGTGCACGTCTCGGCCGCGTCCGGCCGCACCGCTGCATCAGCCTCCAGGTGTGAGACAGGGCTGGGCTTGCACGCGGCCTGATGGTGCTCACAAGGAGGGACTTCGCACAGGACTGGCCCCTGCCAGGGTTTCCCTCCAGGGCACTGTGACATCGGGTGAGGAAAGGGACTCCAACACCAGGTCCTAACGAACACCATTTCTTGTCTGTGCACAAGAACAGACGGCCCAGGTCTGTCTCACACGTGCTCCCTGCGGTGACTCTAACCTCTATTTCTGGAGGCCGGGGGCTCCCGCTGCTCCGAGCTCTGCACTGGGGAATACACTGTATTACTTGCTGCCTACTGTCGGCCCTTTGACCGTGTGGGTCCTCCCAGTGTCTCAGCGTTGCACCGCTTTCATGGGCAACTTCCCCCAGTTTCTCTTCAAGCCTTTTCCCTTTCTGGAGGGAGAACTGTTTAACCAGATCCGTGCCCTGGATCTCCCTCTTCTGCCTTTGGTCAAACAGCCCTTGCACCAGAGCTGCGGCTGAAGAGGCTCTTTCATGGATATCATGTGCTTACTGCGCCTTTAGGTAGTGCTCCTTCTCTGCCATCCTCATTTTACCTTTCCTGCCTGGTTCCTTAACCATAACCGCGCTATCTCTTTCGTTTTAGATGAACAGATTGGAAGAAGGACGGATCTTGGTTGAACGACTGTGTTGTGAGATTAGTCCTCGAGAGCTCGATGTCTTCAAATCCCTGAGCGGTGGCCATGGAGAGGACGGAGACGTGTCCTCTTTTCTTCAACCACAGAAACAGACTCAGAGGAAATCAAGAATTGCAGCAGGGGACATTTAGGTTCGATACAAGTCCTTTCGCACTATATGAGGGCAATTTTTTCAGGTTTTTTTGAGCACGGAAAGGGGCTACCCGGAGAGTTGTGCAATCTCCATGCTTGCCAAGGCGTGAGAGCAGGGTTGATGCTTGGCTGGCCGGGTTTGTAGGGGTGATCCCGCCTCGAGCAGGGGTGACTGGATGGCCCCGACGTCTCTTCCAGTCCCGGGTTTGATGATTCGATGCCCTCTCGGTGTGCTACTAAAGGGACAGGAGCAGCAGCATAAGAAGATCAGATCAAACCCCTTTTGTCACAGAAGACCCTGCTGGGCTGGGGGTGGGAGGCACATGCCCCCCTCTTCTCCCTGCTACCAACCCCCCCTCCCCCATTATGGCTAATACACACACACTCACACACAGGCGTGCACACAGACAGGCACACACTCTACTTAGCACAGGGGCGATGTGTGGGGGTGCAAACAGGTGAGCGTGGCGGTGCACCCCCTACTAAAAGGCACTGCCCACACTGCTGGCAAGGTCTGTGGGTGGTCGCTGCCCCCTGGCCAGCGCTCGCCACCTCCCCCCACCCCCCGACCGATGCCAGTGCCCGTGCCGTCTGAGGGAGCTCCCGCTTAGCCCCGCCACTCTCCCACTACCACTGCCCCGCTCCCGTCGCCGCCGTGGGCACGTGTCCTTCATGACGCACCATCTCTCTGCACATGGGCACGCAGGCACAAGCATATTCTCCCTGCCATGAACACACACACATACACACAGGCACACGCACGCACAGACACATGCACACAGAGACAGAGATGTGTGTGCGCTCTACTCACTCGCTCTGCACGTGCACACATTAACACGCTCTCCATGCCATTAACACAGATGCATGCACACGCACACACATGGACAGACATATGCACACATGTAGGCAGGCATGCACTCTACACACTCACTCTCTGCACATGGACACGCAGACACAAATACACTCTCCCTGCCATGAACACAGACACACATGCACAGACAGGCATGTGCACATGCAGAGAGGAGCACACGCACAAACACGTGTGCACATGCATACACACATGCACACAGACACATGCACATATGCATACACGCATGCACACACACTCATGCAGGCACTCACGTGCACACAGATACGTAGACATGCAGACTCATGAACAGACACACGGAGGTACATATGAATGCACACAGACATCCCTTAGCCTGACGAAGGGTTTTTGAGCCCGAAAGCTTGCTTAATAACTAGTCTCCAACTATTTGGGTTGGTTTCATAAAAGATATCCAATTCACCCAAGGAACCTTGCTTGCCTGGGTCCTTAGACCAACACAGCTTCAGCCTACACCCCCACAAACATGCACGCACACACATGCACACATGCACGCACAGGCACATGCAGGCACACACACATGCACACAGACACATTCACATACGCACACAGACATGCACACATGCACACAGACATTCACACACATGCACAGACATGAAAGAACATACATGGATGCACAAACACATACACACAGACACGCACAGACACATGCATGTAGACATGCACACACATAGATACATACACCTGCACACACATGTGTGCAGAAACCCAGAAGCACACTCGTGCATGCAGACTTGTGCGTGCACACCTAAGCATGTACAGGTGCACATGCACACACACATGCACACATATGAATGCACACAGACACATGCATGTGTATGCATGCAGACATGCACGCACATACATGTAGGCACACAGACGCATGCATGCACACACGTATCCATGCGTGCAGACATATGCAAGCAGACAGACACATGTAAGCACGAGCTCATGTATGCAGATGCATGCATGCACAACACACATGCACACACGTGCATGCAGACATGCACATGTACACACAGACACATGCATGCACATACATGCACGTGCACAGACACACCTGCACACACACCTGCATGCACACAGATATGTGCCTGCACACAAACACATGGACGCGCACACATGCATGCATGCAGACATGTACACGTGTGTACGCAGACATGCATACATACGAATGCAGACAGACATGCATGCACAAACACATGTATGCACACACACACGCGCGCGCGCGCGCGCACAGTATCCCGCCCGGCCCTGGGGCAGGCTGGGCTGCGCAGTGGGGGGAAGGGCCGGAGCCCCCGGGGGTCCGGGGAAGAGCCCGGCAGCGTCCTGTGCTCGGAGGGGGGCTCCTCCAGCCCCTCCTCAGCCACGTGAAGGTAGGAGACTGGGGGGTCAGGTGCTAAGGCCCCTTCTCGTAGCCCTGCCTGCCTGGACTTTACAGCCAGCACATGACCGCACCATAAAACCCAGCTGCGCTGAGGGGTCGCTGCATCCAGTGCTCCCCTGGGCTGGGCTGGGCTGGAGAGCAGGTCCCTGCCGGCTTTCCTGGATGCGCATCGGGGGAACGACGCCTGTACTTCGCCACCTACTTATTCCTGTTCACCTGACGGCTCGTAGTTCCCGAGTGGTTTGCAGGACAGCACCTCCTTTCATCCAGCCCCTTTCCGTGGATGTCCAAACGTCCCTGCCCTTCTCTTCCGCAAGTGGGTTTCTCTAACCCGGGGTTTTCTCCCCCTCCTTTTGGACACTGAAGCCTGTCAGGTTCCTCCCAGAAGAAAGGTGCAGGGAAAGACTCTGGATCTGCAGATAAAAAGTGGATCGGTTTTCTAGGATGAACCTGCGCCGTACTCTGGCTTGTCCTTTGTAGCTAGGTTGGGCTGGTGTAAATGGCAATCGCCTCTTCCTGGATCCGTATTGAAGTGCAGTGTCCCTCCAGATCCTCCTTGTGAGAGATCCTTCAGGTGAGGAGTTGCTTGGTTTATCCCTGGCAGCCAAGTGTTTCTCTTTTCTTTTCTTTTCTTTTCTTTTCTTTTCTTTTCTTTTCTTTTCTTTTCTTTTCCCAGGCTGGGAGGGGTTTGCAAGCCTGGCTTGGTAAAAATCAACCAGAAGCTGTGCAGGATTTTAGCAGTGATGACTTGAAACCACGGGGGGAGGAAGGGGAAGGTGATAGGCCTCAGAGCCAGTCCTGGGACGGCCCTGCCTGAGCCTCAGCGCCCCCCAGCACAGAAAGGACGGTCCCCAGGCGCCCGGCCTCAGCTGCAGCAGAGCAGCGCGCACAGGGAGCAGGGGCCTGCTTCCCCACGTCTGCTCCCACCAAGTCACACACGTGCTTTCCCCCACACTCGGGGCCCTGCTTGAGCCCGGCCTCACGCAGGTGGAGCCTGGGGTGGGGGCAGCTGGGAGCTCAGAGCCCTAGCAAGTGCAAACAAGGTGGTCCAGCCCCGCAGGCCAGGGCACGGCCCCTGCTCCTGCCCCACAGATCCAGCCCCAGGAGCCGCTCCTGTTTCCACACGGCCTTGGATGTAGCCTGGACCGGAGCCACATCCCGGGCCAAGGACAGGCGCTGTGTCCGGGCAGCACCCACGTGTCGGGGGGGCCGTGGCACCGGGCAGCAGCACCAGGGCCCAAAGCTGCTCGTGCCAAGGGGCACTGGGCTGGGCTGGGGCTGGCTGCAGGGCTGGGCGTCCCCGCTTGCAGGGGCAGGACTGAGCCCAGGACCGTGCTGGGGAGCTGCCACATGGTGCCAGACCCAGGAGGCCCTTGCCCGGCTGCTGGGTGCTGCCTCCCCAGGGCAGCAGGGGAGAGGCCCCCCGGCCGTGGGGGTGGGCATGAGGCAGGGGCTGCCCGGCGTGGGGCTGGGGGTGCCCCAGGCCAGCTGTGCACAGACCACGAGGGCAGGGGGCAGCCAGGCCCAGCTGCAGAGCAGAGGGGCGTCTGGGGGCTTCTGTGGGAGCAGGGCAGCCGCCCGCCTCACACCGACCTGCCAGAGCCCGGGGGCAGGGCACGGACCCCTCCCGCCACAGGGCCCCCTGCTTGCACCTCCAGTGTGTCTGCTCCACATCCACGCGCCAGCTTCCCCTCACCGGAGCACACACCTTCTCTCCCCCAGGCCTGGACTCCCTTGCCCCTTGCACACAGAGCACACGCCTTCTCTCCCCAGTCCGACTTCCCTACCCCTTGCACGCACAGAGCACACATCTTCTCTCCCCCAGCCCCAGACTCCCTGCCCCTTGCACGCACAGAGCACACATCTTCTCTCTCCCAGTCCCAGACTCCCTGCCCCTTGCACACACAGAGCACACCCCTCCACACGAGCACAGAGCCTGGGCCGACTCCCCGCCCCGTTCCACACTGGTGCCCTTGGCCCTGCAGTCGCTGGTGTGCAGCACATGCCTCAAACCCGTGAGCTGGGGTCCGGTCTGCCCACCAGGGACACGACTGTCGTGTGCCATCTGGGCCGGGCCCCGGCGCACACATAGGAGGTGCACCCAGGAGCGGGGTCAGTGCAGAGGAGCCCCGGGCTCAGGGGCTGGGGCGGATCCTGAGGCCACCTGACGCCCGTCCCATCCTGATGGCAGCAGGCGGCGGTGCCAGCCCGATGGGGCTTGCACTGGGGGTGGCAGGAGCAGGTGGAGGCGGTGGCCTGGTGCCCTGACACCCAAGCCCTCCCCCTCCCCCAGCTCCCGTTCCCCTCCCTCGGCTCCACCATCTTATGCTGTGGGGGCGGGCAACCTGCGGGGGAGGGGGTGGGTGTGCGCCTGTCTGCCCTCCTGCACCGGGGTGTGCACGTGTGTGCCTTCCTGCACGGGCGGTGTGCATGCATGGTGTGTGTGTGTGTATATGCCCACCCTCCTGCATTGGGGGGGGCGGGGGGGTGTCCACACTGTCCTGCATCATGGGGTGGGCGTGTGTGCACACCCTTCCCAGACTGCTGGAGGTGGTGAGCAGGGGCAGAGAGGGGGAGCAGGGCCAGTCTTCCCCTGAAGTGGGGCATGATTTCTACCTGGCATCTCCTGAGTTCATTTAACCCCCCTGCAGCTCCAGCAGGGCATTGCCAGCCCATTCCTCCTCCTCTCCAGCCTGTTTCCCCTGCTGCAGCAGGAGACCACTGCTCCTAGTCCTGTCCCTGACAGCCACAGAGAAATGCCTGTCTCCATCTTCTCTGTCGTTGCCCCAAGACTGGGGTCAAACCCCACTCAGTCTTGTCTTCTCCAGACTCAATCCCCTGAGCTCTTCCAGCCTCTCCCCCCCACCCCTGCCTCCCAGGCCCCTCATCCTTTGGGTCCCTCTTTGCTGGCCTCTGTCCACCTGCCCACCTCCTTCTGGAAGTGCGGGGTCCCGAACCGGACACAGGACTCCAGGGGAGTCTCCCCAGTGCTGGGGGATCCCTGCCTTGGGTTTGCAAGGGGCGCTCCTCCTCATGCTGCTCAGGAGGATGCTGATTTCTTTTACCACCAAAGCACACGGCTGGCTCGGATCCAGCCCACGGCCCCTGGTTCCCCCCACCTCATCTCTGCAGGGCTACAGCCTGGCTATGCGTTCCTCAGGTGGGATTGGTGAGTGCAATTATTCCCTCCCAAGTGCGGGGTTTTGCACTGGTCGCCCACGACTCAGTTTCCCTACTCTTGTCCATGGGATCATGATCTGAGTGGAATGGGCCAGGAACACATTTGAAAGTGAATTGTATAAATGGGACTGACACCACGACGGGCTCCACGTGAACTGTTACCACACAGGAAAGAGACCTGGGAGTGATTGCGGAGAGTGCAGTAAGCACCAGCTCCATGCCCAGACACCGTGAAGAAAGCAATGGAAAATGTGAGTGCTGATGAGGAAGGGAATTGTGAACAAGATCGAAAGCATCACGATGCCCCTTTATGAACCCATGGTGCACCCACACCTCGAATCCTGTGCCCAGGTCTGGTGCCCGCACGTCCAGCAGGATCTAGGGGAACTGGAGCAGGTCCAGAGGCAACGGTACGGAGGGCCTTCCCTACGTGCAGGGACTAACGAGACCCGGTCTGCTCAGGTTGGCGTCCCCCAAGGTGCCGTTCTCGGACCTGTACTCTTCAATGTCTTCATAGACGATCTGGACACTGGTGTCAAAAGTGCACTGGCCAAGTTCTCTGACAACACCAAACGTTGGGGAAGTGTGTCTGCACTCGAGGATAGGCTAGTGATCCAGGCTGATCTCAACAGGCTCGCAAGGCGGGCGGAGGAAAACCTGATAGCATTCAATATGGAGAAATGCAAGGTGTTCCACCTCGGGAATAAAAACCTGCATCACACTTGCAGGCTTGGCAATGGTACACGCACTAGCACCATGACTGAAAGAGACTTGGGGATCATGATTGACCACAAGATGCACGTGAGCCACCAATGCGATACCACAGCCGGCAAAGCAAATAAAACTCTGGCTTCCATCTACTGATGCATCTCAAGCAAGACCCAAGAAGTCATCCTCCCGCTGTACTTGTCCTTGGTGAGGCTGCAGCTGGAGTAGTGCATCCAGTTCTGGGCTCCACAGTTTAGGAAGGACGCAGAGAAACTTGGAAAGAGGAGAGCCATGTGCATGATCTGAGGGCAGGCAAACAGGCCTCATGAAGAGAGGCTGCGAGCTATGGGTGTCTTCAGCCTGGAGAAGCACAGACTCAGGCGCATTGGCAATGTGTAGGGGGTACACATAGGAGGCGGCACACCCCCTGCAAAAACACTGCTGATGCTACCAGCGGTGCCGGCAGGCTGTTGCTGTTTCCCACCCCGACACCACTGGCAGCATCTGCAGGTGGTCCCTGATTGCCACTGGCCATCCCTACTCCTGCCAGCAGTATCTCTGGGTGGTCGACGACCACCAGTCAGTGTTTACACCCCCTTGCGCCCCACTACTGACACCACCATGGCCGCCTGCGGGAGCTCCCTGCTCGCTGCCACCACCCCAGGGGATGACAAGGTCCAACAGTCACAAACTCCTGCAAAACCATTTTAGGCTGGACATAAGGAAAAACTTCTTCACTGTCCGAGCCCCCAAGGCCTGGAATAGGCTCCCCTAGAGGTGGTGCAATCACCTACTCCAGACACTTTCAAGAAACATTTATCTTGCTGAGATCCTTTGACCCTGGCTGACTTCCTGCCCTGGGGCAGGGGGCTGGACCCGGTGGTCTTACGAGGTCCCTTCCAGCCCTAATGTTTATGCAGTTGCATCTATGAAAGGATCTGCTTTCGGTCCACGGTTTGCCAGTCCGCAGTCTAAAAAGGGTCAGACTGATCACCCGAACCACCCTCTCCGTGAACACGAATCTCTTAGTTCACGCGGAAGCCGCGGAGCACCTGAAAGGGACTGAAGGAAGGGGACTTAGTCCTATCACTGCTGAGGCCAGCCTATTGAATTGTATTGCTGAGCCCATTTCATTGAACCGTACTACTGAGGCCAACCCATTAAATCGTACTACTGAGGAATGAAACCATATTTTGGTATTTGGCTTCTTGGAATTCTAGGATTGTAAGTATAATATGAAAAATAATAGTATTGATTCAAATTTAACTTTTAGTTGTAATTGTAGTTGTTTTTGTAACACTAATTCTTATAGCATTGTTTGGGAAGGAAGTGCATTCGGAGCATTGTTTCTGATATATGTAATTATTGTGTTTTTAATGTTTGTGGTGTTTCTTCAAGCTAAGCAGTGTTATATACGTAGCAAAGAGTTTTAAAATAAAAGTGTGTTGTATAAATTAAGTGTGTAATCATTGTGAAATCGTGCAATCAGTTAACTACTCCCCCAGCCAGTGCATCAGAATGAATCAGTAAATTGTGTGGGATTTTCTCTATTCCATAACCCACTAGAGACATGGCGTCACGAACAGGATGCGCTGGTTGCCCATTTCAAAATGGGATGAATGTGTTGCAGCATTGCACGTTCCACAATGATAATGAGGGAACTTGGAAGGTAAATATAAGGGATCTTAATAATGAGGATGAAACAATCACGTATAGTTTTATGTTTACACAAGAAAGTTTAAGATGCTGTCTGGGAGGAATTCAGAAATCATATGGTCAACTAGATTGGAGTTTAGAAAAGAAAGAAGTACAGCCAGAAGTAAAGGTGTGTAGGAAGAAAGAAAGTAGAAAAGAAGAGGGAGGTTTTCGAGAGATAATGCGAAAGGTGTTAGGGAAAGGAGTTTACGATCAGTTAAAATTGCCACTAGCAAGGGAGGTAACGTGTTTAAAAGCAGGAGAGATACTAAGAGAGTTAGAAGTAAGTTGCAAACAAGCAGCAGGAGGTCCTTTGAAAAAAACTAATTACCCGTCCCTCTTAGGAGAGGCAGCTCGGGGAATCATTCACTTATTGCATGAGGTAGAAAATTTAGCAGCCGAGAATAATGTTTTAAAATTGGTTATGAACCAGAGTAAAGTGAATGAAACAGAGGAGCATGGAGAGAAACCAAGTAAAATATCTGTGCAACCTACTGCACCCTCTCTAATTACTCCATCCACTCCACCACCACATGCAGAAGTTACAGTAGAATTGGAAGAATTAAAAGCTGACTATGAGGTAGGAGAAGTAGCTAAAGCTAGAGCAGAGCCAATACTGGAGGCATGCCCTATAGTAACTACTAGTTGGAAACAAGGCACAAATCCTGCGATTAGGCAGAATATCTATAGAGAAAGGAACAGGGAGGAAATAGAGGATTTGGCTAGGACAACAGCACGACGTACTAATGAAAATTGCTATGTGTGGCTAGGAAGGATTATAGAGGAAGAAACTGGAATAGGAACCCTATTAAGTTCAGAGGAGGCCCTTCCACTAATAAGAAATTTGGGATGGAGTAAGGGGGCAATTCTCACAAATACCATGAATATAATTCCGGGAGGCATGTATCCCATAACTTTAGCTGGATTAATTGCCACCAGAGTAAACAATCATTTGGGAGCTTTAAACTTTCCCCAAAATTTAGAAGGGGGTATGAATAACATCAGGTACTTAATATGGGGAATTAGTTTTGCCCATTGGACAGCACCCCCAAACACCCTGTCGGCAGTACAACAGAGATTAAGGAATGATTGTTTGTTTATCACCACTCCTGAACAACTAATTTGCAACAGGATGTCGTTAGAGGTAGCAGCAAATGTTCTGAAAACTCCAGGAGTAAAAAAGCCTGGCTACTGCCGCTGGTGGGGCAGACACCCTGGGAAGTAGCTGATCAAATAGGAACCATAGTGCAGGAGGAAGAAATGAAGAAAAAGCCCAAATTAATAATATAGAACACCATGTGCACACTCCTTACCATCCATAATCTAATGGGGTTGTGGAGAGACACACTGGTATTTTGAAGACACAAATGAAAACAAATTTAAAATCAATTTCCTTTAAAAACTGGGATGCAGTATTGCATGCAACCTTAATTCAGTGCAATAATGATAATACTATGTGGTTGAAACACGAAAAGAAAGAGTTTCCAGTGTGGACATATAAGTATAAAAAAGATGATAAAATGTGGATACACTTACCCAAAGAAGAAAAAGTAACAAAAGGTGCAATCGATCAATTGGGGAAACATCCCAACACTTATTTTTGTTTAACTGAGGAAAATCAAACAATATTAGTACACCAAAGCTGGCTAACCTCACGAAGCTAGGCCTCACAAGGACCTAAGCAATCATTTAATTTTGTTACAGGTGTCAAGGATTGAAGTGGCAACAGTGGGAGATCAAGGATGAAAATGATCCCAGAGATGAAAACTGGATGTGGCTAACCAATGCAACATTATGCAGACCAGTACATAGACCACCCAACGTGATTCTGGGATATAATGCTGATGTATGGAATCTCACAATACCAGGTTATTCCCTTAAATGTCATATTCCTTGGGAAGGACCATGGAACCCCTCCAAATTATTAAATCCTCGTGATATAATTAATGGACCATATCCATATGGCATTAAATTAACAGAAGTAGGGATAAATGAAACTGAGTACTATCCAACACCATGCAGTTTTGTGAAAACACACCCAAAGAAAGGTGTATTTGGGGTAAAATTAACTATTATACCAGTAGGGTTATTTGAAAATGCTACAGTAGACCCCTATGGTATCATCCAATGTAAGTGGAATAAACTTTTCTGGAAACCTAACACTGTCCAGAACAGTGGCCGGCTTACCACTAGCACTTGGTGTCGGACTATAGTACATACTAGAAAAGGGATATTAACTTATCTCTTAATTATAAGGGATCCACCGCACCAAGAACAAAGCACAATAGCCTGGCATTTAAAATCTCCTGAATATTCCCGCACTGCCATGCGCATTACATATAACATTAACTGCACGCAACCACAAAGAAAGCGCAGGTCAGTCTGGACAGACTGGGCACAGCAAAATCAAGATAAAGAATGGGAAGAAACAGTAAAACCTGAATTCATGTCACTTTTGGGATTTGCCACTACACATGTGACCATTACAAAAAACATTACACAAAGAATGCAAAATTTCTTAACATTAACTGAACAAAAAGAAAGTATCACTAATTCGAATATGAGGAAAATCCAAGCTAGATTACAGTTCATCACCTGTACACAATTTCATGAATCCAGCACCTTTGAACAACTTATTGTAACAAATTTAAAGAAAAAATTCACAGATGCTGGACATACACCTTATGTAGAATGTCATAGTTAAATAGCATAATTATTTAGTCACGAAAATCAGGGAAGTGTACAATGGCTTTGTTCAGTGACCCCACTAATGGGTTGGACAGTACGTACCCGCATTGGAGGAAAACATACAGGTACATTACCCACCATGCGGTGTACCAAGCATAATTGCACACAAGTAAACACCAACCAAGTAAAATTAAATGATAAATGTTCTGAATTGGAAGCATGGAATCAAACCCATATTGTGCAATGTGCTGATTGCAAATGTAAAATCTACACTAAAACTGTTCAAGTAAACATATTAAACTATGATTATGCTTTTGACTTAACCCCCCAAGATGAAGCAACGCAGTATTATGAAAGAGCAGAAATGGGATATGATATTCCTCAACTCCAGCCCTGTAAGCAAGAGGGTCAGTTCTGGAGAGATACAGGGGAAATAATGGAAATAAAATATAATATCCGTCAAGACTCACCCTGTGAGCCTGGAGCTCAGTTATGGAGAGACACATTTGCAAGGAAATGTGTGTGCATAATAGAGCCAAAAATTAATAATCTACACTCCAGTATGGAAGTAGTACTTTGGTCCAAAACAGGTATCCCATGGATCGCTGCAGATCATTGGAGCATGACTGAGGAGAATAAGGTGCATTCCCAACTATCTGCGTGGGACATGGACTTGCAGGAATTAAATTTAACTCATATATCGTTTAACTTGGAAACTGGACAATTAGTGATGTTGTCAAAGGACTATGGAGAACACATTACTTACCTGAAATTACTCAACGCCAGCAAGATCCTCAATGCACCATCTGCTTCGGTGTTAGAAGGACTAGCCACGATTGGAAATGCAGTGGGGAATGGTGTTAAATCTACTATACATGAAATAGGATCGATAGGACAACAAGTATGGAACACTATAAAGACTGTATTTTTGGGAAAATGGGTGATATATGTTATAATAAGCATCATAGGATTGTTTGGGTTAATCATTTTCGGAAAATTAATTTTGTGTATGTTGTCATGGAATCATCATAATAAGTTTGTAAGGCTTAGTAATGAAATATAATTGTAATCAAACTGCCTAATGGGCACGGGGGGATGTCATATTGAATGAAATAGTTTGAATGTTTGTAAAGGTTGCCCATTAGCCAGTTTCAGGAAGAAGATAAGATTTATCTCCTTATCTAGTTCTTTGTTTTGGGGACTACGTGCAAAAGGTCCTGACTTTGCTTCAAGTCTTAATTTAAATTTCATCTTTTAGAAATCTTTTACAAAGAGAGCAAATATCCTGAATTCCAAGAGATCAAACCCTGAGGCCTTTTGACCAGGTTGGTAAGAAAAGGGCATTTGCAATGATATGGAAGTTTCCTAAAGGTAATTTAAAATGCTCAACGAAGGTAAAAGAATCTGTTGAGTAAGATCCGAGCCCAAATTTGGGAGCAGTGATATATTGAGTAGGAGGAGCCCACTGACGGCAGCTCGCTCAATAAAAACGGTAACTTACTGTCCCAATTTGGAGGTGACTACACTTGTAGAACAACGAAGGAAAAATCGCAAGTATAGCCCGGGTCAGACTGATCACCTGAACTACCCTCTTCGTGAACATGAATCTCTTAGTTCACGCTGAAGCCGTGGAGCACCTGAAAGGGACTGAAGGAAGGGGACTTAGTCCTATCACTGCTGAAGCCAGCCTATTGAATTGTATTGCTGAGCCCATTTCATTGAACCGTACTACTGAGGCCAACCCATTAAATCATACTACTGAGGGATGAAACCATATTTTGGTATTTGGCTTCTCGGAATTCTAGGATTGTAAGTATATTATGAAAAATAATAGTATTGATTCAAATTTAACTTTTAGTTGCAATTGTAGTTGTTTTTGTAACACTAATTCTTATAGTATTGTTTGGGAAGGAAGTGCATTCGGAGCATTGTTTCTGATATATGTAATTATTCTGTTTTTAATGTTTGTGGTGTTTCTTCAAGCTAAGCAGTGTTATATACGTAGCAAAGAGTTTTAAAATAAAATTGTGTTGTATAAATTAAGTGTGTAATCATTGTGAAATCGTGCAATCAGTTAACTACTCCCCCAGCCAGTGCATCAAAACGAATCAGTAAATTGTGTGGGATTTTCTCTATTCCATAACCCACTAGAGACATCCTGGAATGCCTCCCTAACACCAGCAGGATAATGTCTCCCTGACACTTGTAAGATAGCAAGAAGTTGAGAAAAAGGTCTCATTAGAATGCTAAAAATCACACCCCTGGGCAGAGCAAAAGTATGTTAATGAAACATATATGTATGTAAATGAAATACATGGCTAAACCATAGGTATAGAGACATGCTCAGTAGAGAACGTCTTATGTCAGTGGCTTGTAACCAATCACTGAGCGATACACTTGCAAACATATGTATAAAAGGTACCCAAAGGTAGAAACCGGTGGTGCTTGCTTTGCAAAAGATTGCCAAGCACCCCTCTCTGCGCAGACTTGAAACAATAAAGATTAAGTTGGATCCTCCACCCCTGTGTGTTTATTGGCAAAAGCGCACCGGGCACGAACTCACACTGTCCTTTGCAGACAACACTGGCAGCGCCCAAGATCCCCCCAAACACCCCGAGATCGCTGCCACCCTGCTCTTACTGCCCCCACCAGCACCTCCCCGCCCCCGGGCACACGGGCTCTGCCCAGGGCAGGACCTGACCTGCGACTAAAGCAAGAGAGAGGAAGAAAAGCAAAGCCCCGCACGAGAGGAGCCGGACCCCTGTCGCGGGACCCCCAGCCCGAGGCTGCCCCATCGGCCCCTGCCTGGCCCGGGGGGCGGGGGGCGGGATGCAGACTTGGGTGTGCACGGGGAGCAGGGGGCGTTTGTACCGGTGGCGGGGGGGGGGGGTGTCGTTGCAGCACCCCTTCCCGCCGGAGTGCCCGGGCCCGGGGAGGGCCGGGGCTGCAGCCCTGCTACCCCCACCCACACCCCTATGGGGCCGAGCTGGGGCCGGCTCCCCTCTGCTCTTCCCGGGACCCCCGGGGGCTCCGGACCTTCCCCCCGCCGCCAGCCCAGCCTGCCCCATGGCCGGGTGGGATCGTGTGCGTATGTGTGTGTTTGTGTTTGCAAGCACAAGTGTGAGCTTGCATGTGCCTGTGCGTGCATGCGTTTGTGCTTGCATGTCCTTGTCTGTCCATGCATGTGTTTGTGCATGCACACACGAGTGTGTGCTTGCATGTGTCTGTCTGCATTCGCGTGTATGCATCTGTCTGCGTACACGCGTGTACATGTCTCCATGCATGCATGTGTGCAGGCACATGTCTCCATGCATGCACGTGTGTGTGCAGGTGTGTCTCTGTGCATGCATGCATGTGCATGCATGTGTCCAGGTGCACATGTGCATGTTTGCATGCACACACGTGCATGTGTCTGTGCATGCATGCATCTGCATGCATTAGTTTGTGCTTATGTGTGTCTGCTTGCATACATCTGTGTGAATGCATACGCGAGCATGTGTGCATGTGTTTGTGCATGCACGTGTGCCTGCATGTGCCTGTGTGCCTACATTTATGTGCGTGCATGCCTGCATGCACATGTGCATGCCTGCATACGCATGCATGTGTCTGTGTGCATTCGTGTGTGCATGTGTGTGTGCATGTGCACCTGTGCATGCTTATGTGTGCATGCACAAGTCTGCATGCATGAGTGTGCTTGTAGGTTTCTGTATGCCTGTGTGTGCATGTGTATGTATCTATGTGCGTGCATGTGTCTGCGCACATCTGTGTGCATGTTTGTGCATGCGTGTGTTCTTGCATGTCTGTGTGTATATGCATGTCTGTGTGCATGTATCTGTGTGCATGTGTGTGTTCCTGCATGTGCCTGTGCGTGCATGTGTATGTGTATGTCTGTGTCAATTCATATGTACCTCTGTGTGCCTGTTCATGAGTCTGCATGTGTACATATCTGTGTTCATGTGTGTGCCTGCATGCATGTGTGCATGCATATGTGCATGTGTGTGTGCATGTGTGTATGTGTGTGCACGTGTGTTTGTGCGTGTGCTCCTCTCTGCATGTGTACATGCCTGTCTGTGCATGTGTGTCTGTGTTCATAGCAGGGAGAGTGTATTTGTGTCTGCGTGTCCATGTGCAGAGAGTGAGTGTGTAGAGTGCATGCCTGCCTGCATGTGTGCATGTGTCTATCCACGTGTGTGCGTGTGCATGCATCTGTGTTCATGGCATGGAGAGCGTGTTAATGTGTCCACGTGCAGAGCGAGTGAATAGAGTGCACACCCATCTCTGTCTCTGTGTGCATGTGTCTGTGCGTGCGTGTGCCTGCATGTATGTGTGTGTGTTCATGGCAGGGAGAATATGCTTGTGCCTGCGTGCCCATCCCCATGCCTCAGCCCAGTCTGTCTGTCCACTGCAATCTCAGGGGTGTCCCTCCTGCCGGTACTGTGAAGCCCCACTCCTACCCCTTCAGAATAAAACCCACCACGAGCCACTTTTCCTTTATTATATTTTAATATAATCTTCTTGGGTGAAAGCAAAACAAGGCTCAAGCCATTCTCCAGACTGGGGGCAGGGAACCCAGCAATGGGACAAGGACAGCCCTCACTCCTGCCTAAAACAGACCGTTCCAGTACAACCCCCTCCCTCCCATTCATATAAATTAAGTCTCTCTCTCCTGGGAAAGCAGCAGGTGTAGAAGAACAGCTCTAAAAATATAACATGTCTTGCATTAGGCCCCCAAAACACATCTTCAAAGTTCAACCACAACCATGCCTGCGGCCCTGCCCCCTCTACACGGAGGCCTTTGGGTGTGGGGGCACGTGAAGCTGTGCAGGCAGGTCTCTGAGAGGGGATGGGCAGGTCCTTGAGGAGCCTCCCCACAGCAAGGTCACTCCCGGGGCCAGTTAATGCTGACCTGGCCCGAGGCCTCCAGCACCTCCTGCTTGCAGTCAAAGGCGCCGTTGATGTGGCTGATGGACTGCTCCTCCACCACCCAGAGCTGGCAGCTGGTCTGCGTGATCAGTCGTGCATCAGGGGTCACGTTGTTCACCACTGTGAAGAGGAGACAGGAGGCAAAGCATGAGCGGGGTGGGAGGCAAAGCAGAGGCCATTTCCATACTGAAGGAGAATGGAAAGACCCCACGTTTTCCCCATCAGCCACTGCCAGGACAGGGCTGGGCAGTGAAGGGCACGACTGGGACCCAACGGGGACCCTGGCAGGAGGGCACTGCTTGTAGTATACAAACCCTCCCGTGGGACCCACGGGCCCACCCCCAGCCAAGTAACCCTTCTGCTTCCCTGCAGCCCCTTGACGGGAACCCCATCCATGCCAGCTGGAATCTGACCAATGCACCTGTTACTACCTTCCTCTGCCTGACAGATGGGACCCATGAGGCCACCCCAGCCCAGTATCGCCATCCACCCTTCAATCCGATCCATGGGCCCAGTATTCCCCCAACCCCGGCCTCCTCTGACCAGGGAGTGGACACCTCCCACCGCGCTGCTTCCACTCACCTCCATGTACGTGCTGACAGCATCACCCAAGGGATCGATTGACTCAATGCACAGATGATTTGTGGGTTCATTCTGGGGAAGTGACAGATCCCCAAAAGAAGCCAGGAGTCCTGAGCCACAGAGCCTTCCTCCCACCCCTTCCCTCCTTCCCTCAGCTAGAAACAGGACCCAGGAGTCCTCCCAAACCATGCCCCTCACTATGGCATGCTGGACAGCACTCCTTTCGAAGAGCCAGAGCAGGGCACAACCTGCAAGTCCTGGTCCTCACGCCTGCTCTGCTCTAACGCGCGTCCTTCCCAGAGCAGCGAACCCGACACAGCCCCGTTCCCATCCCCTGGGTCCATCAGGCTCCCTGCAGGTCAGCTCAGCAAACATCACACGGGCTGTCTGCCCCCCGGGTAGGAAAGAAAAGGGCCCTGAGATAAGTGGGGTGAAAGGAGCGTCCAATCCCTCCTCCTTCCCCAAAATGCCAGGATCCAACTTCCCACCCACCTCCCTCCACTAACAGCAGCTCAAGGTCCTGTGCTCCCACCCAGGGCAAGGGCAATGCGCTCCCACCCAGGGCAAGTCTCCGCTCCCCGCCCCAGCTCTCCCCTGCATGGCCAGACCCACGGCGCTCCCAGGGCCACAGCTCCAGCCTCTCCCTGACTTCTTCCTCAGTGGCCAGCCCTCACTCCTGGATTCCCAGCCTGTCTCCCCTTTGCCTCAGCCCTCACATCCTGATCAGCCCCCTGCACCCTCAGGCCCTAGCTCCTCCATACTCACCCTCTCCCCCCTGCCTGGAAGCCCCAGCCCCACACCTGACAGCCTGCAGATCTGCATGGTGAGGGCATGGCTCTCAAGGCTGAAGCGCCCCAGGCACTTGTGAGCATCCTGGTAGGGCAGGTGGATTTGTTTCGGCCACGTTCTCCTGTAAATAGGACGTGGTGATCTGGTGCAGAATGACACTAATTCTACAAGGCTGTGATGTAATGAATCTTGAAGCATTTCATTTTGAGCAAGATAACGGAGAATACCAAAGAGCGGCGGTTCCCCTACTGTAACGCACTTCTTTGATAGTAAAAGGTCTCTCTCTAAAGTACTCTATTGCTCATGTATGATAGTGGATTTACATGATTCTGCTTATACACGTTTAAATTATCACACATTTATAGCTAGACGGTGTCAGGAAAATCCTGAGCCTTACAGTAGAATAGGGTAAGTCCTACCTGGATCTTGTCCGTCATCAGGTATGAAAGGCCAGCTTCTTCCTCCTCTTCACCCTCCCCCAAATCTGAATCTCCATCATCTTCATCTTCATCTTCTTTGTACTCTCCTGGTGGACCAGCTTCTTCTTCATGTACTTCATCCTCCTCATCCCCTTCTGAAAGGCAGGTAAATTAATTCCTTACAGCTTTGCTTAAACCTCAAAGGCTTGTTTGTAAACTCATCTTAAATGAGCTTCTGAAATCTGACTCAATTCAGCTACAAAACCTTCTCCAGAAATCTTTAGAAAAAGACAGGACTAGAAGTAACATCCCTCTTTTTCCTCTTTCTATAGGAAGAGAAAACACAGAACTGAATGTGCCACAGCATCGAATATGAGTTGATGGGTACAAAAAAAAAAAAAAAAAGCTTTTGGTACCAGCAGTAACTGCTTTTATATAGTTATATCTCAGTGTAAAGATGTGTACTCACGTTTTCCTAAGTGCAGCTCTCCTTTAACCGTGCACAGCATCCATGACTACTCTCTTTGCAAGTGCATTGCCCGCCCCCCGCATTACCCAATAGGAGCAGTATGTGATACTGCCCTTCACCTGACACACGGAGCTGATTTGTGCTCCAGCACTTCCACAGTCACTTTAGTCTCAATTTTGTATTTAGTTCCTGACTGAATGGCATAACTAATGACTGCATGTTTAGAGTCATCACCCTCATCATCTTCATCTTTTGAGTTGGGGGCCTCGTTATCTTCCTGATCAAATCAATCTAGGTAGGTGATCTCCTGAAGCAGCTCAAAAATCCTTTCCCTGTAATTCTTCAGGTTTGTGATGGCACAGCTGAAGAAGTCCAGGTCTTCAAGTTTTTAAGATTTTGCTGAAAAAGAATTAAAATTGCTCACCGAGATGAAATAACTACTTGGTACGTCCAAGTACTGCACGGCTGCCTCCTAAATGTCACTGATATTGCTGGCTACCTCCCACCACCTCTTCTCCGTTGCTGTTTCCCATTGTACAGAGCTCATGTAAGACTGTGCTTACAGTCAACATCCCTTCCCCATAAGATCAGACACTCTCTCTACACTCCCTTTCAAACAGGTTTGACCCACTTTCCATCCCATTGAAATGTGTGTCTTTGCTTCTGGATGCCCCAAAAGTACATGTGTCTTCAGAAATACGATCCTATAATCACCCAGGGACATGCAAAGCTCTCCCATTCTCTGAGGCCGGCACAGCCAACTGTCCCAGCACCAATCCTGCCATGCCTGGTGCACAGACAGCTTTCCATGGCCTGAATGGGGCAGCTGTGGATGTGACGATAGAGGTAATCCTGCTTAGAGTAGATCTGGGATCTGTAGTCCATTATAGTCACGAGTCGGCCTGTGTGAGTAGGAAGCTTTGGAGCAGCCTTGGAGACCTGGCCATAGGGTATAATGGAGAAGGAATGAGATATCTACAGCTTTGTTTTTTTTGTCTGATTTGGATGACACTTGCAGGGGTGGTAGCCCCTGTTGAGAGCATGAAGTCTGCCAAGTTTCAAGATTGGTGCAGGGTTTTGGGGGAACGGCACCTCGAGCTGCTGACAGGCAAAACTCGTGCCATGGGTGACAGTGTGTGTGTTGAGGCGCAGTAGGGGTGACAGCTGCAGCGATGGTGGCCCCTGCTGCGGCCACGAGGCCTGGCAGCTGGCGAGGAGATCGATGCAGGGCTTCTGGGCTCGGGGGCCTGCACCTCTGGCTGCTGACAGGCAAAACTCGTGACATGGGTGCTCGTGCAACTGTGGCTGTTTTGAGGCATGGGACCTGGGATCACTGCAGGCCTGGCTGCTACCAGTTACCAATTAGTCGTGATTCCCTCAGGGACCAGCTCAATACACAGCACCAAGAACAATCCACCGCCCCAAGACAGACGCCGTCAGTGCACTTAACAGAAGATGAAGCCTCTTCAGACAATCTACAGGAAAACCGGTCTCAGTTCTGCGCGTCTCCATTTGATTTTGTAAGCATGAGTGCGTTGAGGCTGGCCACAACCAAAATGGATCAGGATTAAAAAGTTAAGAGAAAATGTCAAGGTGCCGTTTCATAGACACCTTGTTGTAAAAGGAAGAGGATTGGAAAAAAGAAAATAAAACCCCATAAAGGTTCGCCGTCACTGGTTTCCATGGGACTTTTGGATTCAAGTCATGCTACAGAGGCAGGGGATGGCATTTTCTGCACCACTGGAGCACCACTCCCAGCACCCAGTTCACAGAGGGAAAGAGCTACCTGGCTGTAGCTGCATGGAGGGCAGGGAGAAGAGCCCTCCTCTGCTCTCGGGCCGCGGGAGGTACAGGGGACAGACAGACCAGCCACGAGCCAATCTGGTCTCTGATGACTGAGCAGGACCCAGCAGCAATCCCCTTCTTGCCTCTAGCCATTAGGAAGGCCGGTTATGTGGTTGCGAGGGAAGGAGGGGAGGGGGCCATTGCCCCATCATGTGCTCTCTGGGCAGAGCTGAAATAACTCAGGGCCGGTGGGGGTGGGGAGGAGAAAGAAAAGAAGAATACTAATAATACCAGTAATCATCACAATAATAATCATAATAATAAAAGATCAAATCCAGAATAAACAGCCACGAACTCCAGCTAAGAAAGAGGCAAATTTTGACAAATGAGGGTTTTTATTCTTTCTGACCACCGGCTGGAGGAAATCAAAGTCAGCTACCCAGATTATGCTTTTTTTTAAATTTAAAGATGGATTTGGTACCACTACGACTTGTTTACAACCAAAGTTAAAAATAAATGAAGACCCATCATGCCAGCCATGCCAACACGGGAATGAGGCTGAAGTTGGCTGCTTATTCCCAGTTCCTTATTCCTGAGTCTCGGTTCCCCTTTCCCTTTTCAAAGCTAATCTAGACCCAATAAAAGCTTCTTATGAATGAATTACACATCCTGAAGTAAGTTTGTTCATGCCAGGCATCCATCTGACAGCCCCCCCGGCACTGTACTTAGTATCTGGGCTTGAATAAGGAATTGGCTTTGGGGCTGTGTTGCCTGCCAGCTCTGTGGTCCTGAGCGAGCCCTGGCACCCAGCTTGCTGGATTTACAAAGGACTTTTTCTATTTCCACCCCCTCCACTCACACACACACCTCATCAAACTGACAGGCAAATCTGGTAACAGCTGGGATCATGGCTGGAAATCCATCTTGGGCCACCCCACACCATCTGGGCCAGGCAAGACACTGGTCATCAATTCAGTCTGTAATCTCAGCCCAAATGCTGGGTCCTTAGTCAAGCATGTATACTTAGTACCATGGGAATGGGGGGCTGTTAGTTGGCAGCCTGGCAGGAAGAAACCACGCTCTGGTCCGGGCCAGACTGGTCAGTGGTGTCCGGGAGAGTCCCCCGGTGCCATAGAGGCATGGTGTGGGGTGGCCCAAGAAGGATTTCCATCTCTAATCCCAGCCCACGAGAAATTCCTTCTTTGAGCCTGTCTACTTGGTACAGTGGGGATGGGGGAACTGGCCCAAACAGTATTTCCAGCCATAACCCCAGCCCAAAACCAGGTCCTTATTCGGGTCCATGTACTGAGTACAGTGGGCGCAGGGGGCTGGCAGTTGGCAGCCTGGCACGCAAAAACTGCAATTTGGGCTGGGCAAGACTCTGGTTGGGGGGTGCCACAGAGGCATGGTGTGGGGTGGCCCTGTCGTCAACCCAGCCCAAAACCCAGTTCCTTATTCAAGCCCATATACTTAGGACAGTATTTGTGGGGGCTGCCAGTTCACGGCCTGGCACAGCCAAACTATATCTTCAGAGAAGAAAAACAGCCAAGGGGATGTAGCTCAGTGGTAGAGTGCATGCTTTGCATGTGTGAGGTCCTGGGTTCAATCCCCAGCATCTCCACTTTTCATGGGGCAGCAGGGCAGGCCCTACAGAGACAGGTTAGAAAGGTCTCAACCTCTTCAGCCTCCACAAGAGAAGGCTGAGAGGGGATCTGATGGCCATTTACAAACTCCCCAGGGGGGACCAGAGAGAACTGGGGGAAGCTCTGTTCCCCCCAGGCACCCCCCAGGGTTACTAGGAATAACACCCTCAAATTGTTAGACAAAAGGTTCAGGCTGGACACCAGGAAACATTACTTTACACTTAGGGCTGCCAGGCTCTGGAATAGGCTCCCAAGGGAGGTGGTGCTCTCCTACCTTGGGCCTCTTCAAGAGGAGGCTGGGCAGATATTTGGCTGGGGTGACATGATCCTGGCACCCATTCCTGCCTGAGGGAGGGAGTCAGACCTGGTGAGCTGCTTAGGTCCCTTCCACCCCCAAGTACTATGATACTATGACTCTGGTCAGAGATGACCAGGAGAGTCCCCTGGTGCAACAGGGACATGCTGTGAGGTGGCCCAAGACAGATTTCCAACCATAATCCCAGCCCAAGATCCACTTCCTTACTCAAACCCACATACTTAGTACCGTGGCTGGGGGGAGCTGTCCGTTGGCATCCTGGCAGGGCCAAACCACGAGTTGGGCCAGGCAAGCTGTGGTCAGGGATGTCCAGGGGAGTCCACTGGTACCACAGAGTGACAGCGTGGGGTGGCCCAACAAGCATTTCCATCTCTGATCGCAGCCCAAATCCCAGTTCTTTATTCAGGCCCCTGTAGTTGGTGGCGTCTGGGTGGACGATCAGCTGGCAGCCTGGCACAGCCAAACCGTTTCCTGGGACGGGCAGGACTCTGCAGAGATAACCAGGAGAGTCCCACGTGCCACAGAGGCATGGCGTGGGCTGGCCCAAGAAGGATTTCTAGCTATGATCCCAGCCCTAAATCCAGGTCCTTATGTGGGTCCATATACTCAGCACAGAAGCTGGCACGCTGTCGGTTCGCAGTCTATCACGGGCAAGCCGCGTTCTGGGTCGGGCAAGACGGGTGAGAGATGTCCAGCAGAGTCCCTGATGGCACACAGGTCTGTCATGGGGTGGCCCAAGAAGGATTTCTGGCTATAATCCCAGCCCAAAAACTAGTTCCTAACTCACACCCATATATTTAGTACAGGGGCGGGGGGTGTCAGCTGGCAGCCAGCACGGCCAAGCCGCACTTTGGGCCGGGCAACGCTGTGGTCGAGGTGCTTCGGGACAGTCCCCTGTGGTGTCAACAGGCTGTTTGGGGTGGCCCAAGAAGTATTTTGCCGCATAATCCCATCCTAATCTGACCTTTATTTAGGGCTCTGTCCTTGATGAAGAATATTATTTTGCATATTCATTAACAAATATGCAATGAAATTCTATTTCAGATGTGTAATTCATTAACAACAAGCTTTGATTGGGTCTAGATTAGCTTTGAAAAAGGAACTGGGAATAAGCAACCACCTTCAGCCTGGTGGGCGGGATGGAGGAGCCGGGGCCCCGCAGGCAGCTTTGGGCTTCTCCCTGATGAGCACCCCTGAACCTTCACTATGCACCCCCAGCCCCCAGAAAAGCAGCCAGAGATTGATTTATTTATTTTTAAAAGGATTTTTACCTCCTCAAAATCTCACCCCCAACACAACCAAGAAATGCACGGAGGGCGAATTGCAGCGGGTGACCCAGACTCAGAGTTAACTGAAGAAAAGGGGAGGGGAAAAGTCATTCACCTCTATCGAGTGCAGCAGAAAACACACCGGCTCTCAAAAACAGGAGTACTACATAGCCAGTCACAGTAATTACAATACTATATCAAGAATAATTATGACGTAGCAGTACCGCAGTAATAGCGATTAGCTGATGCCCAGCCCAGGGTTTCTAGCGCCCACGCAACTGGTTTAAAAGAAGCTGGATGTGCAGAGCGCGTTGTGCACGCCCAACGGATTTTAAAAATCATTTCATTCATGTCATGATAATAAATTTAAATATCATCTTATTTACGTCATGATGATCATGCACCGCTAGAAGGAGAAATAATTAGAATTGTAAGCAACATGAGCGTTAATTAGCACTACGTAAACGTACGGTAATTAGCGAATAGCCACGTGTAAAAGGTAGCACTAAGCATCCAGGAGGCGCGGAGAAGGCGGGTCCGCGGCTGTTGGGGGCCGGGGTGGGGAGGGAAGGAGCAGGCGGCCCCGGGGCTCCCGCATGCCGGCTCGGGGCACGTGCAGCGCCGTGTGGGCGGGCGGGCGGGCGGCTCCGCGCTGCCTCCCCGGGCGCATCTCGAGCCCCTGCCCGAGCCCGGAGCGGAGCTGCGCCTCCCCCGCCGCTGCCCCCGGCCGCAGCGCCGCGCTCCTCCGCGCCCGCACAGCGGGTCCCGCGCACCCCGCCTAGGCCACGCCCCCTGGGGCGGAGCTCAGCGCTCCTCCGCGCCCGCACAGCGGGTCCCGCGCACCCCGCCTAGGCCACGCCCCCTGGGGCGGAGCTCCGCGCTCCTCCGCGGCCGCTCCTGCACTGCGTGTCCCGCGCACGGCGCAGGCGCGCCTTCGCCCAGGCCACGCCCCCGCGCCGGCAGGGCGGGGGCGGGACCAGGGAGGGGGCGGGCGCTTAATCTTTCCATTCCGGCGTTCATTGGCTGGGAGGCGCTGCGCGGCCGGCAGCCGAGTGGGTGCGGTGGACGCCCGTCTGGGCTGAGAGCTTTTAAATACGACTGTAGCCGCCATAACGCGCCACGCGGTCGGGGAAGCTGGCGCGGGCGGGTGTTGGGGCTGCGGCCCGGCGGCTCCGGGGCCCTCGGCTCGGGGCGGGCTCAGGCCTCCAGGAGCAGAGTGACCAAGTGACTCGAGGGTCCCCCAGCCCTGCCCACAGCCGTTATGCTGAGTTTGTTATAGTCAAGAGTTGCTCTCCACTTCCATGGTTTGAAAGAGATCTCCTTGACTCCTAACCGCTCGCTCCAAAATGCGCGTGCCAGTGTACCCCCGCGCACAGGCACTGTTTTGCTTGTGCACTGCTCGGGGGAAAGCTGCTTTTAAGGGAAGGAGCCATGGCTTCAGCATACGGCCTCTAACACGAGGCATTGCTATCAATGAGGAACTTGAAGCCGTACCACGAGGCAAATCACAGATAGTACCTTACGCTCTGAGAGGGTTGATTTTTATTTATTCACTATTTTTAAGCATTTCTTTTCAAAACAGCAAGATACTCGTACAAAGACTTCTTCGTTTTAAACAAGGTTCATTTATTCAATGCACATAAAAAGTGCAAAAAAACACGATTGGTGTCAAATGGCAAAACATGCCCAAACTTATTAGTGCAAACAGTGCTGCTGCTTACTATCAACCAACATTTTAATTCTAGGCGATATTTTCGAGAGCGCCACACGCACGTCATGTTCAGCTTTCAGTTTGTTCCTCGCTTTGGTTTTTGCAAAAAGCACTGAAAACCCCGACTCGCAGAGATGGGTTGTGACAAACGGAGCTAGAACTTGGTAAGCTCGCTTGGTCCCAGTGGGATATGCCTCCCCAAGTCTGCACCAGAATCGATCCAATTTCATTGATTCAAAATCGACACAAAGGAGCCATGGCTTCAGCATACGGCCTCTACCACAAGGCAAATCACAGATAGTACCTTACACTCTGAGAGGGTTGATTTTTATTTATTTATTCACTATTTTTAAGCATTTCTTTTCAAAATGTGAACTGGAAGTTGTATCTAAACCAGACGGGCCAGAACGGCCTGTTTCCCCGCGCCGAGCTGTAGAGGAATAAAGAGCAGCCAGGAGGTTACTCCAAAGAAGGCAGCAGGGTTTGCCATGATCTGATACAAGGGTCTAGAACGGCGGTTCTGAACCTTCTTCAGTTGACGTACCCCTTGGTCTCCGAGTGAGACTTCACGTACCCCCGTTCAATGGGAAATTAATTTTTACGTCAAACTGTGTACTCGGGTATTATAAAAACAGCAAGATACTCATACAAAGACTTCTTCATTTTAAACAAGGTTAATTTATTCAATGAACTTAAAAAGTGCAAAAAAACACCACTTGGTGTCAAATGGCAAAACGTGCCCAAACTTATTAGTGCAAACAGTGCTGCTGCTTACTATCAACCAACATTTTAATTCTAGGCGACATTTTCGAGAGCGCCACATGCATGTCAATTTAACTTTTTTGTCCTCCTAGATAGTCACTTCTTCACCTTGGACTGAAATGTTCAACGAGTTTGGACTGAAATGTTCAATGAGTTTAGAATTGTGAACACATCTGCGAGGGATGGCAAACAACCCGCAAAGTTCGGACCTATGAAACACTGAAGCAGAATTAATCCATTTTCATGCAGAAACATTTCAATTAATCTCAAAGTTCAAATACTCTTGTCAGAACTTTTTGTCTGGATAACCAGCGTACTTCTGTGTGAAGCAGAAGTACAGCGTGTTCAGACCCAACCTCTTCCTTCGCACAGCGCTTTGAACATGCAGTGATTCAATGCCCTTGCTCTGATCAAGTTGGCGGCCTGGGTCTATCAAATAAGAGGGAGGAGTTTTTGATGCCAAAGCATGTTGATGAAGAATACAATGACTAGAGATCACATTTGGATTCACCTTTTTGACGAGAGCAGTAAACTCTGAATATTTCCCCAGCATAGCAGGAGCACCATCAGTACAAATAGCTCCTACAAGGTCCCAGGAAAGGCTAGAAAAAAAGAAAAATTCCCTCTTCTTCCCCAGAGAGCCAACTTCTCTTGAAAGCATTTGACTTTTTTGTCCTCCAAGATAGTCACTTCTCCACCTTGGACTGAAATGTTCAACGAGTTTGGACTGAAATGTTCAATGAGTTTAGAATTGTGAACACATCTGCGAGGGATGGCAAACAACCCGCAAAGTTCGGACCTATGAAACACTGAAGCAGAATTGATCCGTTTTCATGCAGAAACATTTCAATTCAATCTCAAAGTTCAAAAACTCTTGTCAGAACTTTTTGTCTGGATAACCAGCGTACTTCTGTGTGAAGCAGAAGTACAGTGTGTTCAGACCCAACCGCTTCCTTCACACAGCACTTTGAACATGCAGTGATTCAATGCCCTTGCTCTGATCAAGTTGACAGCCTGGATGACAACATCCAACACGTCTTTCAAATAAGAGGGAGGAGGATGCAATAACTAGAGATCACATTTGGATTCACCTTTTTGACGAGAGCGGTGAACTCTGAATATTTCCCCAACATAGCAGGAGCACCATCAGTACAAATAGCTCCTACAAGGTCCTAGGGAAGGCTGGAAAAAAGGAAAAAATTCATTCATCATAGCCATAATGTCTGCTGCCTTCGTTGTTTCTTTCAGCAGTTCACAAAAGAGAAATTTTTCTTTGACATGATTCTCATGCACATATCGAGCAAAAAACGAGAAGTTGTGCGCAATTTGAGACATCAGTTGATTCATCCAACTGCAAGCCAATTTTACCAGACTTTTCTTGACTTGCTCCACTACTTGTTCGCGTATGTCTTCTGACATGTCCTTGATTGGTGAATGGTGTTGTATAATTGACATGAATGAAACCATAATACAAATTTCGTTGGAAAAATTGCATGAGAAAAGTGCGCAAACTATTGTTGTGCATCATCCTGAATATGGGTTTTCTACTCAAAAAGAGTACCCTGAAAGAGTGTCATTTAAAACCTCTTTGTTCAATGATATAAAAATCAACCTAAATGTGAGTTTCTATGATGAAGGAACATATAAATGCAAAGAAATGCAGAGTCATTAACAACTATAACTGTAATTGTTGAACCCACTGTGAGTTTTACAAAGGAACCAACTCTGTTAATAGATGGTAAAAATTAGACAGTGGCAGCTATCTGTACAGCAGCCACTGGGAAACCCGCTGCAAATATAAGTTGGGAAAGAGATTTTGGTAAAATAGAGAATAGTTTAATTTTCTTTCCAAATAGAACGGTAACAGTTATAAGCTGATATAAGATCATTCCCACTAAATTTGCGAGGGGAAGGCGTATAACTTGTATTGTGAAACACCCAGCTTTGGACAGGGAAATAAGGTATTCTCACGTACTAGACTTCCAATATGCTCCTGAAGTGTCAATAACTGGCTATAATAGAAATTGGCTTGTTAGACAAAGAAATGTTCAACTTAAGTGCAATGCTAATTCTAACCCGCCGCCTGTAAAGTTTACCTGGGCCAGAATAGATGGACGATGGCCTAAAGGCTTACTGGTTGTAAACAATACCCTTCATTTCAATAGCTCACTAACCTACAATCATGGCGGGACTTACATTTGTGGGGTGGCAAATTCCCTTGGTCAAGGAAGCGATCAAAAAACTATTCACGTATTAGATCTCTCCACCATCACTACCATCACCATCACGATCACCCACGGTTTCGTGGTATCCTTTAACTAATAGCGTTACGGGTTTAGCATCAGCATTCACCCTAACAATAATACAGGAACGCAAGTGGGATACCATCATCGCTAGTGTAGTGGGTGGAATTATCCTTCTAATACTTGGAAGTATTTTAATTGGCATTGTCTGCTATGGGAGAAGACGGACGTTTCGCGACCAGTACTTAGTTATGAGCTGTATTCCACTGACTAATAAACGAGGGGAGTCCCAAACAGATGTTCTCCAATCAGATGATGACTAATAGTTGTTGTTATATGTTATGTTATTGTATTATATAGTTTGTTAAAAAGACCGGTCTGTAAAATTGTTTGTTTATATATATACATGTTGGTTGCTTAAGCTCCGTCAGGTCAGTGAATCCTGAAACAAAAATTCCTTATAACGTGCTCATGTGTCTAAAATTCCAGTTGTGCCGTCGGCAAGGGGGCACGTCACAACCCAATGATTTTGGTGCCTTGACACGATGGAATTTTCCCGCCACATGAGAGTCTCTTGCACAGCAAAAGTTTTCTGCTACAACAGAAAACCCCGGTGCAAGAGAGTTCCCGCCATTCGCATGCAAATTTGTGTCCCACTATTGGCCAGTTCTAAATTATTCCTACGTGGCAGCTAGCAATTGGCTTGTTAGCCGTGTAAAATGTTGTGCGACTTCTGCCCAAGTCGGAGAACTTTGAGCACGCTGCAGAGTGCCTCTAAAGATATCTGACTTGCGGCTGAGCTGATCGATAGCCTGATCACCTATCGATTCTTCTCCCCGTCGCCGAGCGCAATCCTTCGACGTACCATTTCCCTGTCGGCTTAATTTGTGGACAGATTCGCTGGCCTGAGCCTTGCCAGCTGGAGCAACTAGTGGAGTTGTTTAAGCGACCGGACCACCTGCGTCGCGGCTACTAGCGGCGTAAGTAAAGTTTTTTGCAACCAATACGCTTTGTCTGCCTCTCCATTCACCAGCCCGCCCAAACAACCAAGCAATTTGTATATCACCTCGAGTCGGTTCCGGCTGTCCGAGACATTTACCTGGGTAAATAAAGTAGTCAAACTTGCTATAAGTTGGCCCAAGTTGAGAAACTAGATTTGAAGGGTTGTTGGCTGTAACCATGTTGATCTAAGGCCGCAGGCAGACACGGTTGTTTGGGTGGAAGTCATATCTTTTATTAGAACAACTAAATTGATAGCTTAAGATATCACATCCACCCACAGAACCCTGTCTGTCTAGAGCTGAAGGCCCGTTCTGTTACAGGGGTAAAAACCTATCCCATATTGTATGCTTCGTGTGTTCACAGCTGGCATTTGTAAGGCTATTGTTTCGAGTCCACGCCATGCAGCTCTCATGCTAGAGACTCTACCTGACATGTACACCTCCTCCTGAATTTTTAAAACCCAAAGTTTCATTTTAAAAAGTCAAGGATTTCTGTGATGTCTTTTGTTTGACCAGTGCATAGTTGACAGATGTGTTGGACAAGCCTTTGGTCATCAAGGCTAAGGACAAGTTGCACATAAACCAGTATAAGTGATTGGAAACCAGTTCAGATCTGTAACACAACAGCAGTTCAGTGTACATAAACTGCTTTCAAAATGGCCAAAACTGGTTTAAGATAAACCTGGATGAATGTAATATCAGACTTAATTTATTTAGGTGAAATTGGTTTACTGAACTTCTGTCCCAGTTCCACTCCAAATTCAAACTCAACCCCCCTGCACTCCCCTACCCCCCAGGGTGAGAGGGCTAGCCTTGTGCAGGCTGTCTGCTCCAGCCAGGCAGGGAAACATGCTGTAGCTTCCCCCGGTTTCTGGCCTGAGCACTGCAGACATATGGCTGCATTTCCAGAATCAAAATGAACGTCTGTTCACGTGCTTATTGGTTCAGCCTAATCTGCGAAGGTTCAATCGATTCAGCCTTGGGGTTTTGGACAGTCTTTTCTTAGCCCAAGTGCCCTTCCTCAGGTCGCATTTTAAACCTGTCCAGTTTGGCACAGTCTGGCAGAACGCGTAGTGACCCTGCCTGGATTTCGCAGAACAGAACTCGGGCTAGGAGGGATCTCCAGAGGTGACCTAGTCCAACCCCCTGCCTGCGGCGAATCGTCCTTATCTGAGCCACCCTATGCCGATCCATAATGCAACCTCTCAGTAAAACTACCCCCAACCCTGACACCACACAAGCCTTAAGGCCCTAACTTGCCACAGGTAACACATGGGGAACGTGGCAGCCAAAGTCCTGCTTCTGCAAAATGTTGTTAATAGTCACTCGAAAGATCTTGGGTAGATCTCCATGCCCCCACAGAGGAAGGCAGCCCCCTCGCCCCCCCAGCCCATACCAATCTGACCATGGGGTCAAATTTCTTTGTGAGCCCAAATATGGAGTCGGTCTGATTGTGAGCGGAGGGGCAAGACCCTCTAACCCAGGCTTGTCCAACATACGGCCCACGGGCCGCCATGCAGCTCACCAAGTGCCTGCTATGTCTCCTTTGGCTCCGCTCCTTTGCCCCTGGCATCCGGGTCGCCTCCTGGGACCAGGCTCAGCGGGAACGGGGCGCGGCACCTGGCGCAGGCAGTCGACAGGGCAGGGTCGGGGGTCCTCGGCAGGCGGGATCCTGTGACGCGTGTCCTGGCTTGCTGCCAGATCCCGCGCTCTGGGCTCGCAGCGCTGGGGCTGTGTGTGTGGTCACCATTGTGAGCAGGGCCGTGCGGGTGAGGGGCATGCTTATAGGACGCGGCAAGCTTATGGGATGCAGAAAAACCTGCAGCATGCTTATAGGCTCGGTAATGGTACGCTGGTTAGCACTACAGATGAAAGGGACTTGGGGGTCACGTTTGACCACAAGATGAACATGAGCCTTCAGTGTGATGCTGCGGCTAGTAAAGTGAGCAAAACGCTGGCTTGCATCCACAGATGCTTCTCAAGCAAACCCCGGGACGTCATTCTCCGCTTGTACTTGGCCTTGGTGAGGCCGCAGCTGGAGTACTGCATCCAGCTTTGAGCACCACAATTCAAAAAGGATGTGGAGAAGCTTGAGAGGGTGCAGAGGAGAGCCATGCGCATGATCATAGGTCAGGAAAACAGACCTTGTGATGAGAGGCTGAGAGCCATGGGGCTCTTCAGCCTTGAAAAGTGCAGGGTCAGGGGTGATCTGGTGGCCACCTATAAATTTATCAGGGGTGCTCATCAGGATCCGGGGGGACATCTGTTCACCAGAGCGCCCCAAGGGATGACAAGATCGAACGGTCACAAACTCGGTGATCCTCCGGGGTCCCTTCCAGCCCAAATGTCTATGAAATAAACTCTATGAAATAAACCAGCAGCTCCCATGAACCTTGCAGGAGGGCTGCACAGGCAGGGTCTCTCTGGCCCAGGACAGAGGGTGTAAAGGGGTGTTTGTCTTGGGTTATAACAACTGGCTGGCTGTGGTGCTAGCTGACAGCGCTGCCCATATGGGACCCAAACCCAGTAATGGCTGGCTGCCCCAGCCATGAGACAGAGACACTGGGACTGGCACCAGGAGACAAAGGTCCTAGTCCTGCCCTGACTCCCCGTCGGCATTTGAGGTTGCACTTGGCATATGATGGCAGCACCTGCACGTGTCAGGCTGTACCTTCCACATTATGAGTATACATGATGGGTGAGGGTCCATATTGATACCACAATATTATTATATAGTAATCAAATGGTGATCTTGAACTGGTGAGTTGTTTTTAACTTCACCTGTCTCTGCCAAACTAGTTTTTCTATGACTAAAATTAATTTTGGCTCTATTAGCTACAGGGCCTATGCTACGCTCCAAAAATGTTGAGTGAGAGGAAACGAAAAATTGCTGCTGAATGTCAAGTTTTCAAAGATAGTTGGACCACTGATTTTTTTGTTACTGAACAAAACGGGAACATCCTGTGTCTGATTTGCCAAGAGAAAGTAGCTGTCTGCAAGGAGTACAACGTGAAGCACATTATTCTGCAAAACCTGCAAAGAAGTCTGACAGCCTGGTGGGTCAGATCAGACTTGATCGGGTGAACTCTCTAACACCGAGCATGAACGGGCAGCTGTCTTGTTTCAGAGCTGCGAGGCAGAAGTCTGAGGCAGAGACCAAGATCCGTTTCTTGATATCCGAGGCAATAGCTAAGAGAGGGAAACCGCTGTCTGATGGAGAATTTGTGAAAGATTGCTTGGGCATATTCACATCTGAGGTATTCCCTGATAAACAGTCAATGGTGGAGAATATCAGCCTTTCCCATCAGACGGTTGCTAGAAGAGTAGACGACATGGCATCAAACATTGAAGATTCACTGATGAAAAGACTCGGTGCATGTCAGTTTTACAGCTTGGGGGTTGGCGAAAGCACAGAGGTGAGTGATACAGCTCAACTGGCAACCTTTGCATGAGGAGTAACCAAACCATTGCATGTTGTTGAGGAACTGCTCGACTTGTGTCCAATGAAAGGCAAAACGGCAGGACAGGACATTTTCAATGAAGTCAAACGTGTCTTGTTGGAGTTCAGTCTTCCAGAGGACAAACTCTGTGGTCTAACAACGAATGGCGCCCCTGCGATGACAGGCAAGCACGATGGATCTGTCAGTTTAGTGGTCAAGTCCATGCCTCAGGATGTCATCACACATCCCTGCGTCCTTCACCAGGAACAGCTGTGTGCAAAGGCCCTGGGGATGAGACGTGATGGGAAAAGTGGTTTCTACAGTCAGTTCCATCAGGTCAAAGGGGCTTAATCATAGACATCCCAAGCATTTCTTGCGAGATAGGATCGGACCATGATGACGTTATTTACTTCTGCCAAGTTCGTTGGCTCAGCAGGGCAGCCACGCTAGCCAGATACTCGTCACTGCTTGACGAAATTAAAACCTTCATGACAAACAAAGGAAAAGATGCTGGCTTCATGGACGATGATGATGACTTGGCATCCTAGTTGACACACCAAGTATCTTCAAGATTTGAATCTAAAATGACGAGGGAAGGATCAATTTGTCAACAGACTGTATGAACACATCCAATCCTTTATTCGTAAGCTCAAATTGTTTCAGAAACAGTTGAATAAGAAGAATGTCACCCATTTCACAATACTATTAACAAGATGTGCTGAGACTGTGACCCATGACATGTATTCTGCACTGGTCGGCCGTCTGCTGGATGAATTCAAACAAAGATGTGTGGATTTCAGGGAACACAACGATGAGCTGAAGCTGTTTGCAGATCCATTTGGAGCGGATGCCACCGATGCCCCGACACGTTCCACATGGCACTAATTGACATCCCAAATAATGGTGCCTTGAAGAGAGCTTTTGCAGAACATGACCTACTGACATTTTCTAGTCACTATGTTACGTGGCACTTTTTCCCAAATCACTTGAATCATGCATTTCGGTTCATTGCACTGTTTGGCAGCACGTATTGCTGTGAGCAGCTTTTCTCAAGAATGAAGAACATAAAAGCAAAATCAAGATCACTTTTAACAGACGGACATTTACCTGGAATACTCCACATCGCCACATCAAGTGTGCCAGCAGATATTGATAACTTGTGCAAGCAAAAACAATGCCAGGTATCACTAAAGAAATCAGTGTTCATTGTAGTTTTCAGAAAGTTAATAAGAGTAGACTTGTACACGTTGTTTTTACACTGTTTCTGTACACTTACAGTGTGGGTTGGAGCATGCTTGGTTTCTTGAGACTTGACAACAGTTGTATTGCCACCTGTCTCTTTTTTTGCCTGGATAGTTCCTGTTGTAACCGAATGTCCCTAATTATGAACCTCACTGGATAGCTGTGCTGTACGCTTGTTTAAGACTGAACAATATGTTCAAGAATAGAGCATGAACGATTCATAGATTCATAGATGTTAGGGTCGGAAGAGACCTCAATAGATGATCGAGTCCGACCCCCTGCATAAGCAGGAAAGAGTGCTGGGTCTAGATGACCCCAGCTAGATGCTCATCTAACCTCCTCTTGAAGACCCCCAGGGTAGGGGAGAGCACCACCTCCCTTGGGAGCCCGTTCCAGACCTTGGCCACTCGAACTGTGAAGGAGTTCTTCCTAATGTCCAATCTAAATCTGCTCTCTGCTAGCTTGTGGCCATTATTTCTTGTAACCCCCGGGGGCGCCTTGGTGAATAAATACTCACCAATTCCCTTCTGTGCCCCCGTGATGACCTTATAGGCAGCCACAAGGTCGCCTCTCAACCTTCTCTTGCGGAGGCTGAAAAGATCCAGTTTCTCTAGTCTCTCCTCGTAGGGCTCGGTCTGCAGGCCCTTGACCATACGAGTGGCCGTTCTCTGGACCCTCTCCAGGTTATCCGCATCCTTCTTGAAGTGTGGTGCCCAGAATTGCACACAGTACTCCAACTGCGGTCTGACCAGCACCCGATAGAGGGGAAGTATCATCTCCTTGGACCTATTTGTCATGCATCTGCTGATGCACGATAAAGTGCCATTGGCTTTTCTGCTGGCTTCGTCACACTGCCGACTCATGTAGGACTTGGAGTCCACTAGGACTCCAACATCCCTTTCCACTTCCGTGCCACCCAGCAGGTCATTCCCTACGCAGTAGGTATGCTGGGCATTTTTCCTCTCTAGGTGCAGCCCTTTGCATTTCTCCTTGTTGAACTGCATCCTGTTGTTTTCTGCCCACTTGTCCAACCTATCCAGGTCTGCCTGCAGCTGTTCCCTGCCCTCCGGCATGTCCACTTCTCCCCATAGCTTTGTGTCATCTGCAAACTTGGACAGAGTACATTTGACTCCCTCGTCCATGTCACTGATGAAGACATTGAAGAGTATCGGTCCAAGGACCGAGCCCTGCGGGACCCCACTGCCCACACCCTTCCAGGTCAAAACCGACCCATCTACGATGACTCTCTGGGTGCGACCCTCCAGCCAATTTGCCACCCACTGGACCGTGCAGTCATCCAAGTCACAGCCTCTTAACTTGTTCACCAGTATGGGGTGGGATACCATATCGAAGGCCTTCCTGAAGTCCAAGTATATGACATCCAACCCTCCTCCTGTGTCCAGGCGTTTTGTAACCTGGTCATAAAAAGAGACTAGATTGGTGAGGCACGATCTGCCCGCCACAAACCCGTGCTGGTTTCCCCTCAGCATAATTTGTCCTGCCGGGCTCTCGCAAATGTGAGCCTTGATAATTTTTTCAAAGACTTTACCAAGGATGGAGGTGAGACTGACTGGCCTATAATTGCCCGGGTCCTCCTTCCTCCCCTTTTTGAAAATGGGGACCACATTAGCCCTTTTCCAGTCCTCCGGGACTTGGCCCGTACGCCACGAGCGTTCAAATATTCCCGCCAGTGGCTCTGCAATGATGTCGGCCAGTGCCTTCAGCACCCTCGGATGGAGCTCATCCGGGCCTGCCGACTTAAAGGCATCCAGTTCTTCCAAGTGCCTCTGCACCATCTCAGGGTCTACGCATGGCAGTCTGGCGCCTTGCTGCTGCCTCTCTACAACCGCAGTGAGAGACTTGTCGTGCCCTTCGCTTAGGAACACTGAGGCAAAGAACTCGTTGAGGAGTTCAGCCTTGTCCCCCCTGTCTGTCACCAATTGTTTCTGCCCATTTAGCAGGGGTCCTATTCCTCCCTGGGCCTTCCTTTTACTCCCAATATATCTAAAAAACAATTTCTTGTTGTCTTTTACTTGGGTTGCCATCCTCAGCTCCATGGTAGCTTTGGCCCGCCTAACTGCCTCCCTACAAGCACGAGCAGAGGAGGTATATTCATCTTTGGTGATCTCTCCCTGTTTCCACTTTTTATGTGCTCCCCTTTTGGCCCTTAGGCTGCCCTGGATTTCTCTGGTCAACCAGGGAAGCCTCCTGGCCCCTTTCCCTCTTTTATCTTGCACGGGGATCGTCTTGCTTTGTGCCCGAAGGATCGTTTCCTTTAGGCACAGCCACCCTTCTTGGGCACCCATCCCATCAAAACTCCTACTCTGCAGTGCGTCCTTGACTAATCGCCTGAGTGCAATGAGATCAGCTTTCCTAAAGTCTAGCACTTTCACCCTACTAGTTACCTTTCCCACTCAATGTCTTATGGTGAATTGTATTATTAGGCCATCATTGTCCCCCAGGTGACCACCGATCTGTAGGTCCCCTACCATGTCATCCCCTGTTGCCAGTACCAGATCCAGTATGGCATTCCCCCTAGTGGGACCGTGTACCTCCTGTGTCAGGTGGAGGTCCTGTACGCAGGTTAGAAACCTGCGTGAGCGATGGGACCTTGCTGTCTGCGTCTCCCAGCAGATGTCTGGGTAGTTTAGGTCCCCCATGACTACCGCCTCTTTAGCTTTTATGGTCTCCGAGAGCTGCCTCAGGAGCCCTGCATCTATTTCTTCCCCTTGGTGTGGGGGTCTGTAGCAGACCCCTACCACCAAATCCCTTTCTCCTTGCCCCCCATGTAGCCTAACCCACAATCCTTCTACTTCCTCATCCTTGGATTCTGTCTTGATGAGGGTTGATGTATATTGCTCACTGACATAGAGCGCAACCCCCCCCCTTTCTTCCCCGACCTGTCCTTTCTGTACAATCTATAGCCCTCAATATGTACCGCCCAGTCGTGGGATGAATCCCACCAGGTTTCTGTTAGCCCCACTAAGTCATAGGTGTTTAGTGCAAGCAGGAGCGCTAGTTCATCCTGCTTGTTCCCCATGCTCCTAGCATTAGTATATAGGCACTTGAGCCCTGCGACTGGCGCCTTTGCTGCCCCCCCGCTCCGAGTCCCAAGGGGCCCTTTGATTCTTACCTTCTTGTTTCTTACCTGTGCCGTAGTGCTGGCCTCCCCATGGCTTTCAGGTTCCCAGTGCTCTCTTTCTTCAGGCTGGGCTGTCCTTGTGGGTGCCACATGGTTTGGTGGTCCACAGCTTCTCCCGCCCTCATCTTCCCCTCCCCCCGGCAAGCCTAGTTTAAATCCCGCCGGAGGAGATCCGCCAACCTAGAAGAGAACACACGCTTACCTTCGGGGGACAGGTGAAGCCCATCCCAGCTGAGCATGTCCCTCATCGTGATGTGCAGGTCATTGTCCAGGAATCCGAAGCCTGCCTCGAGGCACCACTGCCGAAGCCGCCAGTTGGTCTCTCAGATACAGTTCTCCTGCCGTCTTCCACGTCCGGTCACTGGTAGGATGGAAGAGAAAACCACCTGTGCACTGAACTCCTTCAGCACGCCGCCCAGAGCACTGTAGTCCGCCATCAAGTGATCGGGGGTTCTCCTGGCCGCATCATTAGTACCCATGGCCGCATCATTAGTACCCATATTTGCACTTTGATTGCAAAGGAACACTTTTTTGCTTGCTTTACCCCCTATTTTTGTTTGCTGCGGTATCACCTTTTATGGCAGCACCAAAAAAGAGTCATTAGCAACATCCACAGCAGCACTTCTGCCTTACATAACTAAATGAGCCTCTGAAGTGTGAGCAGCAGCTCTTACTGAATCATGTGAGTGGGCAGCTGATGAAACTTCAGTTTGCCCTGGTATGGGATGTCTTCGTTACTTCAATTAGAAAAGAAAGTTTCACTTTTGCAGCAAAGATTCACCGGGTTTGCCAAACTCTCACGTCAGTCACAACTTTGCCACACACATTGCACCAAAATTGGGGCAGATTGAACTCCTCTGAGCTTGGTGGAATCACACCAGGATGAATTTATCCCACTGTGTTATTCATTTTCATGCAATTAATGTTATTATTTAGTCTCTCAGACATTGTAGAAAACTGAACTATCAAAGGGAAGCCAAAACTGTCAGAGAGCTACTGAGCTGAACAAAAAAAGACTTGAGACAGCTATGGAGAAACCATGGCAGGCGTCCACAGGGAGTCAGCTCCACAGATAAGCTTCCTGAACTGAAAAGTCCCTATTCTCCCGGCTCAATTCAGATGAGACCATGGAAGGAAGAATAAGACAGCCAGCCTGATCTCAGCTGCCTTCAAGAAGAGACAAGTGGCAGTCACTCATTACTTGGAGATGAGCTCATTTTGGCTGTTTTGTACTTGAGGAAAACATGTCCGTTTTGTATTGTAACCAGTCTGTGGCACCCAGGACCCCGTGTCATCATAGCGCGCACCGTGGCGCTGTGAACTTCCCGGTCGCAGCTGAGAACGTACGTTTTCAAAAGAACGGGCTTCGATCCCACGAACACAAGGGCGGATCTGGAGGCGGGGGGTGCTGCTGCTGTTCGCCTTCTGCTTCCTTCCCTGCTGACTTCAGCAGCACGAGGAAAGATGGGATGAGAGGTGCTGGCACTCGCTCCCCAGCTCTGGAGCTGCAGCAAGTTGCTGTGGGCCAGAGTTCACACCAACCAGTTGGGGAGCTTGTACAGCTCGCTGCACGCACGAGGCTCTTGTAACCTGCACTAACTGGGCTGAGCTCAGAGAAGAGCAACAAAGCTGCTCAGGGGTACTGAGAAGCTGCCATATGAGCAGACACTAAAGATGCTAGGCCTTCTCAGCGTAGAAAAGAGATGCTTGAGGGGGGACATCATACGGGTTTACAAAAGACTAAACGGCAAAGAGATTTTCTGTTGACTCTCTCTCCCAATACAAGAACTAGGAGTTACCGAATGAAACTTGTCAGTGGTCAGTTTAAAATTAATACAAGAAAGGGTTTGGGGTTTTTTCATTAAAGCGTGGAACTCGTTGCTACCAGATGCGGTGCAAACTGCCAGTTTAGCCAGGTTCAAAAATGGATTGGACAAAGTCTTGCAGAAAAGGGGCATCAGTAGCTATTGAGCATGGGAGTTAGCCATTGAGTCACAACTTCCTAGACCTTAAATGCTGGAGGCTGCAAGTGGGAGAGGGAATGGAAAAAAAAACCCTGGTCAGACCCAGCTCACTCTCCGTTTCAGCAGCCATTCTCTGCCGCTGTATGACATGACAAGGACACTGCCTAGATGGATCTGCAGCAGGGGTGAGCAAAACACAGCCCACAGCTCAGATCCAGCCACCAAAGGTTTCTATCCAGCCCATGGTGGGTACCTCAGCCCTTCCCAGCTCAGGAGTGTGGGGCAGCCAGGCATTGGTGCTTGCAGCCAGTCCTGCTGCCCCCAGGTTTGTGGCAGGGAGGGGGCAGTGGGGCAGTCAGCCTTGCCATCCCAGCAGCCCCCACAGCAGTGGCTCACTCTGCCTGGCTGCCACTACCAGTCCGCTCTGCACCCATTGCTGGGAGCGCCGGTTGTAGCTGGCAGGTGGGTAGGGTCTCCATGAAGACCAGCCTGGGACCCCCACAGGCAGGGCACACTCAGCGGGGTGGATGGGACGGGCCCAAGGGCAGGTGCAGAGCAGCGTCCAGGAGTGGGACAGGCAGGCAGGGCCAGGATTGCAGGGCGGTGACTGCCCAGGGCAGAGCTGCCATCTGCTCCCTGCATATCCCAGCCCATGCAGGGAGCAAATTGAGGCTCTGGGCCCTGCACTGTCACTGCCCCACGATCCTGGCCCAGATGACCCAATGAGCATATTAAAAGGAGTTAATGCTGTTTGATGCACGTATCCTCTCATTGTTCGAGCCATAGTTGTAAAAGCATATTAAATACATTCTGGTAGCAGTTTATTTTTCAACAGCACAGCACGAAAATCTAATTTTCATTCAAAAGAACAAAAAATGCGGTTTTGTGCTATTCGCTCCAATCTTCACAAAATAATTGCATTTTCTTGGACTGCGTTGTATGTCACTGTCTGTCAGCCAGAAACCACATGAGCAAAGAAATACACAGTGTGTATGATTGTCTGCAACACCGTGGGACTGTGCCTCATAAAAAGTGTGTGTAGGATCAGGTCTTTTCTATAGTTCTGCGTATTTGATATTTTGGAAAATAGTCTTGAAATGAATAGTGATGTCTCAAAATCCAATTAATGTACTTGGTGTTCTTCTGGTCATTTTTATGGGTTTACAATCACATTTAACTATATTTCTGCATAGGTGCCACTATTCAAAATGGAACGTTTTGGCCTGTTTGAGTTGCAATTTGTTTCGAAGTGTGAAAGAGAAACAAGGGGCACACTGTGTTGTGGAATTATTGCAAAAATGCCTACAGAGGATAATTTAGCATTTAGACTAGTGGTTATCAACCACATTAGACTAAGATACCCCTTGTTAAGCTCAAGGCCCCCCTCAGAAAATGCCAACTCTTAGCTTTCACTCATGTTTGACTACAAAAAACACTAGAGCAATTTGTCTGCTGCAAAGAACTCAGGTCAGAATATTTTTGCCACTGTGCAATTCTATATGAACTATCTGGATTTATCTTGTGAATTGTATGTTAGGTGTTTCCACACCTAACAGTGCTAGTATTACGCAGCACCCTGTGGCACCCTTAAAAGGATCCCAGAGCACCCCACAGGGCCCCGCACCACGATTGAGAATCACTGATGTAGATCCTCTCCAGACTAAGTCTGAAACCATGATGCCTGAAACACTTTTAAAAGTAATGCAACCAGGTGTAAGCCAGTTGAAAGCAACAGGATTGCAACTATACTACTAGTAGCATTATCTGAAGACAGATATAACTGAAGACAGAATCTGAGCTCTGAAACTTTTCTTACCAGTGATGATTCAGGAGGAAGAAGAGACCTAACTTGATTCTTCAGCTCTAGTTGTGTTTGTAGGCCTGGAAGTTTGAAAAATATTTTAAATTGAGCAGAACTGATACGCTAGGAAATAGCATGCAGACCAAGGAGCTCATTTTTTTACAAGTCCTTCCCTGTGTAGGATCACGTTTTAATGTAGGTGCAGTAGTTTGACTCCTAAGCATTCATCATCGCTAAGTACAGGCGTTCAAGAAGCCCACAGTGGAAGCGCTCTAACTTTTGAGCTTTACTCTAAGCACCCTGTTTAGGTCAGGAAGAAGCAGAGCACATGTTAGCGCCTGTGGACCTGGACAGCTGTGCTATCCTGGACTCAGTGTCTCTCTGAGAGAGCTGCAGGCTGGAAGGCATTGGTGCAGCAGACGTAGAAGACCGCTGGCCATGTCTCCCCCTTCAAGGACCGTGGACCCCCAGCCTTCGCCAATGCCTGGGGCTCGTGTCAGGCAGCCACACCAAGCCATGGGGTTGCCTATGCCTGCCGCGGCTGTCCCTCTCCCCCACAGTAAAGCCTGGACCAGGAGTGGGGCCATGGGGAAAGGAAGAGCTCCTCCCTTCACCCCCAGTTCTCCCAGTAGATAAGCTGGGGCCACTGGGCTTTGCTTTCACAAGTTGCCCCAGTGACCACCTGGCCTGGTGAGCTGCTGGGCTGTGATCTCCCACATGCTCTGAGCACTGCTGCACCCCTTCAGGACTGGCCTGGACCCACCTGGGGGGCCTGTGCCTACTGGGCAACCAGCAGTGGTCCAGAACCACGTGCATTAACTCCTTATTCTGGCATTGCGACTTTCTCAGGGTGTCTCCTCCAAACAGCGGGTGGCCATCGGGAGCACCCAGTCATATGACTCAGCAGCCTAGGCATAAGCACCCTGTGGCCTGTCCATTTTCCCCATCCGATTTGTCCCTCTACCTGTATCACAGCCCGTGGCAACAGGAGTCCATGGTGCATAGCCTGCCCCATCACAATCAGCCAGTGCCCATTGGACCCCATCCATGCATCAGATCAGGAGGGGGAAAAAGTGCTGTTAAGTTGCTTGCCAGCCTGTCCAGGTCCAGACCCAGGAGTCCGCCTGGCAGCCAGATGCAGGAATCCTTCTGCCACGTGTGTCCCTTTCGAGAAGTGGCAGGGAGGGAGGGAATGAGGGAGGGCAGCTTTTGACAAGGAGGGCATTTTCTCTTGTTCCTGCAGTGGTTGTCCTGTCCCTGACCTGGGGGTGATCTCTGAAAAAAACTGCTGTTTACCCTTCTGCTTGCTGAGCTCGATAAAGGGTATCAATGCTTTTCCATGAGTGCCTTGCGGGGAGAGGGAGCAGCTTACATGCAAGTATTCAGAGTATCTGTGCTTAGGCTCAAGTCTCCCGTGGAGCACAGCATGGCCCTGACAGAAATGGCAGGGACATGTCCATGCAGATTTATGATCCCACTGACTGGGACATGTGATCTTAAGCACTTAAAGGGGTGCGGGGGGCGAGGACTGGCACCTTGGCTAGGCTCCAGGCTTTGGCAGGGGGGAGAAGCGGGCAATTCACCCTCCCCCAACACCCCAGCATTTCTGGCCCCAGCCCCATGGTGGGCTTCTCAGCCATAATGGCCTGAGAGAGGGCTATAACCACAGGGGGTGGCCTGTGGCAGCCTCATATCCCCCCCCACTGCCCCTTCCTTCCTCCCTCCCTTGTTTCCCCCAGGACCTGAGTCCCTGCCATGGTCACGTGGAGCTGTGGCGAACCGCACCATCACAGGTTGCACAGTGTCCTCACACGTGGCCTGATTCATCAGGAGAGCTTCAGAAGAGTGACCCTGTTTGTCTGGTGGTTTGCAAACTCCTGTACAGAGTTTAGGAAATCAACTAGGTTCAGAAGGGAAAGTCAAATCATTGCTGCCTTTGCAGGCAGTAGATTGGGAAGGTGGGGAAAGAGTTTCCTCTCCTCCCATTGAAAAATGTGAAGTTTTTTTCCTAAGGGGAACATCATAGACACTGTATCCCAGAGGATTATTATTTTTTTATTGTGAGATTGCTCTAGTAAGGGAACACTACATGAAGGTTAGCCAGACCGCTGGATATTACTGTTCATATAGCCAGGAAAAGCAACAATTAAACAACAGTAGCTAATAAAACAAATCATGCAGGAGTTGACAAAAAAAAAGCTAGCTACAAATGCTTCCAAACCAGGTGCCCAGGATTATTAGAAACTGGTTTTAAGACACGAGAACAGAGAAACACTCTCTGCTTCCTTATGGGCCACTGAATGCATCCAAAGTTTCTGGGACGTTATATCTGTAAGCAGGACTCAGGGATTTCTGGTCCTGCATCCTGTATTAAGCGCAGGCAGTGTAAGTACTTCTCACAGTCTACATTTTACACATGCATTTGGTTTCCCCACATAAGTCGTGATGCTACATATTAGTATATATGCATAGGTGTGCTGAGGTAGATTTCAAGCATGTTCAAGTAGATTTTTTTACTTCTATTAGGGAACTTGCCCACTGCCAGAAATCAGTGCAGAATAATCAGTTCTTAAGACAGGTTCACTATGGGCAGAAGCAAAATAGCAGCAGACCCGCATTCACCTGCACCCACATTCACATGTGTCCCAGCCACAGCCTGCGGAGGGTTCGGGATTGAGAGTCTGGTCGGGGGTAGAAAGGTAAGAAAGATTTATTGACTTCACACAAACACAACTACGCGTAATAATAACACAAACAATGACAGACAAAAGCAATTCCCGTCAGCAACTTATTGTCAGTCTCCTCTGGTGCCTGATACACAGCGAGCTTCTTTTCCACAAAGTTCAGCGAAGTCAGGCGTCCCTGAACGATACTGTCTGAAGGGTGCCGTGAAGGACCCTGGAATGCAGTCCTTGGGTTCCTCGAGGTCCACAGGCCCACTGATCTAGGCAACAGCTAACTAATCCTTTTCACAGAGTTGTATCTTCCTTCTGAATGGTTTTTAAATATTCCAGCTCATTTATAGCTTCTGAATGATACTGATAACAAACGACCACTCAGATTCCTTTTACTTCAACTGTCCTTAGACTGACCAATTAGCAGTATAAGCTTTGCATTTCTTTGATAAGGTCATTTTAACTGTGCCACAGGGTCTTACTACTTTTAGGCTTTGCTAAATTGACTAGGCTTTCCTTTATACAAGGCTTCACTACATCTTAAACTTGAATTAGGCTTTTAGCAACAACATATAGTTTAATATCTGAACAATTACAGAAAAACACTTGGTCTAATCTTCATAGAGCCTTCAGCAAGCACCTGTATCACACAAACACACTTTTTAGCTGTCACGCTCCACCCCTTGCTTGCTGAAGCACTATGACGGCTACAGTTGAGATGCTAAAGCTACATGCGCTACATCAGTAAATGGGGAGAGATCTATAAATTTAACTTGCATAGCACGAACAGATTTACAACAACAATGATTGAAACACCATTTAGCTGTTGCCACTAGGGCAATGCAGAATACTATGATGCTCAAGATGGTTAGCCACGTAGTTGAAGTGACACTTGGTGACACACAAATAGTACAGATTACATCATACCATTTACAAGGCTCGGGCATGTTGACAACTAGACTGATGATTCGTCCACCCTCTCGAGCAAGGAGAGCCAACTGAGTGCCTTGCCAAGCCTTTGCCTCAAGGCTTTGCAGCTTATTTTTTACTTCATTCTAGTTTTTTAACTGTGGCATGTCTACATCTGATACCCATGCAGTAGGTATCATAAAGTTGAGAGGTATAGTCTCAGAGGAAATTTCTGGCCATTTTAGGGCAGTAGTATGGTTACTTAATTGCAGTAGAGCGACGGCTCCACTTTTAGCTCCTAAGCAACACGAATTGCATAAAGTTCAGGTGGTACCATTTCAGTGCAGTAAACGACCTGGTTCTTCCCAACAAACACGTTGCCCTATTGTTACATATGACACATTAGGTAACTTGTATACGCAGGTCATGTTAGGTGGGCTAGGAGGCCAGCCTCTCCATAGGGTCCCTAATCCAATCAAGGTGCTACTAATTGGAACTAAGGGGGACTGTGCTACATACCAAGAGCCATCGGGGGTAACTATTTCTCAGATGGGGTGATGCAGATTCCAGTCCCAAAGGCATCCTCCTCCTAGCCCCATGTTTAGCAAATAAGCAGTGGGCCAGTTTCCCTCTTTTACCCCCTGCACCAGGAATGAACTTTTTCCTTTATCACAGCCTTCCCAAGTGGTAATCCAGGCACTTTGATAGGGGTATCTCTCTTTAAATGTTGCAGGCATCCCATGATGCTCTAAGCCAGGGGGCCATTCTCTATTTTTAACGTTGTTTATTATCTGGGAAAATGCATATTTAATGATAACTGGACTTGTGCACACGCAGTACTCCAAGTTTGATTTTTGTCTGCTTTAAAAGCAGTGTCCATCATGACTTGGGCAAGACGGGCAGTCTCTAATCCTACATCAGTTAGCAATTCGTCAGTGTGCTCTAAGGTTTTTCCTTTGAGCATGCCTCCCCCAGTGAGCAGCCCTACCGCCTGTTGGAGATTGGCTACTCCTTCAGTGTTTTTCTGGGATTTATCCAAGTTGCACACATTCATAGCGGAGTTAAGTCCATTCCAAAGATAACCTGGAGTATCTCTTCGTCTGCGGGACTTAAGTGCACTTATGGAACAGAAAATGACTGGCCATTCCCATCTAAGCAACCCTTCAGCTACCCGAGCTCCTGCTGAACAGTTTGGAAAAGTAGCTCAGACATACCATTGTTCTGGTCTGAACAATATTCGGGCAGTGAACAACGAAGCATTTAGGAGGGTTGGGATCCTAACTTGTGACCTCCACCAGGGTGTGGAGTTATACACGGATGGTGTCGGGGCCTCCCATGGGGGAATGGCCAGAGATAGTAGTGAACACCCCATTTTCTCACAGATCACATTTATTCTTCTTACTTTGAGATCCTGTAACCGTGCTTCACCTCCCAGAGAGCGAAAGAGCTCCCACTGTCGCTCATGGGAACGATGCTGTATCAGGGTAATAAATCGGCATTGTCTGGGCAGGATCATAGCACTGATTTGCTTTAGGAACCCCACTGGTATAAAAGGATGAGGATAAGTGGTGGAGACTTGCGGATACAGCCCCCCTAACTGGTTGTATTGAAGTGGGTACCATTCCACCACGCCTCTGTGTAGGTATGATTCACAAACCGTGTAATAACTTTGTTGCAACCTGTAACGCGCTCTCCTACCTGGTGGGCCTCACACCATCATTGGAGAGTGTTGTCAGCCATAGGAATGGGAGAGGGCAGATCCTCCCATCATCGCAGTGGCTCGAGAGGCCGAACAGATGCAGAATGCACTATTGGGGACACAAACTCAGGGGCGTTGAGCTCAACGGGGCTCTCCTCAGGAAGTGTGTAACAACAAACTCCCAAACGAGCAGAGCTATAACAACCACCTCCCCTCCCACAGTTAGTCTTTCCAGCCTTCAGGTAGGGAATGAACCCAAGATAATAACTGGTGCCACAGGTGCACTGACAGTCACCAGCTTGCCAATCAACTATCCTGTTTCTTCTACTCAGAGACCAGGACATCACTTGCTCCGGGGTGGCAGGTTTTTTCCAGTATGGATACTGCAGCTGGACCACGTGAAGGCCATCTGAATGCGTTTCTGGGGGATGTTCTTCAGGGTCAGGCTACTTCTTGAGGTTTTCAGGAGCAAGTTCATTAATATCTGGGTAATAAGAAGGATAGTAGACATGCCCTACCCAGGAGACACAACAAGGCATTAATAAAAAGAGTACACTCATAACAGTCCACCACTTCATGATGCCAGTCGATTCAGACTGGTGACAGGACTTGTCTTCAGTGGCAGGCTCGATTAGAAATGGCTATGGCTGCACTTGTGGACAGATCCAATCTGTGGGAACAAGACAACAAGGAGCCTGGCTCCCGTTAGGTGAATCTGACTTAAATACCCACCATGTATTATGCATACCTTTTGCTAATAGTGTTCCCCCCCCATATATCTCCTTGAGGATGCTTCACTACTACTCAACCTCCTGCCTGGAGCTTTCCCGGGTCACCACCCCTAGGTTGCTCTACTGCCAGCTCGCGGGGACCACCCAATCCAAAGGTCTGCTGCAAAGGGCTACCTCCCAGACGGGGTCGGTTATTGGCCCAATTGATAGGTCGATCCAGGTGCAAGTCCCAGTCTTTAAGAGCCGGGCCAGCGGCCAACCACAAATTGCATTTGAGGATGCCATTGGCTCGCTCTACCAATCCATTAGACTGCGGATGGTATGGGATGTGATATGTCCATAACACGCTGTTTTGCGGTCCAGTCATACACAAGATGGTTGCAGAAGTGGGGGCCATTATCGCTCTGTAGTTCTGCTAGCAAAGTTTCCAGTGCCGCACAAGTGTCCTGGGCTGTAGCTCTTGCTGAGGCACGGTTAAATGTCATTCCTGTGACAACTTCTACAGCTACAAACACATACTGTCGCTTTCGGGAAGTCCGAGGGAGGGGGCCTATACACATTGCCATACCTGCCACACTACCTTTCCTTCACATAATGACAGCGGGACATTCGGGCAGGGTTTTAATTGCATTTTTACCTCACGGCAAGTGATGCATGCGTTGACTATTTCTTGTGCTTCTTTCTTAGTTACATGAATATCCCAAGATGCAGCCAGGAGGGCGGTTCCATCACGCCCGGGGTGTCCATGTTGTTGATGTAGCCATTCTGCGGCTCGTTCCCCAGGTGTACAGTGGGAGGAGGAATTGGGTCATGATGGACTAGCCACTTTATCTTTTTCTTCAACATACAAGGTTTCAGCGCTCTCCTCTCTTGTTAGCTGATCAACTCGCCTATTCCACATTGCCTCTGGGCCTTCTCCTGCCTTATTTCCATGTGCTGCACTCACATGTCGGATGTGTAGAGGAAGTTTATCTTGGGCTAACTCCCATAAGGCTTTCCACTCTTCGTGGCTCCAAATGTCTTGTCCTTGTCTTTTAAAGTCCTCTTTATTCCATAGGGGTAGCTATTTAGTACATCCTTCTACTACCATCCAGGAGTCGCTATAAATATAGATGGGCCTTCTAGGATGTGGACCTTCTGTTAATTCCCACACAGCCACACCGAGCACTGCTTGGAGCTCGGCACATACTGCGTACTTTTTCCGAGGCCGTGTGATACTGCTTGCTTGCCATCTCGAATCCTCAAGGCGGCTGCTCTCCAGGCATGACCTTGAGCAGACCCATCTGTGAACAAGACTTCAGCATCAGCTGAGGTTTCCATTTCAGGCGAGAAAGGAGGTGCTTCTTTGATGGGTGAAGGTTCACTGCAGCTTGTTTGATCAGGATAAGCATTAATTGTACTTTCAGTGAATCTTTTAACTAATGCAGGGCATTCCTTTGGGGTTACTCGTTGGACTTGGCTCAAAATGTAATAAATCCACTTTTGGACCATGGTATCTTGGACTCTCCCCCCAGGTGGTAGCTGGCGATCTGGCAGAGCTATTCCAAGGATAGGTATTGGAGTAGTGATAACTGTGGGTAATTCCCCTCTCAGTGCTTCTGTGGCTTCCAGGGCTGCTGTTGCTGCACACAACATCTGGGCTAAGAGAGTATACCTTGCTTCTGCCCCTCTCCAGCCTCGACTCCAGAATCCAAGGGGTTTTCCTTCTGCTTCCAAGGACCCCTTCTGCCACAGGCTCCAGTGTGGTCCTCCTTCCGAGACACCTATATGGAGCCAAAGCTCTCCTTCGGGACGTCGTGCTGCTACAGAGGCATGAACAGTTACTGCTTCTTTAAGGGCTTGTAAGGCATATTTATACTCAGGACCCCATTTCCATTTAGTTCTCTTCTTACATAGATTATACAAGGGACAAGCCAATACGCTAAACTCAGGAACATGCATACGCTAAAAATTGAGTGCTCCCAATTGGGCTTGCAGTTCTTTCACATTAGTGGGAATCGAGGTCTCTACTATATTTCTCAGCTCCTCAGCTGGTATTGTGGCCCCCCATTCTGCCATTTTATTCCTAGAAATTCACACTGGGGCCCGACCCTTTGGATTTTTTGTTCAGACAGTGTGAATCCAAAGGTAAGCACTTTCTCTTTCAATGATTTAAAGGCCTTGAGGGCAGCATCTCTGTCTTGACTGCCTACCATGACTTCATCTATGTACAGCCATATGCATATGTCAGGGTACTTTTCTTGAACTTCATGAACTATTGGAGCTAAAACTCCATGAGCCAGGGTGGGGCTGTGTATCCATCCCTGGGGCAACACGGTGTAGTTATACTGCTGCCCTAGCCACGTAAAAGCAAATACTGGCCAGTGACTCTCCTGGATGGGAATAGCAAAAAACATGTCTTTGATATCAACGGGTCCCATCCACACGGGTCCATAACATCAGATGCTTTCCGTCAAGGCTGGTAGTGATGGGACAGCAGCTGTTAAGGGGTCAGTATAAGCATTCAAAGCTCGAAAGTTAATAGTCAACTGCCACCCTCCTTTTGGCTTGCGCACTGGCCACACTGGATTGTTACGCGGGGAGTGGGTTCGGATAATAGTCCCACTTCTAACTGCTGGCTTACGATACACTGGAGAGGTTGGGTGGCCTCGGGGGGAGTTCGACACTGGGGTCTGTGTACTCCTTTCATGGGAGGCAGGGTTAGTGGGATCATGCTACATCGAGTTATAGCTGTTATAGCCGTTTCTTTTGTTTCTCGGTGAGAAACTGCACACCCAAACTGCTAGTTCTCTTGTTCAAGGGCAAACTGCTGTCCTCTTAGTACATTAAGTCCCAGTAAGCTTGGTCCCCTTTTAAGTATTACTGCGGCCACTGTTACCTTAGAGCCATTAGGTAATGTGAAGGTTGCTTGGACTAGATGTCCTGGTTGTGTGGTGCCTCCAACTCCAATTACTTGATTAGGGGTTCCTTTCTCCCCCTTCCAGTCTGTGGAATCTAAAATACAAATCTGGGCACCAGTGTCTAACAGCATATCAATTGACCTTTTACTTTTACCTAATTGAACTGCTTTTTCGCTTGCTTTTTCACTGCAGTGTTTAGCACACAGCCCTCGCAAAACGTTGGTGGACACTCCATCAATTTGCACTTTATTAAAACCGGCAGCTAACAAGTCTTTCCACAATTTTGCTCGCGGGGTCTTGGGCCCACCTTCTCCAGCTTTTCCCAACAATTCAGGGGAATCAGGGGGTTTGTCTTTTGCTGAGGCCACCGCCATGGCCTTAGCAGTTTTTGTCGACTTAGCCAGCCCTGGCTTCTGCAAAATGGGTAGAAGCTGCACTAATCACTGTATTGCATCTCTTACCGGGTGATCTACAGCCTCTGGCTCCAAGGCCAACAAGGCCGAGGTGCACTCTGTTGGTGCTTGTCGGCAAAACCTCCTCCACAGCGGTGCTGTCACAACCTCTGTATCTGGCGTGCGAGTCCAAACCGCTGCACGAATGATTTCAGTTAATGCCAATTGATACAAGCAGCGGACAGCCTCCTCTAAGTTATTCCATGCCCGAGGGGCAGGGCTAAGCTCTTCTTTCATATTACCATAGCTGGCTGCAGTGGCTTGGAGTGCAGCAGAAAACAAAATAACATTTTCATCACCTCTTGCAAACTGATTTAACTGGAGCTCGGGGCGCAGAATGATTTGGGCTGCTTCGGCCCTACTCCCTGAAATTGCAGAAGCTCCTTCACTATACATTCGAACTAGCCAGTCTATCGCTGGTTCTCCTGGCTTGGACTTATGTTGTTCCTGTATATCTCTTATTTCCACCCAGGTAAATGAACGTAGCTCTGTTCGGGGATTCCCTCCTTGAGGCCCTAAACGGGTTAATACCACAGGGAAGGCCTGGCTAGTTTCCTCCCTCTGGGCAGGGACATACGGTGGCAGTTCAACATCAGGCTCATTATCAGTCTCCTCCTCTCCCTCTTCCCAGAGCTCAACTTCTGGTCTCTGCTCCTAAAGACATTGTCTGATCTTGTGGAAGGATGGCTCCACAGTCTGAGCTAACTGTGCCCTCTTCTGGAGGAAAGCGGCTACATGCGCGATCATGATTTTCCTCTCCCTCCTTTCTAAAGTCTCCAAGCGGCTCTGAGCGGCCCGTGTCTCCTCGCACGCCACGCTGTTAGACTCTCTCACGTCTTCTAACTCTTTACGCAGCTGGGTGACCTTGTCCCGGAGCTGGGCGACTTCTTCAGCCCCTAACCACAGGCATGTTGCCAGCAGCCATGACAAACACCCCTTTTTGGGCTAGGGCAGCAGCAGCAAACCTAGCCCAATGATCGGGTACAGTTCCTGGGTCACTCCAGGCAGGTCTCAAACTATCGTTATCCCACCCAGGATTCTCCATCCCCGTTACCTCCTTAAGCAAAGCTACTAACAGGGCCCATGCAACTCCCTCCATTCTGCCCTTTCTCTCCGGACCAGAGCCTCTCAATCCTGTTCATGACGCCAATTTATGTCCCAGCAGCAGCCTGCGGAGGGTTTGGGATTGAGAGTGTGGTCGGGGGTAGAAAGGTAAGAAAGATTTATTGACTTCACACAAACACAACTACGCGTAGTAACAAAACAAACAATGACAGACAAAAGCAATTTGCGTCAGCAACTTATCAGCAGTCTCCTCTGGTGTCTGATAAACAGCAAGCTTCTTTTCCACAAAGTTCAGCGAAGTCAGGCGTCCCTGAACGACACTGTCTGAAGGGTGCCGTGAAGGACCCTGGAATGCAGTCCTTGGGCTCCTCGAGGTCCACAGGCCCACTGATCTAGGCAACAGCTAACTAATCCTTTTCACAGAGCTGTATCTTCCTTCTGAATGGTTTCCAAATATTCCAGCGCATTTATAGCTTCTGAATGATACTGATAACGAATGATTGCTCAGATTCCTTTTACTTCAACTGTCCTTAGACTGACCAATTAGCAGTACAAGCTTTGCATTTCTTTGATAAGGTCATTTTAACTGCGCCACAGGGTCTTACACTTTTAGGCTTTGCTAAATTGACTAGGCTTTCCTTTATACAAGGCTTCACTACATCTTAAACTTGAATTAGGCTTTTAGCAACAACATATAGTTTAATATCTGAACAATTACAGAAAAACACTTGGTCTAATCTTCATAGAGCCTTCAGCAAGCACCTGTATCACACAGGCACACTTTTTAGCTGTCACAACATGCACCCATGGCAATATGCAGGAAGACAGGGGTGGGCAATTATTTGGGCTGGAGGGCTGCAGAAGGAGTTTTAGTGAGCTGTTGAGGGCTGTGGTGGGGGCTGACCCTGCCTCAGGGCCCATGGCTATTTATAATACCTAGCATGGTGGGAGGATGGGAGAGCAGAGGAGATGCCAATTGATCCTATCCAGCCCCGGGGCCCATCTGCCCCACGCCCACCACTGGGGGTGCTGGATGAAGCAGGAAAGTAGTCAGTCTCCATGGAAACCAGCCCAGGACCCCCAGGGGCAGGGGTGCTCGGCTGCCCAGATGGGATGGGGCTGTGAGTGGGCAAGGAGCAGCATCCGGGAGCGGGATGGGCAGCCAGGGCTGGGATCACAGGGCAGTGACAGTGCAGGGCTGGGTCCTGGGGCAGACCCATGATCTGCTCCCTCCATGTCCCCGCGATGGGCGCCAGTCCCATGGGCAGTTGCTGCCTGCAGAACTAGCGTCCATCACAGGGATGAGCATCCCAGCATCCCCTTCCTCCCCATGGAGACCCTGCCCACCTGCCTGCCCATCCATCCAGTGTCCCCGGCTGTGGATGTGGGGGAGACAGCCCACTGTGCCCAGGCAATGGGGTCACAACTGTGTCTGGTGACAGTAGCAGAGACACTGGCAGCAGCAGCCAGAAGGAGCTGCCACTGCGGGGGCTGCTGGGAAGTCGAGTCTGGTCACCATGCCATCTGCGCCACACCACCCAGCCCTGCAGACTACAGCTCCTGGCATGCCCAACAACCAAGTGTGGGGATAGGGTGGGCTGTCCTCCATGCCAGGCAGCACCTCTATGCCCAGGGTGGCAGGATTGGCTGCACCAAGGCTGGGGCTGCCACCCGTGCCAAAAGACCCGCAACAGGCCAGATACAATTACTTGGTGGGCTGGATCCAGCCTGCGGGCTGTATTTTGCCCACTCCTGCAATAAGAGAAATTCAGCAACAAGTAGTTTTCTTTGTGTGGATGGATCTATGCTACCTGGAGGGAGGATGCAGGCAGGCCTGGGGACAGAGGCTTTGCTGACTCTTGTCAGTGATAACCTGGGCATAGGGCCAGCCTGACACTTGGGCAAAGGAGACGAGCTCTAGCCTAAGCTATACCGCGGCTCCGCAAGGAGGGGTGAGTGGGGTGCTACAATGCTCCACGAGATGTTGGCAGAATGTGACCTACCCTGAGTCAGGATGGGAAGCGGTCATAGGTGACTGGTAGGGTGTGTACAGGCATGCACGTGCCCCCCCGACAGGGCCGGCGCCCTCCCCAACAGCCGACACTGATGCTGTCGGTAGGGCTGGTGCCCCCTCTAACAGGACCGCCGCCATCAGCAGCTTCTGTGAGTGCACCCCCAGATTCAGGAGGCACCAGTCACTCATGGATGTGGTACAGATGTTCATTTTTTCACCACCTACCACACAATAAGTGTAACTTCTGTACCTGGCCCATGCTCATAAGAACCAGCACAAGGTGAAAAAAGGACCAAGTTATGCTAGCAGCATTCTCTTGAATGCAGTGAACAGGCCTGTAATAGCCAGCAGCAAACCTACAGCGTGCCAAAGTAAAGAGTGGCTTTGTAAAACCGGACTCAGAGGGTAGTTACATGCAACATTTGCCCAAACTTTGAGGAACATGGCAATGGGGAGGTAAGGCTTTCAAATAGAGAGCTCAAAGGGAAGTCCACCGCTAACCAGAGATACCGTGTAACCAGAATTGTCGCAGCTGTTAGAAGTATTAAAATGCATTGCACAGAATCAGTTCCCTGACAATTATTCCCATTAAGTGGACATGCCGCATATCTGGATGCCAATTAAATTACATTGTCTGAATTATGATTAATGAGGCTGAACCTGTATTTTTATGCTGGATACCCAAATGGCTTGAAATGATCATTGGTTAACAAGATTATTCCTTCTATCTGACACATTTCTGTACTAAAAAGAAAGGAACAGAATGATACTTTGCGGCGTGGAAGAAAAAGGATCTCTGAATCTTTAATGTAACCTATTAAAATCAATGCTGTTAAGTTTCTTTCTTCAGTGAATACAGAAAGTTCACCTTGGAAACTCATACTAGTATGATACTGAATCTGAGAGCTGCATGCTAAATTGTCTACTCCCCACATGCTATTTTTGATGGGATACCCTCACTCTATGCACTTTTTAACAAGATAAACTTATCAGTCTTGATGTTACTGTTACCTATAGTTTGCATATATTTAAATATACTGTAACAGATGTAAGAAAATATTGCTTTTTCATGGAGGAGGGGGAAACCATTTTAAAATACTTTTTAGGTACAATTTTAAGCGTGAGAAGTTGGTTTAAGCACTTGCTGCCCAGAAGCTGTATTAATGAGGTACACACATATATACTGATAGCTACACTAACTTAAAGTTCTTGTAGCAGAGGACATCATTTCTTTGGGTGATATTTTTTTATTGGACCAACTGCATAGTTAGGATAGTTAGACACGTTTCTGAATGCAAGACATCCTTCTTCAGGTCTGAGGAGAAAAGCAAGCCCAGCAATAGTAAAAAGCTGTCTGTAGAGTTGTGAAAGGTGAGGGGAACTAGAAATTCCCAGGGAAGCAGGTGGGTTATAATGTGCCATAAAACCAATAGAGGTGCTAAGTCTTGGTTCCTAGTGTCCAGCCAGCTTATGAATTGTTGCTCCCAAGTTGGCCTTTTAAAGGTGTTAGGCAGAGTTTCCTTGAGCACGAAGACAGTGAGGAACGTGCTCCTAATTGTGTCCGTGTATCCCTGTCCTTCGTATTTTTTTCTGAGATGGCTCGTGCTGGTGTGTACTTGCTTTCTAATTTCACCCATATACTTGCCATCAGACCCAGGAGAGGTATGTAAGGAGGCAGTCCAACCGACCAGGGGAGCAGCAAACAGAGGGAAGCAAACAGGACAGGGAAAAGGGAACCCTTCAGATCAAGGAACAGCAAACAGGCCAGCTACAGAGGAGTTTGGTAGGGTTTGGTTTCTCTGCTTGGAAAGAGAGGCACAAAGTAGAGGCAGCAGAATGAAGACCCAGAGACATGGCTGGAGGATGTTGCGCTCCCAGAGCCACCGCCACGTCCAGCTCTTCCTCTACTTCCACCTGCAAGGTGTCTGTCCAAACAGGACCACACACTGTCGAGACTCCCACACGGGTCCTGGCTTGGTGCTGTGCAAACTGCGGCTTGCAAACTCCTTCCAATGTCAACCAAGTAGGGAAGTGCCTGCAATGTAAGCAGTGCCTTCTGGTGGTGTCCCTCAGGGAGAAGGCAGGAGAGCTACAGGAGGAGGTAAGAAAGGCTATGAAGCATCCTCTGCCATGAGGACTTCATCGATTCAGTGCTGGAGGAAACCTCTAGGACTGTGGAGGAAGGACTGCCAGAGGTGGTGCTAGAAAAGGAAGAGGGCATCCACTCCCAGGAAGGTGGAAGCTGGAAGCTTGTATCTTCTGGCAGCAAGAAGATGTCGTCATCCTCGTGTGCTGTGGTTTGCCTGGAGAACAGATACGGAGCTCTAGCAACAGAGGAGGAGGAGCTCAATCCACTGGTGGACAGCTAGTCACTTCAGATAATGCACAGAGGAAGCTTTTGAAGAGCGTTGAAGACAACTTACCCGATGCAAGTGTTGGAGAGACCAACTAGAGGTTGAGCTCTTCTTGATATACTATTCACAAACAAGGAAGAACTGGTGGAAGTGGATGGCAAGTTGGGCAGCAGTGAGCATGAGACGACTGAGTTCAGGATCGTGAAAGGAAAGGAAGGAAGGAAGGAGAGCAGCGGAGTAAGGACCCCGGACTTCAGAAAAGCAGACTTGGACTCCCTCTGGGAACTGATGGGCAGGATCCCCTGGGAGGCCCGTCTGAGGGGGAGAGGACTCCAGGAGATCTGGTTGTATTTTAAAGAAACCTTAAGGTGCAGAAACAAACCACCCCGATGTGCAGGAAGACTAGCAAGTCTGGCAGGTGACCAGTCGGGCTTAGCAGAGAACTCTTCAGTGAACTTAAACACTAAAAGGAAGCTTACAAGAAGTGGAAGTTTGGACAAAAACTAGGGAGGACTAAAAGAGCACTGCTCGGGTATAGTTTCATAGTTGGTCGGGTCGGAACGGACCTAAGCAGATCATCTAGTCTGACCCCCTGCCCTGGGCAGGAAAGGATGCTGGGGTCAAATGACCCCAGCTAGGTGGCTGTCTAGCCTCCTTTTGAAGACCCGCAGGGTAGGGGCAAGCACCACTTCCCTTGGAAGTTGGTTCCAGCTCCTAGCCACCCTGACAGTGAAGTAGCGCCTCCTGATGTCTAGTCTGAATCTACTTTCAGTCAACTTATGGCTGTTGTTCCTTGTCACTCCTGGTAGTGTTCGGGGGAACAGGGACTCTCCCATTGCCTGCTGGTCTCCCTTGGCCAGTTTATAGAAGATCACCGGGTCCCCTCTCAGCCTTCTCTTGTGGAGGCTGAACAGGTTCAGGTCTTGTAGCCTCTCCTTTTAGGGCCTGCCCTGCTGCCCCCTAATCATGCAGGTGGCCCTACTCTGGACCCTCTCCATGTTGTCCACATCCCTCCTGAAGTGCGGCGCCCAGAACTGGACGCAGTACTCCAACTGCGGCCTGACCAGTGCCGCGTAGAGGGGGAGGATCACCTCCTCGGACCTGCTCGTGATGCATCTGTGGATGCATGACAAGGTGTAGCTGGCCTTCCTGACCGTGTCCCCACACTGTCGGCCCATGTTCATTTTGGCATCAATAATGACTCCAAGATCCTTTTCTGCCTCTGCACTGGCGAGAAGGGAGTTCCTCAACCTGTAGGTCTGCTGCTGGTTCTTCCTCCCCAGGTGCAGCACCTTGCACTTGTCAGTGTTGAAACCCATCCTGTTCTCATCCGCCCACCCCTGTAACCTGTCTAGGTCCAATTGCAGCCTATTCCTCCCTTCTAGCGTGCTCACTTCTCCCTACATCTTAGTGTCATCTGCAAACTTGAACAAGGTGCTTTGCACCCCCTCGTCCAAATCGCCAATAAAGATATTGAATGGTGTTGACTCGAGGACCGAGCCCTGGGGGACCCCACTGCCCACATCCCTCCAGGTCGAAAATGACCCGTCCACCACCACTCTCTGGGTGCGGCCCTCCAGCCAATTCGGCTAGGAACCTATGCAAGTGGTCAGACCTGGCTGACTGCTCTTCCCAGCAAATGTCTGGGTAGTTTAGGTCACCCATGATGACCACATCCCTTGACTTAACTTCCTCCGTGAGCTGAGCTGCAAATTCCTGGTCCAGCTCTTCTCCCGGGTTAGGTGGTCTGTAGCAGACCCCCACCGTTAGACCCCTTCCCCCCGACCCCCTTGTATTCTGACCCAGCTCTGGGCTGCTCGGCTCCCTGCTTCAGGCCCCGGGGATGCCACTGGGTCCAGAAATGGGTCCAGGGCTGTGGGGAAAGTGGACAAGGTTTTCCTAAACAGACCAGGCCTGACAGGACAGCCCTAAATTCTCATGGGGCAACTCTCCTTTCCTCAAGCGTGTGCTTGGCCCCAGGGTCACACTGCCCAAGCCCGTGGCTCCCATCAGGCGGGTGACCTCCCTGTGTCATGGAAGGTCTGCCAGGGGGTGAGTCACTCGAGACATGCCCCGTCCATGTGTTCTCTTTCTAATGCAGGGGTGGGCAAAATATGGCCCGTGGGCTGCATCTGGCCCGCTGGTGGGCAGCTGCGAAGTCATGGGATTTGACCCACAGGAAGCCAGCAGCTCTGGTTATTGCATTGTGCCAGGCAGGCGGGCATGTGCCAGACCTGTCAGCAGCTTACGCCAGCTCCTGCCCCATGCCCCAGAATCAGCACTGGGCTTGCACCAGCATCAGCTTTAGATGCTGCTGGCAGGTGCTGGGTGCGGATCAGGGCCGCTGCCCGGGGCTGCAGCTGATGCCCTGATGCAGCAGTAAAAGCTGCAGACCTGGGCAGATGTCCTGATCCCCAGCGGGAACAGCTGATGCCAACACACTCCCAGTGCTGGTGTAAGCTGTGGGGACGTATTGTAGGTGCGGGACACTTTGTTGCGGGGAGGGAGGTGGAAGGAGGCAGAGACAGAGGCAGGCGGCCCTGCCCACGAGGCACAGTGGCAACTGGTGCTGGGAAAAAGCAGGACCTGGCATCAGGCATGCTTGACTGTGGCTGCCCAGAGCCCACACTGAGGCTGCCCTGCAGCTCCTCCCCACCGCTGCCGCCAGCACCACCTCCAGACCACCCTGGGCCCTCGGGGCAGTGGTGGTGGGGAGGAGACACAGGACAGCCCCAGCTCTTCATGGGCAGGGGGTGGGCAGGGCTGCCTCTGTCTCCCCCTCCCCGCTGCACGTGAACCATGAAGCACCTGCAGCGCGTCTCCACAGCTTCCATCCTCCATCCTTTGTAGGCCTTTCTTTTTAGCCTCAGGAGGTCTGCTAGGTCCCTGGAGAGCCAGGGGGGCTGCTGTGCCCTCTTGCTGCCTTTCCTCCGAGATGGAATAGACTTAGTTTGTGCATTGAGGATCGCTCCCTTGAGGAGCAACCACTCTTCTTGAACTCCCCTCTCCCTGCGGTCACAGTCCCTTAGGGCCTCACTGACAAGCCTCCTGAGCTTGTCAAAGTCGGCTTTCCTGAAGTCAAGGACTTGCGTGTTGCTGACCGACTTGCCAGCTTTTCGGCAGATGGTGAAGGTGATCAGCTCGTGGTCGCTGTCACCCAGCTTCCCATCGATCACTAGGTCGCCGACTAGGTCCTCCCCAGTAGCCAGCACCAGGTCGAGCAGCGCTTTGCCTCTCGTTGGCCCATAGACTTCTTGAGTCAGGTAGAGGTCATCCACGCACGAGAGGAAGCTGTGCGACCGCTCAGATTTTGCTGAGCAATCCTCCCACGAGATGTCTGGGTAATTGAAGTCACCCATGACAACCATGGTCCTGGAGCAAGCTGCCTCAGCCAGTTCCTGGGCAAACTCCTGGTCTAGCTCAGGACTTTGGGTGGGAGGTCTGTAATAGACTCCCACCATTGTGTCCCCTGTGCCGTGTTCCCCATGGATTTTAACCCAGAGGGTCTCCAGCCGTCCACCCTGGTCGCCAATATCGGCTTGCAGGGACGCGTAGCTTTCCTTAACATAGAGAGCTACACCCCCGCCCCTTTTCTCTACACGATCCCTCCTGTACAGGGTATAGCCATCTATCCCCGTGGTCCAGTCATGGGTGGAGTCCCACCAGGTCTCCGTTATTCCTATGACATCGTAATTGTTTGCACTGAGCAGGAGGATGAGCTCCTCCTGCTTATTCCCCAAGCTCCTGGCATTTGTCTACAGGCAGGCAAGTGCCCCCTGGGGGGCTCCTTCCTTGCCCACAGATTTTACCAGGGCTGGGGCTGGGGCGGGCTCCCTTGAGTGCCATGATCTGCTGGCTTTGCAAGGATTGCTCAGCGGGCCAGCAGTGGCGGTCGTCCCCCCGTCCCCCAGCGGGCTTAGTTTAAAGCCCAGTGGAGCAGGTCAGCCAGTCTGGCTGAGAAGAGCCTCCTCCCTAGGGGAGAGAGGTGGAGACCATCTCTTCCCAGCAGCTCGCTGCCTCTCTCGCCAAAGAGCGGGCTGTGGTCATGAAAGCCAAAGCCTTCCTGACGACACCAGCGCCGCAGTCTTTGGTTGACCACATAGATCCTCCTGTCCCTTCTCAGCCCATAGCCTGAGACTGGGAGGATCGACGAGAACACCACCTGTGCCCCCAGACCCTTAAGCCCCGCTCCCAAATCCCTGTAGCGCCTCATGACCTGGCTGGGAGTGCTCCGAGCCGTGTCATTGGTGCCCACATGAATAAGGAGCATGGGATAGCGGTCTGTGGGTTTGAGGAGCTTGGGGATCCTCTCTGCAATGTCCCGGATGCGGGCCCCTGGGAAGCAGCAGACTCGCCGGGCTAAGGGGTCAGGGTGGCAGATTGGCCCCTCCGTCCCCCTCAGGAGGGAGTCTCCCACAACAAACACCTTACGTTTTGTCTTGGGGAGAGCAGGGGCGGGAGTTGCAGTTGGGCCCATGTTGCCTGTGGGGGCCGGCAACTCAGCAGGCTCTGCTGGGGCAGCAAGAGGTGCGTCCCTGTTGCTCAGCTCTGGTGGGGGAGGGGCCTTGGTGCGGCGGGCCTTAGGGCCCTTGACCACCTTGGTCCATGCCCCTGGCTGGACACAGCAGGAGGTCCCAGAGTCCTCCTCTGGCCTGGAGGGAGACTGTGATCTACCCTCTGCCTCCCGGGGGAGAAGGGCCTGGCAGTAGGAGTCTATCTCCTGCTCGCAGTCCCTGATGGCACGCAGTCTGTGGACTATGGCCTGGAGCTCCTCCAGCTGGCGCGCCAGAGACCCCAAAAGGGAGCAGACCCCGCAAGGGGAGGTCGCCATGCTCCCAGGCCCCAGAGCCTGGAAAAGGGACAGGCAGCCCCCGCAGCCGAGAGCCAGGGGCTCTGTCTGGTTGGCCGTCTCTGAGGTGCCGGGGGGGGGGGCCGCGGAGCCTGAGGGGACCCTTGGGGTGCGGCGCGTGCCCATCCGTGTCATGCCTCTGGTAGGCTGGCTACGGCTGGGACTGTCTACCCTGGGGGGTGCGCAGGCAGGGTCTGGCGCCCTCCCGCACGAACTCCGCGCTAACTCACGCGCCGGCAGAGAAGCGCGCCTGTTTATGCAGCCTGTTCGCGCGGCTCCGGTCGCGTGGCTCCCTGGGGGGCTGGGCGAAGTAGGGGCCTGGGCAGGGCTTGACCCGGCCCGGCTCCACTCAGCTGCCGCCTCCCACACACACACTAAGGGGTTAGCCCCTTCTCTCCACGGGCCCCGCTTACCGCGGCTGCACTGGGGGTCAGCGGGGGGCTCCGCGGCTGCTGGAGGGTTTCTGGGGGGCTTCGGGGGAGCGGGGGCGCAGCGAGCTTTCACCCGCACGTCTCTCGCCGCTCCCGCATCTAACGGCTTATTCCCGGTCGGCGGGCCCTTTTAAACTGCGCACACGCGCAGTGGGCCTGCCGTCGAGGAAGCTGCTCTTAAGGCAAATACGGGGACCCTGCCCGGGATTTGGGGGACCCTGCCTTACTGGAGGGGGGCTGGTGAGTACCCCCCTTCTCTCTCTCTCTCTCTCTCCCTGGGGGGCTGGGCCAAGTAGGGGCCTGGGCGGGGCTTGACCCGGCCCGGCTCCACTCAGCTGCCGCCTCCCACACACACACTAAGGGGTTAGCCCCTTCTCTCCACGGGCCCCGCTTACCGCGGCTGCGCTGGGGGTCAGCGGGGGGCTCCACGGCTGCTGGAGGGTTTCTGGGGGGCTTCGGGGGAGCGGGGGCGCAGCAAGCTTTCACCCGCGCGTCTCTCGCCGCTCCCGCGTCTAACTGTTGCAATCCCTCATCCCCCCTTCCTTCCTCCTGTTTTCTGTGTCCGCATCTCCACATTCTCCTCCTCCACCAGCTCTTTGGCTGCCTCTTCGATCCCCTCGTAAACCTCCTCCTCTTTCTCAAATCTTTCCTCCACCTGCGTTTCCTCCACAAACATCTCATCCCCTTGCTCTCTCATCCCCTTGCTCTGGCACAGACATCTGTGCCTCCTCCTCCATTATTCTCACTTCCTCCCGGGCCTCCTCACGACTTCCCGCCATCTGTACGTGGTTAGCGTAGGACGAGGGGCACGCCTGCTGCGTGTGTCCCTCCTGCCCGCAACCTTGACACACAATGCTCTCCTTACAAAATTGGGCTGTGTGTCCCAGGCCCCTACAGCGGTAACACACGGTAAGGCGACAGAACGCCGCCAGGTGCCCCTCTTGCCCGCACCGGTTACACAGCTTGGGCTGGTCGTGATATACCACGTAACCTCTGCATGGCCCAATTTGCACTGCTGAAGCTAAGTGCTTGACTGCCCCGGGCCTCCCCACCACCTCGCGGAGCGTCACCTTTGCTTTCCATGCCCCGGTCCACACCCCCCAGCGATCACACTCTCTCTCGACAAATGCCACCCGTTCCACCCTCTGCTCCAGCCATCTTTTAACTTCCTCTTTTTGGTCCACCTCAGTAAACATCTTGATGTATATAACTCTCTCTTGCGCTCTCCGCCCCATGTCAAAAACCAAGCCCTCCAGATCCCCTCTGTTCTGGGCCTCCTCGTGTGCCTTCCAAAACGCTGCATAACTTTTCCCATTTTCAAAAGTGACATTTCAAACCTTTCTGTTATCAAATGAAATCACACAGTACAAGTCTCTCAGGTTCACTTTGAGAACCCTCAAAAGCACCTCTGCCATGAACTCTCCATGCCTCAGCATCTTGTTTCCTTTATAGCCGTCAGGGCTGAGAATTACTTTCTTTTTTTTTTTTTTTTTATTACAAAGTATCAAAAGCATAAAAAGCCAACTCATACAAATCAAAACACCAGCTTCTTCACCTTAAGCATCATTACAAACAAAAACCCTCTTCTCCCTTATTTCAAAGAACAATACAAACATATCCCCTTATAGCGTAAATTCCAAAACAAAACTTATTTACATAGTTAATTCAACAGAAAAAACAAAACACCTTCTTTCTTATTTCAAAAAACAATACAAACATATCCCCATCATAAACATAAAACCCAAAACAGAAACTCATTTACATGATTATTCCAGAAACAGAAAATGTAACACAAATATATACATCACCCAAAACATGTTTCATCCTTCCTTTCCCACCATCCCTCCTACTGAAACAATATTTTCCAATCAAAATCTCCCCAGTCCCCTTCCCCTTTCTTCCGGTAATACTCCGATTCCGTATATGCCAAATACACACATTCCCGTGAAGTAAAATACAACCCCTTCTGCACCAACAGACACCTTGTTTTCCAAACCGCCACCCGTGTACACAACAACAATATCCTGATTTCCCATTCCCTCACCTTACTCTTAACCAACCCATATAAAGCCCCCTCATAACATACGCAATCTCCCCACCCTACAGCCTTACAAAACTTTGCCACCCTTTGCCACACCCTTTGTGCATAAAAACACTCCCATAAAACGTGCACCACCGTCTCCTCCCTCCCACGCAGTTCCCTTGGACATTCCCCTGACTGCAGCAATCCCCATTTCCTTTGTTCCGCCCTCACAGGTAATACCTTCCTTATCACCTTCCATGCAAAATCTTCATGTTCCCCCTTCCATCTCTTCCCTACTATCCCCTTCCAAATCCTCCCCACCTGCCCTTCCGCCACCTCCCCTATGTCTGCCATTTTATCCCTCCCCCGAATTTCCCCTAGCACCCTCCTCAACTCTCTCAAACCCTCCCACCCCAAACCCTCCAAACCCTTCGCCCTCAAGAAACCCCATCCCCGCTCATACCACCTTGCCGGCCTTTCAGCCCACAACCCCGTCCACCTCCCCCCATATAACCCCAGTCGTCTCAGAAACCTTCCCGCCCAATACTTAACCATTGCCCCCACTTTCCTCCCTTCCAAACCCCCAGCCCTCACCACCCCTTTCCAAAAATGCACATACAGAAAAACTTCCAATTCAGGAACACCCCAGCCACCCAAATCCTCCCTCTTATAAATCTCCCTCCGGGCTACCCTCTCAGTCTTTCCCCCCCAAAAAAACAAACACATTTCCCTCTGCACCCGCCTCACCTGCAACCAGGTGGGCGGGTACACCATCCCCACAAACAAAACCATTGGCAAAAAGCACTGTTTTATAACTTGCACTTTCTCTCTAAAAGATAAATTCCTAGTCCCCCATATCCCCGCCTTTTTCCTCACCCTCCCTCGAACCTCCTCCCACGCCCGCTCCCCCTTCCCCGTCACATCCATATATACTCCCAAAACTTTCACACCCTCCCTCTCTACCCGCCACCCCACTTCCTCCAAACCCATCCATTCTCCCACCGCCAGCAAAGTGCTTTTCCCTTTATTCACCCGTGGCCCTGCCGCTTCCCCATACTCCCTAATCCCCTCCACCACCCTCCTCAAAGCCCTCTCATCCCTTACCATAAAACCCACATCATCCATGTACAAGCTAACCCTCAACTCCCCCCCCCCGGTATCTGAATCCCCCTCACCCTCCCATCCCTCCTCACCCTCTGTGCTAGTGGCTCCATGCCACATATAAACAGACCCGGAGACAGGGGGCACCCTTGGCGCACCCCCCTCTCCACCCGAAATTCCTCCCCCAGAAATCCCTTCACCAAAATCCTGCTACGTGCTCCCCCATATAAAGCCCTCACCCACCCCACAAATTTCCCCGGAAAGCCCATCCGCCCCAGCACCCTGAACAAAAACCCATGTCCCAAACTGTCATAAGCTTTTTCCAAATCAACACTCCCCATCACCACCCTCCACCCCCTCTCCCTCACATACTCTAAAACGTCCCTCCACACCCATTGCGTATCGACCAATCTCCTGCCCTTCACCCCACACGTTTGATCTTCCCCCACCGCTCCCCCCAATACCCTCCCCATCCGCAGTGCCAACACCCTCGTGAACAACTTATAATCTACATTTAGTAACGTGATTGGCCTCCAATTAGTGAGGTCTTCCCTACTTCCCTTCTTATATAATAAAACCACCACCCCCACCGCAAAGCCCTCCCCCACTACCCCTTTCTCCATGATTTCCTTAAACACCTCCACCACATCCCCCCCCACCAAGCCCCAAAACCTTTCATAAAATTCTTTTGGCAATCCGTCCAAACCCGGTGTCTTCCCCTTTTTCATTCCCCCCAAAACCTCCCTCACCTCCTCCTCCCCCATCTCCCTTTCCAAATCCGCTCCCTCCCCTTCCCCCACCCTCCCTTCCAGTTCCCCCCAAAACCTCTCCCCCATCTCCTCATTAACCTCCCGCTCCCTGTACAACCCTGTATAAAAACCCATTACCTCCCTCAGCACCTCCCGCTGCTCTTCAACCCGCACCCCTTCCCTCGTGACCACTGCCCCCACCTCCCTCCTCCCTTTCCTTACCCTCTCCGCAAAATATTTCCCCCACTCCTCCCCCTCCCCTACCCACGGTGCCCGCGCCAAAAACAACTTCTCCCTTTCTCTCCCCCAAAACCACTCTTCCACTGCCCGCTTCGCCTCCCCCAATTCCCACTTCACGTCCCTCCCCCCCATCGCCTCTCGCACCAACTCCTGTACCCTCCCCTGCAGTCTCCCCAACTCCCTTTTCCTTTCCCACGCTTTCTTCTTCCCCACACGAATAAACCACCTTTGAATCTTTTCCTTTGTTACCCTCCACCACTCCCACTTTGACCTGAAAAGAGCCTTTGTCGTCCTCCACCTCCTATACTCCTCCTCAAACTCCCCACACACCCGCTCCTCCCCCAATACCCTAGTGTTCAACCTCCACACCCCCCCACCCGCAAATCCACCCTCAACCACTTGTGGTCAGTGAACCCCACTTCTCCCAATTCCTTACCCTCCACCCTTACCCCCTCCGACACAAACACAAAATCAATCCTCGACACCCTTTTCCCTCCTGGATCCATCCTTGTTCCCACCCGCTCTCCCTCCCACACATCTTGCAACCCCTCTTCCCGAACCCAATTCTTCAAATATCGCCCCGTAGAATCCAGAACCCCCCCCAACGCCCCCTTCCCTATCCCCTTCTTCTATAATACAATTAAAATCCCCCACAAAAACCTTCTTTCCACCCCCACCCCCACATATTCCCAACTTTTTCAAAAATCCCCTTCTTTCAGCTTTCACAGCTGGTGCATATACATTAAAAACCCCCACCTCCTCACCCCCCACCTCCATCTTCATGTGCTGCAAACGTCCCTCAATTAATGTTTCCACCCCAATTACCCGCACCCGTGTTCCATTTAACAAAATACCCACCCCTGCCGCTTTATTTCCTCCCGCCCCAGTCCACCAAGACTGCCCCTTCCCCCAACGTTTCCTCAAAAAGCCATAGCCCCTCTCCCACCCTATCCCACATTCCTGAACACAAATCACATCTGCATCCAAGGTTCTTAACCCCCCCCCCACCCTCTCCCACCTTTTCCTTGTCAGCAGACTTCTCACATTTAAAGAAATAATCTTACACGCCATTTCACAGTTCAAGAAGAAACAAACCAACCCCGTTTGTCTTCTCACCCCTCCACCCCACTCCCGCTCCCACTCTCTATTTCACTTTCAGACCCTTCCCCCGCAAACACCATCCCAGGTCTCCGTATCCCTGTTGTAACGACCAACCCTTCCACCGCCCCCGGACTCAAATATCCCCCCCCACCCTCACTTCCCTCCCTCCCTGTAAACGTTCGTCCCCCTTTCCCTCCTCCCTCTTCCCCTTTCTCCCAACTCCCCACCCTCCTTCTCCATCCCCACTCTCTTTTTTCCCCCTTTCACCCCCCCCAGTTTTTTTCTTTTCTTTCTTTGTTCCACAGCTTCCACCTCCTCTGCCCAACTCCCTCCCTCAGCTGTGTCCACTTCTCCCAAACGCTCCACCATTCCTCTTAATTGTTTTAATGCTTCAGCCCCACCTTCCTCCTCTCCCTTCTGCTCCTTCTTTTCTCCTTCCAGACCATCCTCCACTAATTCAAGCACTGCTTCTTCGATAGTTTGTCTTCGTCCTCCCTCCCCCTCAGGTGTTTCTTCAATTGTTGTTATTTGTTCCTCCTCCTCCTCCATTAGTGCCTCCACATGTTCCCCATTCCCTCGTTGTCCCATTCCTACCAAACTCTCCCTCCCCGCTCTTCCCTCCAGGTGCTCCCCATTCCCTTGCTCCCCCATTTCTTCCCGCTCCCCCCGGTCTTCTCGCCCCCGCGCTCTATTTGCGTATGAGAAAGAGCAATCCCGTTGGAAATGCCCCTCTCTCTTACACCCCGTGCACACCATTTTCTCTGTACAAAACTGTGCCCTGTGTCCCATCCCCCTACACCGAAAACAAATTGTAAGTGCACAAAAGGCCGCCAAATGCCCCCCCTGCCCACACCTACTACACAGCTTCGGCTGGTCATTATACGTGACATACCCCTTGTGCATCCCCATTCTCACCACCGGCAATAAATGTTTTACACCCCCGGGGTTCCCCACTTCTTCCTGTAGAATAACACGTGCCCTCCACCCCCCCGTCCAAACCCTCCACCGGTCAAAACATTTTTCCACCGTCTTTACCCGCTGCACCCTACCCTCCAACCAATTTACCACATCACCCTCTTCCACCATATCCGTATACATTTTGATATACAATACACGCTCTCGTGTCCTCTGCCCCACCTCAAACTTTAGCCCCACCAAATCTCCTCGCTCCACGGCCACTGCATGGGCCTCCCAAAATGCATTATACGCCTTCTCGTCCCAAAACGAGACATGCCACTCCCGATAATTATCAAACGCCACAACACAAACTAAGTCCACTGGTTGTACTTTCAACACACCCAGTAAAATCCTTGACATAAAGTCCCATCTGCTTAGAGTCCTTGCTCCTCGAAAGCCTTCTCGCTCCAAAGTTACTTTTATCTTCCACCGAACATCCCTTCTTCTCTCTTCCTCCGCACCCATCGCCTTCGCAGTCCCCGCCGCCTCCTTCTCCTGCCCGGTCTCTCTCCTCCGACCGCCCTCCTCCACCGCCGCTGCCGCCACTCTACCTTCTTCAGGGGTCTTCCCCCCCGCTCCCGACTGCACCTTCCCCCGCCGACCTACAACGCTCCAACCTTACGCTGCCGCCGACTGCTCCCCTCCTCCGGTGTTCCGCTCACCTCCTCCGATGTTCCGACCACTTCCTTTGCTCTCGCCCGAACCTCCTCGCCTCCTCTCCGCTCTCCTCTGCTCCCCGACCTCCATCTCCTCCGCTCTCCTCTGCTCCCCGACCTCCGTCTCCGCCGATGTTCTCTGCTCTCCGACCTCCATCTCCTCCGATCCACGCTCCGCACCAAGCTCCGCCCTCTCCGATGTTCCTCGCTCACCAATCCGCCTTGTCCTCTCGATCACCGCCACCGCTTTCCTTAACTGCTCCGTCATCTCCGCTCCAAATCCCGGCCTCTCGAGGCCCGACCAGGCAGCGGCCAGACCTAGGCCCGTCCGCCAACCCGATCTGAGCCTTCAAGAGGCCGAGAAGCAATACCGTGAGCCCCTCGGAAACCTTGGGGCCTCCATGGGCAGCCCCCCCAAACACACCGCAAGCTGCTACGGAGGCCCCTCCGCTCACAGTCATCACCTGCAGCTTCTGGCACCAGAAACCCACACGGAAAAGTCCTTCCGCAATATCTCGTGCCCAACAGGTCCAAAGCACCCCCCCCACCCTCCCCCACGTAGCCCAATGGCCCCCCCATTCATGCCCTCTCAACACTGCCCTGCCTCTCGCCCCTCCTCGCTGGCCATGAGAAGAGAGATGATTTGCTCAAAGCCCGAGCGAGCGTGATGACGACAGCATCTCGCGGGGCATTCCTCCAGCCCTGCTCTCCCCGCCAGCAGCAGCACAGCAACAGCGGCAGCAGCAGCAGCAGCAGCAGCAAGCCCCTGAGCAGAGACGGGTAACTGGGAGCCCTTGTCAAAGGGGCGGGGATCAAAAGGGCAGCTGCTGATCCCTGAGGGGGAACAGGCTCTAATCCCCGAGGGGCAATGCGCTTCACTGGTCGGTGCCACCGTGCTTAGTGGCAGAGCGGGAATGTACTTCAGTTGTGCTTGAACACTGTTAATCACTGAGTGTGAGCCCACCCAGTTGTATTTGAACAGGAACACCCTTAATTGTTGCCTGTGAGAGTGTGATTGTGTTTCAGTTGTGCTTGAACACCCGTTGATCACTGAGGGTGAGCCCACGCACCGGTATTTGAACAGGAACACCCTTAATTGTTGCCTGTGAGACTGTGATTGTGCTTCAGTTGTGCTTGAACACCCGTTAATCACTGAGTGTGAGCCCACCCACCGGTATTTGAACTGGAACACCCTTAATTGTTGCCTGTGAGACTGTGATTGTGCTTCAGTTGCACTTGAACACCCGTTAATCACTGTGTGTGAACCCACCCGGTTGTATTTGAACAGAAACACCCTTAATTGTTTCCTGGGAGAGTGTGATTGTGCTTCAGTTGTGCTTGAACACCCATTAATCACTGAGTGTGAGCCCACCCACTGGTATTTGAACGGGAACACCCTTAATTGTTGCCTGTGAGACTGTGATTGTGCTTCAGTTGTGCTTGAACACCCGTTAATCACTGAGTGTAAGCCCACCCACCAGTATTTGAACGCGAACACCCTTAATTGTTGCCTGTGAGAGTGTGAGTGTCTGCAGTTGTGATTGAACACCTGTTAATCACTGAGCACGAACCCACCCACCGGTAGTTTAACAGGAACACCCTTAATTGTTGCCTGTGAGAGTGTGAGTGTCTGCAGTTGTGACTGAACACCTCTTAATCACTGAGCACGAACCCACCCACCGGTAGTGGAACAGGAACACCATTAATTGTTGCCTGTGAAGGAGCTGCGGACGACTGAAACAGAGCAAAACCTTCCTTTCCGGTTTCGGCTGCGGTGCCTCTCCTTTGCTTCGTCTTAGTTGTTCTCAGCTAGCTCACAGCTAACAACTAGAACAGGCTTGCACGTGATTGCGCTTCACTGTTTCTGTGCACAAACTTAATTGTGTGTAAGTGGACATCCCTGTTGCGTGAAAATGCACTTAATCGCACAGAGCGAACGCTGAGCAAACACGCTTAACGGCTGTGCAGGCACGAGCCGAAAACGACTTGAAGGTGGCAGCTCCTTTCCAGGTTGGGGCGCAGAGCCTCTGCTTTGCCTCATTTGAGGCGTTCTCAGCGTGCTCGCACCCCGCCGTCCCAACGGAGCTGCTGCTCCCCTTTGGAAAAGGCCCCTTTCCTCTCGGCTGTCACGAGCAGCTTCTGGGCCCAGCAACCTGGGGAGAAATCCCTCTCGCAACATCGCCGTCGGCACTGGCGTCTCCCTCGCTCGTGTATCCCAAAGATTCCTGCCCCCTCAACGCTTCCCTGCCTCTCGCCTCCTGGCTGGCTCCGTGAGGAGAGGAGACGAAACCGAGACAGAGACACGCAGGATCTGCATAAAGGCAGTGCAACGCCCCAACGTGATGATGACATCCTGACTTGAACCCTCCCCTGGCAAGGGGACGTGCCTCTGGCCGCCCGCCCTCTCCTCTGCCCGGCCCTACTTCCTCCAGGAGCACGCACGACACGAGCAGGGGACCGACCCCACGCAGGGACCCTGCGCTTACTGGAAGGCGGTGTCAACACAGTGCGCATTAAATACAAAGCTGGAACTGACAGTCAGAAGTCTTCAACGGGACAGGAGGCTGTCAGTCTCCCTGTACGCTGCAAATACCGCGGCACTGCCAGCACGGTAAGCTGGGCCCGTGAAATGCCCAGTGCTGTCAGCGATAACACCAGTTCAGAAACTGGCTTTTGGGGGCCTTGAATGTTCGCGGAACTCGTCAGTTCAGGACCTGCCAGCAAACGTCACAACCACAGCAACAAAAATAACAACAATTCACAGATTCATATAAGTTAGGGTCGCAAGGGACCTCAATAGATCATCAAGTCCGACCCCCTGCCTAGGCAGGAAAGAGTGCTGGGTCTAGATGACCCCAGCTAGATGCCTATCCAACCTCTTCTTGAAGACCCCCAGGGTAGGGGAGAGCACCACCTCCCTTGGGAGCCCGTTCCAGACCTTGGCCACTCGAACTGTGAAGTTCTTCCTAATGTCCAGTCTAAATCTGCTCTCTGCTAGCTTGTGGCCATTGTTTCTTGTAACCCCCGGAGGTGCCTTGGTGAGTAAAGCCTCACCAATTCCCTTCTGTGCCCCCGTGATGACCTTATAGGCAGCCGCAAAGTCGCCTCTCAACCTTCTCTTGCGGAGGCTGAAAAGGTCCAGTTTCTCTAGTCTCTCCTCGTAGGGCTTGGTCTGCAAGCCCTTAACCATACGAGTTGCCCTTCTCTGGACCCTCTCCAGGTTATCCACGTCCCTCTTGAAGTGCGGCGCCCAAAACTGCACGCAGTACTCCAACTGCGGTCTGACCAGCGCCCTATAGAGGGGAAGTATCACCTGCTTGGGTCTGTTCGTCATGCATCTGCTGATGCACGATAAAGTGCCGTTAGCTTTTCTGATGGCTTCGTCACACTGCCGGCTCACGATCATCCTGGAGTCCACTAGGACTCCGAGATCCCTTTCTGCTTCCGTGCCACCCAGCAGGTCATTCCCTAGGCTGTAGGTGTGCTGGACATTTTTCCTCCCTAGGTGCAGCACTTTGCATTTCTCCTTGTTGAACTGCATCCTGTTGTTTTCTGCCCACTTGTCCAACCTGTCCAGGTCTGCTTGCAGCTGTTCCCTGCCCTCCAGCGTGTCCACTTCTCCCCATAGCTTTGTGTCATCCACAAACTTGGACAGAGTACACTTCACTCCCTCATCCAAGTCGCTGATGAAGAGGTTAAAGAGTATCGGTCCTAGGACCGAGCCCTGCGGGACCCCACTGCCCACACCCTTCCAGGTCGAAACCGACCCATCCACCACGACTCTCTGGGTGCGACCCTCTAGCCAACTCGCCACCCACCGGACCGTGCAGTCATCCAAGTCACAGCCTCTTAACTTGTTCACCAGTATGGGGTGGGATACTGTATCGAAGGCCTTCCTGAAGTCTAAGTATACAACATCCACCCCTCCTCCCGTGTCCAGGCATTTCGTAACCTGGTCATAAAAAGAGATTAGATTGGTCAGGCACGATCTGCCCGCCACGAACCCGTGCTGGTTTCCCCTCAGCATAATTTGCCCTGTCGGGCTCTCACAAATGTGAGCCTTGATAATTTTTTCAAAGACTTTGCCAAGGATGGAGGTGAGACTGACTGGCCTATAGTTGCCAGTATAGTATTGCGGGGCTGGTATTAATACTGCGTGACGTCAAAGTGAACACCTTGTTATACGTTCAAAAATGTCGCACCTTCCTGTATCCTATAGAGAAGCGCTGACCACCCTCTTATCTGCTGAGCACAAATCGAGACAGAAAAATCTGGTCTCCCCAAAAGTCAAGGCCCAATTCAGAAATAGGGAAAAAAACAAAAAAGCTACAAAAAGTCTCTGGTATAAATAAAAGTACGAGGCCTAAGGAGATGAGGTGTAAGAGGTGCTTCTGAACAACTGGACAGCCCTGCTGGAAAACACGATACGTTTCTGAAAGTCTTTTAAAAACACAATACACATATTAAGTAATCAACAGCACCCATTTCTAAGGCGCAGCTTCGTCAGGTAACCAGAGTATGAGCATCCACCGTACTCTGATATGCCGTGGCATCAGGTTTCATTCTGGCCTGCAGGCCTAAGGGCCTGCCTTTTGTCGCCGCCGAGAGCCACAGCGCGGGGTTCGGGGCCTTAGCCCTAGTCGGTGGGCGGGTACTTGTGACGCTTGGAGAGGAATCAGGTACTGACGCGTTTTGGTTAAGCAAAAAGATTGTTTACTTACACTGCTCGTACAGCACAGGTCAGAAGCTTGCTTCAATTACAGTTGTAAACTAAACTTGAGTCGGGCAGAAATTACAAAGTTTCTTTGGTCGGTCTGCAGAAGTGTTCGGGGTGTTCGGGCCGGCAGTCGTCTTACGTCTCAGGTGGGGGTGTGCTAGGCCCCCTTGGGTCGGTGACGGGGAGTCCTTAGTGGTTGATCAGGCCGCTAAGTTCTTCTCTAAGACACACGCAGTGTTTGCTAGGCTCCACAGCGTGCTCAGAGCTCTCCACGAGGTGTGTGTGGAGTTCTCCAACTTGGACGGAAACTGCTTCAACCTCTTCTACGGCTAGCAAGCCAATTGCTGGCCGCCAGGTAGGAATGATTTAGAACAGTCCAATAGTGGGGTACGAATTTACATAAGATTGGCGGGCACTTTTTCTAGGTCATTAATATATAGTCACTGGGCTCTGGAGTTTTCCACTCGTGACCTACTTACATGACCTACTTACAAAATGATTGACAGACTGTGCCCTCTCTATCAAACTATGGGATTTTCCACTGTACTATAGGCATATGAACAATGGGTTCTGACACCTTCAGCCTGCTCCTTTAAGGATCCGGGCAGGGAGAGGAACTGGCCGCGCTAGCCTGGATTCAGGGGAGATTTGCAGTGCGGATCTGCCCTTCCTAGATTCACTAAACCAGGGATGCATCAGCTTTCGTAAGCAGCAGCTTGCTTCGTCGGATGCTGAGATGCAGCTGGAGGAAGCAATGATGCTAAACCGAAAGCACGGATTGGAGTACCAAAGGGTAGTGTAGTAAAAATGTCTCATGATCCCTTTTCTTTTCCCTATACAGGGCCTCACAGCTGAACTGTGAGATGTTTCTTCTTTCCTCCTGCAGTAGATAAGCAGTGTCATAATAATAAACAGTCCAGGCAACGCTCGCTTTGAGATAAGGTTCAAAGCTTCTTGTTAGAACACAGATTAATGCTTGTTTTGCACATACATTTTGTAAACATTGTACTCGCTCATTGCCCTAGAGTTACACCAAGACACGGGGTTACTAAGGGGCCCACAGTTCAGAACGCAGGCGGCAGGCCTGTTGCCGCAGTTCCGTTTTAGGACTACACGTGTACGAAACTTTGCAGAAAAATGTAACCAATCACGCTGGAATCTTTTGTTCAGGTTAGCTATAAAAATGCAACCTCGGGCACGGCTCGGGGTCGACTTTGCTTTGAGCATTGAGCTCCACTGTCAACCTGTTTGCACAAACAATAAACTCGAGTTGGACCCAGCCTGAGTGTGTGACTCTCTCCTTGAGGTAAATTGGACAAGCCTCCAGGGGCACGAAACTGGCAGTTTGTGCAACAACAGTGCTGACAGGCGCGTGATCAGATGGCCTCAGCCAACCAGAGGCTACATGAAGCGTGTGACTGCAAGGCCGGCAGTCACAGGCTCCTGACTGAAAATCAGCAGCACATTCTAATTGGCTCACTAGTTTATAAAAGGGACACAACTCCAGAGCTTGGGGGGGTCCACACGACAGTCGGAGAGGCCTGATCACCCTTTCCAGGATCCCACCTCCCCTAGGTCGAATGTATACTCGATACCCGAACAGAGTGAGCTCTCGTGTGGCAGTTGTTGTTGTTGTTGTCGTTATTGCAATCGCTTTCCGATTGTAACATCGCAAACAGTTGTTAAAGAGTTTTCTGTCTCCCTGCGCAAGTTGTAAATAAAACTTCATTTTGCTATACCATCTTCATTTGGGTCAGTGTCCCTTTCGTCCCCGGCCTGATCGTACTGGAGGGGTGGTTATTCACCCGCCGCAGTTTACCACATGGCGTCATGGACAGGATCTCTGGGGAAAAGGGAGAATGAGGAGTGCACTGACCAATCAGTCCGGCATTGCCCGTGGCGAAATCACCACAGGCCCCCAACCACAAATTCCGATGACTTATGGGCCCATGTGGCGTACCATCAGGCCCAGCAAGATGGGAGGATCGGCAGCCATGTTTCGATCCGCCCGACTGAAAACATCGGGGGGCCACTCAAAGAGCGGGTCGTTACCGGCCTCACTCACGCAGCCCTGGGGTGTCTCCTCGCTAGCCCCGCGGTCCTATACCGACCACCCGAAACGGCCGCGGAGGTACAACTAAATCGGGTCAAATCCACCGACACAAGCGATCGTACCCCTGCAAAAGAGTATGCCAAATGTATTAAATATCTAAAAGAGGGTGGCGGCTGCAACACATCTCCTGACAAATTCAGGTGCCCTAACCTCAGCCCCGGAGGCACTGAAAATGAGATCCTGACAGGACTCCAGGAGAGCCTTGAAACCAACGGGCGGGAGGCTATGAAATGGGGAGCAAAGAAGTGGAATAAGGGCAAGATAATTAATGTTTTATTTCGCACGGTGACCACCCTGTTGCAACATGCGGCGAACCAAGCCAGCATGGTGGAGACACTGGCTAGGACGGCTGCAGATCAGAGCGCCACACAATCCAAAACGCCACTCCAAGATGGCGCCGCTGAAGAAAAAGAAGGAGTGGCTAAAGCGTCCGAGGCGCGAAATCCCAACGCAGGTGCAGTGAGTGAAAACCCCCTAGGGGAGGGCCTGCGCACTGAAGCGGGAGGGGCGAGTGAAATCACAGAAACGGGAGTGGCAGAGGAGACTCCAACAACCCCGCCTGAGGGACCACCCCCGTACAGCACCCCGCGCCTATACCCTGCCCTCCCTGCGGAGGCAAGCGCACCCGCTCTACAGGTAAACCCTGTAGCGCTGATCAAAACTGTCACTGATGGCACAGCAACCCGCACACTCACCACCTTTCGCACCCGCACTAGGGGGGAGCTTCAGGAACTACTGAAAGAAACCCGGATAAATCTGGGTGAAACACCGGTAATATGGCAAGGGTGCCTGATACTAGAACACGGGGCGGATCTGGTAGACCTCGAGGAATGCATGGCACTCATGCGCCAACCCGCGTGGAGTGGCGGAGCGTGCAGTGATACAACCAAGATACTGCGCAACCGAGCCTGGCCAATTCCTTTGTGTGCTGCCACGATCCCAGCATTGATGGCCCAAGCCCATGCCTGGCATGCGGGTCCACCGGGTAACCCCACAGCCACACAACTTTTGTATGCCATAGCGGGAGCAAGCTATTTAAATTGGGACCCCGGGAGGTACCCGTTGAATTTAACTCCTTATCAGGCGAATAATTATTGGCCTCATCGTTGGTGTCACGACCCTGGCGCTGTCCCCATGTCCACGTCAGCAGTAGAGGCCTGCGTGGAAATTTACGGGGGTAATAACACACCCATTTTTCGCTTGCTGCTACATCCATTGGTGGGAGGCCCAATAGGGAACGTCCTAAGCAGTTTAGGAAAACTCACTACGGCACACAAGACAGAAACCACATCTGCCCCACCATCGGAAGCATGGGCAGCAGAACCCTGGGGATCCCCACCTAATAAACCTCGAACTAACTACCCACCGCATGGACCACCACCAAATCGTACCCCCGAAGAACGCGCTAGGTTCGGGTTTTTGTTAAGCAAAAGTGGTCTAGAAAAGGACCAACTCCGCAGATTAGGGGATGAAGGGCAGAAAATACTAGCACTTCATCTAGGCTTTAGGCCAAGACCACAAGAGTACGATAAGGGAAAAAACGAGTAGCGGCCGCCAAACCAGGAACCGACGGCCGACCCTTCAATGACGAACGCCCATATGTCACCCTCAACGTTAGCACACCCGGAGGCTCCGATGCAACACCGACACGCTTTTTACTCGACACGAGAGCCCAAGTAAATGTAATAAAGCCCGAAGTCCCACATATTAAAACATCAAGAACTATCTTTGTACAGGGTTTAAACGCTACGGCTACTACAACCTTAGTAAAGTTCAAGATTGGTACTAGAGTTTTACACGGGGTCCAAGGGGGCATCAATATTCTAGGAATCCCGGAGATAAAAGCTTTACATCTCAAAAACCAGATTCTCCTCGTACTGCCGCTGGTCCGTCACCCAAGAGGATAAACATCAGCCCACTTTAACAAACCCGGCCCCATGGCGCTATCAACCGATTCCAACGCGCTCTACACTTAAGAATCAAGTCCAGGCCCTACTACACGACTTAAACCAACGAGGTTGCATCAACCCGATAAGATCATCTACCTATCTTTCGGCGGGATGGGGTATTCCCAAGCTGGGGAAACTAACCGAAGCCCGGTTGGTGGTAGACTACCGGCAAGTGAACCGCCGGTGTAAGCCACTCCAAATGCCCGCGGCCCAAACAATAACTGAAGTCTTAAATGGTATAATCGAGACACAAAGAGGCGGAGAATGGTGGGCCATCACTTTAGATTTAAAAGATATGTTTTATTCAATCCCCATAAATGATCCACAAGGGGTCCTTAATATGTGTATAAGCGGCGAAATGTATAAATGGGAAGTTTGCCCTCAAGGTTACCGTAACGCACCGGCATCAACGACAGTGGCGATGAACAACACCCTTAAGCGCTTCACACATTTCCATCCAGGGGCCGAGGACGTAAAAATCTGGTCCTACGTTGACAACATTGCCATCATGGGAGATCACTGTGCGACGGTCCACAACACCGCCGAGAAGTTAAAAGACCACTTAAGCAATGAGGGATGGACAATAAATACGACCAAATCTATGAAGGAACCGTCCTCAGATATCATCTTTTTAGGGACACGATTCGCAGGTCAGTACCAATGGGGGACGGCACACAACTCCACACCTAAACTTGAGTCCCGACCCATAACTCAACCGGACTTCCAGGGCCTTTTAGGCCAACTAAATTGGTTCCGTCATTACATAACGCCACCACACTTAAAAGTCGTACAATGATTGCAACAACAAATTCGGAAAAAAACCCAGCGAAGGGAACCTTGGAATGACCGAGATCAACGGGCCTTAGAAGCGGTTCTCAACGAAGTTAAGAACACACGCTTGATCGCACCACCTGCTAGCACCCCGTTAATAATTCATGCGGGCTTTACCAGCGAACACATCTGGTTCACAGCCAAGGACCCGGTGACGGAGCAGCCTGCATTCACCGGTCACCGCACACTACAGGCCAACCAACATCGGTATGGTTGTCTAGCAAAAGTTATGCTTGCGACCCAATTGGCAGAACATCTGTCGATGTCTCCAGGTACCCTTGTTGCACCAGGAGGTTCTATGCTGGCCTTACTCAACCCTGGCCAGAGTCACCCTGAGTATCAAGGAACACAAAAGATTTGGAGCACGACCGTTCTGCGGTTTCAATACTATTGGTCAGCGTGGCAAGTCATCGACGGGGAACTGCCCCCCGACGATGAGGATGAAAAACTCAGTATACCTCGGCTATATGGGACTACATCACTAGCCTGGATAGCCTCTGACGGTACATCCCGCAATGGCAGCGTGTATGGCTTTTACTGTGACCCCTGTAAGAACGCCGATCTCCGCTCATCCTCCTCAGATGAGTCGGTACAAGCAGCTGAATTACGGGGATTCCATCTAGCACTCACACACGCTCAAGACCATCACGATGGAACGCTTCCGGTTCCTGCCATCGCCATGGACTCAGAGTACATATATCGAATCGTCACCGGAGCAGCACAAGCAACGGAGCATCAACCCATCTGGGAAGACATTAAAGATACTTTGCTACGGTTCTCCACACCACCCTTAGTTAAACATACACGCTCTCACCGACCCGATACGGATCCCGTACATGCCATCATCGACCGCCTATTAGCCCATCAAGGACCACCAAGTGAAATAGGCATATTGCAATTAAACCTGACAAATGTGGCAGATGATCAGCCATTGCTGAAATGGCTCCATGATTTCTGGGGGCACCCAGGTGCCGAAAGGGCACGGACTCCCTGGAAGCAACACAGTGATAAAGGACCAAGTTTGCAGCGATGGAAGGAGATAACCCAAGCATGCCCAGCTTGCGCTAAGGAGAAACCAACACATCACAAACACACGCAGGGTGTCTTTGACCCCGCACACTTCACACCGGGAAAGGTGTGGCAAGTGGATCTGCTTGGACCGCTCCCGGGATCAAGACCACCGAACAAAGGACTAGCGATCGTGGACTTGGGAACTCGCCAACTTCTGCTCCTCCCAGCAAGGAAAACTACCGCTTCCACAGTTCAGGGATGCTTGCAGCTCGCTTTTGCTCATTGGCAAGTGCCCCATGTTATACACACTGATGGAGGACCACCTTTTAACTCAAAAGCTATAGAGCGACTTGCGGCAGAACATAACATTCAGTGGCATCACCACTTGCCCTATCATCCACAGTCCAGTGGCGTTGTGGAACGTCATATAGGATTGTATAAGGAGCAGTTAAGATTAAAAGGAAATGGGTCATATAAAAATTGGACCAAACATAACACCGAGGTACTGATCTCAATGAATGCTACAAAGACGCTATGGGAAGAACGCACCCCAGCACCACGCCCACCTTGGAAGCCATGTTATTCTCCTCACGAAGCAGTGTGGCTAACCGTCCCTACAGCCACCTCTAAACATCCGTCCCCAGCACAGGGTGTTATAATTAGGGCCGGAGATTACCCTAATACTTTTGTTTCCCTCGAAGCAGTCACACCCACACGCATCGTCTTAGCCCATCACAATTGGCTAAGCCGACAGGGCACACCCTTCCCGTGTATAATACAATTTATAATGCATCACTGACAGATCATGAGTTTTGGGGTTTTTTAGCTTTCTCCGGTGGTGACAACATGTCACGAGGCGACCTCTTCATCATCAGTCTACTCGTGTTCACGACCAAAGCGGCTACAGAGACAAATGACCCCGATGATCCTCTGCAGCGAAACTCCGTGTTGCAGCTAATAGAAATCTGGGCCAACGCGACTGGACCCCATCCCGAGGGTGTGACGACTTGTATACCAAAACCAAGTGCAATCAACGGGAATGTGTTAACTACGTATGTCGCTCCCCTTGACATCACCTGATGGTTCCGCGAGGTACAAGGGCCATTGTGTGGGACCTTTATCTGTAGAACCAATGGCCCCATATCTTGCCCGGGTTGTCAGGTAGTGTCTTTTCCCGACCACACAATCACAAGAGGGGAAAAAATGGCGGCGTACTACTGGCCAACAGGTCCTGTAACAAAGAAAAATATCACAAGCTTAAACTGTAGGAGTTGGGGACTAGGGAGTCATAAAGTAGAACGAATTGACTGTCATCACATTCCATGGGGGGCGCGAAAGTGGGGCACAGACGACGATCGGGTCCAAACCTTGCCGTGGTCAGCACGGCAATACTCACCTTCGTGGTTCTTGTTTCTCAATAGTACCCCGATGCGGAAAGGGGGATGGGATCTTAACAAAGGAGTAAATCTGACAGAATTTCATGGTAATCACCCACTGTTAAGTGCATTTTTCCCCCTGAGACAAGCGGAAGTACGCTATTTTGAAAACCGTAATTTGTCCCATCCTTACTGCGCACCCAGGGTACAAGCATTGTGGTGTAGAAGACATCATTTGCCAACTAACATACCCCGCGGTCTTATGTGGGCGTGTGATGACGGGTTATTATATACAGCTCTACCCGTTGATTTCTACGGCGCTTGTTTTATAGCGAGCGTGGAACTGTGCCCACCTCTCACCGCCAATACCTCCAACCCGTACACCCCATGGGTTCGGCATTCTGATTCTAGACAGAGGCGCACTACAACCATCTGGTCAAAAATGACTTATGGTGAGCGGGTGGCGAAACGAATCGAATGGCAAGTAGAAGGCCTGTTCGTATGGTGGGTGGGAATAATGAAAGCCCGTGAAGCCGTTGTCCGCCTAGCTAAAGAGGTAGAAGTAGGGTTCAATGCCACTAACGAAGCCTTGACCTTAATGAATAGGCAGTTACAAGAAACATCACGAATGACCCTACAAAATAGGCTTGCTTTAGACGCCATGTTAGTGCATAATGGAGGAGTATGCAAGTATCTAAACTTATCCACCGAATATTGCTGCATATCTATCCCGAATGTTACAGTTCCTTTAATGTCCCAACTCGAGTTAATTCGAAAAGCGGCTAAAGGCGCTAATGCCATAGCTAGTATCAGCAAAGGCTGGCTTGCAGACCTTTTTTCAGGATTTGGTTGGGACTTCTCTTCACTAGCCATGCATATAATTGCTCCGCTGTTAACCCTGCTAATACCATTATTAGGCATTTTGCTGTGTGTTTGTATTGGTTGTTGTATTTTGAATGCAGTAAACGTCGAGTAATGACACTTTCGACCTTCGTGTATACCCAACTGCCTAATGTAAATGAAGAAAAAATAGAACTCGAGGGTGTTTAATCTGGCATTTGGTCAAGGGGGCATGTCTGAATGAAAAGGTGACCAAACGCCAGTCCACATGCCAGACCAATGTAAAGCACGAGAGCAAGTTATGCTTGGAGTGTGAAAACCTCATGATCACAGTGCTGACAGGCGCGTGATCAGATGGCCTCAGCCAACCAGAGGCTACATGAAGCGTGTGACTGCAAGGCCGGCAGTCACAGGCTCCTGACTGAAAATCAGCAGCACATTCTAGTTGGCTCACTAGTTTATAAAAGGGACACAACTCCAGAGCTTGGGGGGGGTCCACACGACAGTTGGAGAGGCCTGATCACCCTTTCCAGGATCCCATGTCCCCTAGGTCGAATGTATACTCGATACCCGAACAGAGTGAGCTCTCGTGTGGCAGTTGTTGTTGTTGTTGTCGTTATTGCAATCGCTTTCCGACTGTAACGTCGCAAACAGTTGTTAAAGAGTTTTCTGTCTTCCTGTGCAAATTGCAAGTAAAACTTCATTTTGCTATACCATCTTCATTTGGGTCAGTGTCCCTTTTGTCCCCGGCCTGATCGTACTGGAGGGGTAGTTATTCACCCGCCGCAGTTTACCGCAGAACCTTGTCTGCCTATATCCTTAGACCAACGCGGCTACAACCTAAACCCCCTAAAGCTGATTCTTTAACTCTTCTCACCTTCTTGCCCTAAAAGGCCATAAGGCATCTAAAGAAAAGCTACAACTTTGTCTCCCTCATGTCCACTATTCGGGTCATGATATTTGTGCTATGCCTCTATAGTCAAGCCACTGCAAAACCTGACTCTTGTTAATACCTCTGAGCCTTTGCCCTGGACTTCAAAAGCCGAAGCCGCTTTTGCCTCTATTAAACAAGCTCTGTCGCAAGCTCCTGCCCTAGGCCTTCCTGATTATACTAAACCCTTTATTCTTTTTTATCATGAAAAAGACGGATTTGCACTTGCTGTGCACATGGAGACAAGCACCGTCCCATTGCTTATTATAGCTCTGCTCTTGACCCAGTTGCAGCCGGACTTCCTCCATGTCTTCGTGCTGTAGCTGCAGCTGCTATTACTGTTGAACTGTCCTGTACCCCTGTATTAGGTTCTCCCCTTACTGTTGCTGTCCCACATGCTGTAGCAGCCCTTTTACTAAAAACTAAAACTCAACACCTTTCAAATGCTAGATTGACTAAGTATGACAGTTTGCTTCTTTCTGCTGGAAATATTACTTTAACTAGATGCCCTGTTTTAAACCCTGCCTCCCTGTTGCCTACTCCTTTAGATGGTGAACCCCACGATTGTATTGTTGTTACTGCCCACCTAACAATGCCCCGCACTGATCTATCTTCTTCCCTGTCTTGCTCACGTACACCACGGCATAGCACACGTAAGCAAAGGGGGGATGATAGAAGCTGTTAAGCTTGATTGGTTTGTTCCAACTTGTTCATCTGTGGCTCAACAATACTGTTATACCTGCCCTATTTGTCAAGCCCATAATGTGGGAAAACCGGTAAAAACAAAAAAAGGCAGCACATCCCCCACCTTGGGGGCCATTTGTAAATTTACAAATAGATTTTATTCAAATGCAGCAATGTTGTTCTTATGAATATGGTCTTGTTATTGTGTTTATGTTCTCTGGATGGGTAGAAGCCTACCCATGTGCAAAAGCTGATACCATCACTGTGAGCAAAAAGTTGCTCAGAGACTTTATTCCAAGGTTTGGTATTCCTTTCTCCATAAACTCCGATAGAGGAACTCATTTTACTGGGCAGATAATGAAAGAAGTCTGCAAAGTCCTGCAAATCCAGCAGAACTTTCATTGCCCGTACCATCCACAGGCCTCGGGCCAAGTGGAACGCCAAAATGGCATTTAAAAAAATTAACTGGCCCAAATTTGTGCTGAGACTCACTTGAAATGGCCAGATGCACGTCCCATAGCCCTTATGAGTATGAGATCTACTGTCAATCGAAACACCGGACTTAGCCCACATGAAATCCTGATGGGAAGACCCATGAGGCTCCCTGCCTCACCACCTGTTGCCTCCCACTTTTGCAATATACATTTACTTGATGATACTATTCTAGACTACTGTGCGGCACTAATGAAGTATGTTAAAGCTTTTCATTCACAGGTACAAGCAACTCTCCCCAAGGAACCAGATGAGCCGTGCCAGTCCATCCTGCCTGCTGACTGGGTTCATGTAAAAGTCCATCAACGGAAATCATCGGTGGGACCCCGCTAGAAAGGCCCATTCCAGGGACTCCTGACAGCCAATGCTGCAATAAAGTGTCAAGGACTCCAACCGTGGATCCATGCTTCACACACTAAGAAAACATCAGCCCTGCTAGACTTAGAGTCTCCTCCATATCAACCTTGTAATCAGCCTCCACAGACCGGTAGTGAGCCTAGCGCCTGCCAGCAGGAGAGCTCAAGACCAGTAGTGAGCCAAGCGCCTACTGGCGAAGAGGATTTGCCGCTACAAAGCGAAGAGGATTTACCACTACAGAACGAAGAAAATGTACCCCAACGACACCACTATGCCCTTCGGGAAAGGAAAAAGGCCTCTGCCTAGTTCCTGGTTCCCGAGGTGGGGTTGGTTAGTCGTGACTTGGGTACGTCTCAGTCTTTCCTTTTGGATCCTCTTATATGAACTTAAAGACTCAGCAGCTAAAAGAAACTTTGTAAATCAGACTAGACTTCAAAACAGGTCAAAAAGATCACTCCCACACTGGCATGCTCACCAAAATGCTTTTCTTCAACTGTCATATCAATATGCAAAGGATTTAAATGTTTCTAAATGTTGGGCATGTCCCCACTTGCCTCCTAGTACAATGACAGGGGTGCCCATGATTGCTTTCTCCCTTAATTGGACGACTTCTGTGATACGTATGTTAAAATAGTGAAAAGGTAAAAAGAAAGAAAAATTAGAAGTTAAAAGGCTCATGGCTATAAATATCTAATAAGTTGGGCCAAAAAGGCCCAGAAGGGGGGAAAGTGGAAATAAGTTTAACCAGGCCTCTTACTTAAGAAGAGAGAGAAAGAGAAGAAAAAAGGTGCTGATGCTATGTGTTTTAACATGTTCTAAGATAAGGAGAAACCTTCATGCCCTGTTTTGTCTGTGTGCAGATGTTAACCTCCTCCTTTCCGCCGAACCAGAAGCTGAGAACTGTTCCCAAAACATAGTGTTTTTTTCTAAATAACTAAACTGCTTACGTGTGACAAACAAATGATCACCATCTTTCTGTTTCTCCCCAGGTTGCTTTGTCTGAACCCTGCATGTTTCCTCGCTGTCTAAAGTATAAATACGCTTGTAAATTTGTAGAGGTCAGAGTTCCTTTGAGAACTCTCCCTGTGATCACTGGTATAGTTTTAAATAAACCTAGATGGCTCTGCCAAGTCTAATACAACCACAATGCGAAGTTTGATTTCTTCTACACCAGTTAAAGTAGCGCCTGATGAACATCCAAGTCGCTAAGAGGGAGCTGCCCGAGTAAAGGACGGGGATGTGGTACATGGGAGGTCCCTTGAAGGGGCCAGCAGTGGGATGACCCAGTCTCTCCCCGTGATGCCCTGCAGGTGCGGTTTGTGCTGGTGGGTAGTTGTAGTTCTCCCTGCAAGCTGTGAGCTTGTGAGTTGCTGAATCCTGTTCCTAATAAAGATCAAGCTGTTTGCCACCCACCCGGTCTCAGCCGAATGGTGACTCGTGGACAGACCTCAAAGGCATGGAGGTCTGAGTGGGTGCCTCATCCCTGGGACCCATGCCATAGAGCAAGCACTATCCTTGGGCCCATCCCTGGCACTGGGGCTCGTGTGAGGAGCCCACAAGTGTCCTGTTGGCGATTCGGTTGTGCCACAACTATGAGCATGCCCGTCCCTGCTCCCCCTTCCCCATGTGGAGTAACAGAGCCCAGGGAGTGTCCCCCTGAGCTGCACGAGTTCGCCCCGTCCCCTTGCTGGTGGCGGGGGTGAGTGTGGGGCAAGAGGACCATCAGGAAAGTCCACTGCTAGTGACCGCACCGTGCTGGGGAGCTGAGCTGTATCTGAGCAGAGGCAAGAGCAATGGGAGCTATTTCTCTCCGACAGAAGCAGGGGTGGAGGGTTCGGAGGCCATTGTAACTCTGGATTTGCAGATGGGGCTGAGGCCGAGCTGGGCTCTGTGTTCCCAGCCCCACCCCACCAGGCAGTGATCAGAGGGGGCTACTGTTTAACCGGGACCCCCTGCACCAGGGCGCTCACTGCTGTGACCCTCCAGCCAGGGCGGTCACTGCTTGGGCCACACGGACAAGGACAGACAATGCACCCAAAGAGTTCAGGGGCTCAGGTCATCTGGGGCCGGAGCATCCCCAGGCCAGGCCAGGCCAAAGGCGCCAACAGCCCCCGCACTCAGCACCTTGCCCGGGTGGGAGGGAGACCCCTGGTTGCCATGGCAAAAGAACTGTTGTGCCCAGTGACATCACAATGCCCAGCCTCACTCTCAGGTACCGGCTCCTCCCAGTGCTCTCCCGCCCTTCACCTGCGCCACTTGCCCTTCCTCGTCCTCGTGCCTTATCTCTGTTGGTTAGTTAGTTCCTTACTTTAGCAGTTTGTTGGGTAGTTTGTTAGTTCTTTAGGTAGTTTCTCAAAAGGGAACTTTTGGGAGATGTGACAAGCTGTGAGCGGGGGCTGAGGTTGGGCAAGAGCCCAGCACTCGGCCCCATGCCTCATCCCTGGTCTCAGCAGTCCGGCTCCTCTTTCCCTCCTTCAGCTCAAGGCTGTGTTTCTTTGCAGATGCTCCGGCGGGAGAAGCTGCGCGCCGTGCGCCTGCGCTCCAGCAACCTGGGTGAGACCTGCGCATGTGCCCTGCCATGGGAGCAAGAAGGGCTGGGCAGCACGAGAGTCCACAGGGCTGTGTGGCTTCCCCTCCCGGCAGGGTTTGGCTAGCAGGCTAAGCCCACGCTGTCCAAGGTGCAATCTGGACAGCCCCCGCCCTGTGCCACCCCCTCCCCCCCAGCTGTCACCCCCTGCTCTTCACCAGCAAGTTCCCTGGGGAAGGGGAACAGGACTGGCCCCCATGGGCTCCTCACGCTGGGCCAGGTCCTGGCCCTGCAGCCCCCGCCCATGCCCCAGTCCTGGGAGCCTTCCTCCTGGCAATGGCCCTGCTGCCCTCTGCTCCCTTGCAAGGTGGCGCTCATATGGGCTCTGGGATCCCCATCCTAAAAGTGGTGCTCAGTGCCACCCAGCCTGACGCTCAGCCCTCATGTCCTCTCAGCACCAGATGCCTGCCTGGGCACAGACGGGTGGGCCAAAAGAAAACTGCCCCCCATTAAGGGGTCCCCATCTGTCCCCTCCGTTGGACAAGTGCAGGAGAGGAGGGACCCTGCACCCGGTGAGTTTGGGACTGGCGTAAGCGGTGGAGGGACTTGCGTGGTTGCATGGGGAGGGGACAAGGTCCTGCTCCCCGGACGGACTCCCACCCGACCCCCGTGGAGGAAGGCCCTGCCCATGTGGCACGCAGGACTCCAAGGAGGTGCCCCCACGCATTGTGCCCTGGAGGGGCCGGTCGCCCTGCGTGCTGGAGCGGCGTGGGCCCAGCTGACGGGCAGCCCCTTGTCTCCCCGCAGGGCCGGGAGCCATGTGGGTGGCAAGCGAGGTGAGGGGCCAGACGTGGCCGCACCCCCCCACCGCGGCCATGAGTCTTTCCCCTGCCCAGGGAGTGGGATGGGCAGCTTTGAGGGTCAGGGTCTCTCCCCAGGTGCCCCGTGCCCCTTCCAGCCCCATGCAGCACATGGGACCCTGGGGGACAGTCTCTGTCTCCCACCAACTCCAGGGGCCCTCCAAGACTAAGGTAGGGTTGTGGACTCATCCCCCAATCGCAGGGACAGTCTTTCCCGAATACAAGTGTCTGGGGGGACCTGGAGCTGGGAGGTGGGGACTCACCTGGGACAGGGGGTAACAACCAACCCCTGGGATCCCTGGGCCCAGCTCTGGGAGCCCTGCCCGGCCCCGGGGCTCGAGGGGCCACCAACCCTGTATCACGGGGAGATGGGGCCTTGCTGCCCAATGGAGCCCATCACCCCAGATGCTCTTTCTTTCTCCAGGAGGACATACCCTGCGGCAGTTACCGCCAGCAGCAGGTGCCTGGGGCTGGGCTGCTGGATGAATGGCAAATGCAGGGCCAGAGGGACAGATGGGGCAAGAGGTGGCTCTGTGCGCAGACAGACAGGCAGTGGCGTGAGGCCTCTCTAACCCACACGGTCCCGTTTCCTGCAGCTGGAGCTGAAGGCACTAAGGGCCCGCCTGGCTCTACAGTAGCAGGAAGCAGCAGTCCTCCTGTCCCGGTAGGTGTGGGGCTGGGGGGCACCGGGCTGTTCCTGGCAGGGCTCGGGGCTGAAGCCCAGGGCCTGTCCCTGCTTCTGCACGAGTCTCTCCTTGGGGAAGGGTTGTTTTGTGGGATGGCGCCGTCAGTCTCCCTGAGCCAACACATGTGCTTTGTCCCCACAGTGCTCAGCAAAGGGAAGAGCAGCTCCTGGGGGGAGGCCTGGGCATGGGGTGGTGGCAGTGGCCGGAGCCTGGGGGCTTGGGGTGAATGGGAGGTGACCAGGGTCTCTGTCTCCCACCTGCAGGGCTGACAATGTGGCAGAGGGGAGGAGGAGAAGGTCGGGGGCAGCAAGGAGGTGAGTTTCTCCCCTGCACCCCAACCAGACCCAGGCCTGAGGGGCTGCCCCTCCACCAGCCCACATGATGATTGGGGGCCCCCCGCCTCCAGGTCGCTCAGGATGACCCATCCCACCTCTCTGCCAGGGCCCTAGTGCCCTGAATGGACCAGCTATCTCCTGGGTTGGCCCCTCATTGCCCACCTCTGGGCTTCAGGACCCTGTTGGCAGGGGTTCATCCCGGGAATCAGAGCTTCTGGCCCAGGCCAGGCCCGCTGGGACAGAAAGCCCCACTGAGCCATGTGTGAGAGCCACGTCCTGCTCCCTACTTGGGAGACGCTCCTTTACCCCGTGGTTGTTCCCGGGGGTGAGCAGAAGGACCCCACACTGAGCGTGCCCTTACTCTGCCCTTCTCCCGCAGGTTCCAGCTCGCCTGGCTGCTCCCGTGCTGCTTCACCCTGAGGAGGAGAAGCCCTGCACTCCTCCCCTCCCTGCCCACCCCTGTCGTCCTCTCCCTGTGTCCTCCCCTACCCGATCTGCCGGGATGGGTCCACGGGATGACAGCATTGGTGCCTCTGCCTGTCTGAGCATGTAAGTGGCTTCTCACTCCTTGTAGTTTTCTGCAGCCTCTTCTCTTGTGTCCTTGCCTTGGGCGCGCGCACTCCAACAGACGGGCTTGGTAGTCCTTATGTTGAGATTGCCCCCTCACTCTCATGTAACCTTGTCACAGGCCCCCGCCCGACTCACCTCGGCACTGCCACTCAGGTGGCCTGGCTACATTCAAGCATCCAGTGTCACGGCGAACAGTGGAGCCTTGCCCAGTGGCCAAGGGCTTGGCTGCAACGGGTGAAAAGTGGGCTTGCAGATGGAGGCACCCCCAGGAGCTTCTACTGGGACACTGCCAACTTGCTAGATCCTCTCCTCCCAGCCAGGAGGGATCTGGTGGTTTTCCCCAAGGCCAGCATGTCCAGGGAAGCAGTTCACACCCATCTTGCTTCTGCAGCATCGTTGCCTTACTTGGCTGGCCAGGATGAACCATTTAAATTCCATTACCTGTTGAGCTGTGAAGTTGAACATAAAAGGCAGAAGCAGAATGCTTGGGGTCTCAAGTCTCACCAGACACCTAAGAAAGAAGAAAAGACAAGATCGTCATGCCAACGTGTCACCAGGGGTAATGACAAGACCCAGGTCAGTCTGAACCTTACTGCCGGCTAAACTTTTCTGTCTGGTAAAGGATCCAATTTTGTGTCTGGTAACGTACGTTTTATTCGGGGAGAAACTGTTTGAAGCACCTTCATCCAACAGCACATCGGGCTTGTAGTTAATTGACTCAGGCGGTGTGGGGGAGGAGGTCTGGCTGACTGAATGAATGCGCATGTGTGTGTATTTAGAAATATGAGCCACTGACCAGGTCTGAGACTACGGTTAGGTTCAGCCACCCCAATTCTGCCTGACAGGGCAGTTTGGAAAGCAAGGCGGCCCAACTGGAACCTCGTGACCCAGTGGACAGGGTTTCCCAGTGATTTTGTCTTTTTCTATCTGGCTATTGAATGAATGTGTGCGTGTATTTAGAAAAATGATCCACTGACCAGGTCTGGGACTACGGTTGGGTTCAGCCGCCCCAATTCTGCCTGACAGGGCAGTTTGGAAAGCAAGGGGCCCAACTGGAACCTCGTGACCCAGTGGACAGGGCTTCCCAGTGATTTTGTCTTTTTCTATCTGGCTATTGAATGACTGTATGTGTGTGTGTATTTAGAAAAATGAGCCACTGACCAGGTCTGGGACTACGGCTGGGTCTAGCCGCCCCGATTCTGCCTACAAAGGTAGCGTCAAAAGCAAGGGCCCAGCTGGAACCTCGTGACCCAGTGGACAGGGCGTCTGAGTGATTTTGTCTTTTCCAAACCCCTTGTCCCAGTAGCTTCTGCCGAGAGCAGGAGTGAAAGGATCCCTCTTGTGTTTCCCTCCCCATTTCCATTTAATGAGCCGGTGTCGGGTCAGAAGCCTTTTGTCTGGGCGGTGAAAAACTGCGGGGCAAGGCACTGAGCGGCCCGGACATCCTAAATAAGCCTCTCCTACGTCTCCCTGTGTGACTGAAAATGGGAACAAGTCAGTCTAAACAAGTTCCCGTCCCCCGTAAGGGGACTCCGGCATACTTCACGTACACACACTATTCTCCCGAGGCTCGCAAGTACCTGGATAAGTGGAACTGGGATACTAGGGATGATCCCGTGAAGCATTTTCCACAGGAAGGAACATTTGATCAGGATAAAATAGTGCACTTAAGAGGGGCTTTAGAGTCCCATGGATCCAAAACACCACAAAACCAGTGGGACACGTACTTCTATTGGTATGATGAAATGTCCAAAAGGCGACAGAATCTCAAACTAGAAGTCTAAAAGACTCAAGAAAAATTAAAACAGCAGTTAAAAGCTGTTCGGGAGAAATTGGCTGCTCCCCCAAATTACACGCCGGCCACCGCTCCGATGTATCCAGCATTGCCCAGGGCACCCCCACCGCGGGAGCCAGCAGAGGATATCCTTGACCTTTGTTCGAACCCTGCTCTCCTGGGACTCCCACATCAGCAACAACCAGTTCAACATCAGGCTGCAGCCCAGGTCCAAGAAGCCTTACCTCAACCACCGGATGTTGCCTGTCACAACCTCAAAGCAGGAGATTGGGTCTACGTAAAGGTCTATCAACGGAAAAACGCACTTCAACCCAGATGGAAGGGACCTTTCCAGGTACTTCTGACCGCTAATTCTGCTGTTCGTTGCCAAGGTCACCAAATGTGGACTCACGCCTCGCACTGCAAGAAGGTATCACCTCCATTGGACCCCGAAGCAGCTGACTTCCAACCCAGGTTGGGACCTTTCCCTGAGGCCAAGGACAAAGACCCTCAGGACCTCACTCAGGCAAGTGAGGAGCATCAGGGTGCAAGTGCTAGTAACCTCTCCCCTGAACCCAACACCTCAGCCCAGCCGGATTCATCAGTTGAAGAACAAAGATATCATCTCCGGCCTCAAAGAAAGTAAATGCTCCCACTCGGAAGATCACCACCTCGATCAAGACCAAAAGCCGACGTTCTCAGTCCTTTAGGTAACTTGAGGCCAGAGGACGAAGAAAGACTTTGGCTGCCATCCTGGGTTTGGCTGGTAGTCTTCTTTTTCTTACTGGCGCTGGTTATGTTTGTTGTTGAAATTCTTTGTCCCTCCTGTCTCTAAAAATGGCACTGATATCCTTATATATCACACCTGGGTATCTTAGTATCCCCCTTATGGTGGCTCAAGCTGGAAATAAAAGTGACTGCTGGATATGTTCTCACAGCCCAGTGCACCTACACCAAGGAATACCAATGATCGGAGTACCAATATACCTCCAGCAATGGGGAAAAATTAACAGTGGCTTTGTTAGACACTACTCATTAGCAGCCCATCGGTCCACTCCTAAGGAACGGAGGGCCACCCCTGCTAACTGGATAATCTCCCCAAGAGTAGAGGCGCCTTTCTGTTACAGATCCAACAACACCAGAGCTTATAATAAAGCCACACCTGTAGGACACTACCCTCATTGCCTAACTACTCTAGATTATAGCCCTAGTAGCACCAGTGGAATCCTGTTGGGTAAAGTACCCTCTCTCAGTTGTACAGGATTCATGGTCTACAACTTTTCTAAGGAACCTCATGTTACTCTCATTGCAAACAGATTGGAATTTGACATTCACTCCAATTTTACTTCTTGTAATATATCTCGGTCCAGCAGGATAGCAGCCAAACGTGGTCCGTCCTATACGATGCATATCAATCGAAAGTGCCGGATATGGCACAACACCTGTCCAGATTTGAGTACCCTTTCTGCCCCAGGCCTTTACTGGCTCTGCAGAAACAGGGCTCATAAAATCTTGCCCTGGAATTGAGTGGGGGCATGCACTCGTGGACGTGTTATCCCTGGCTTCGAAATGCATAGTGCAATGCATCTGGAACAAGTAAAAAATGTCAACCATCACATGAAAAGGGCGGTTAACCCCTTAGCTACCAGAAACACAGGGTGCCATCAATTTGTGAGAGCCTTCATACCGTGGCTTGGAGTAAGAGAATTGGAACTAGCCATAATTAACATTTCAGCCACAATGGAAGCTATGGGAAATGCCACTGCGGATGCAATTCAGGCTCTGCAACAAGAGATCTCCCAGATCTCACAAGTAACTATACAACACCGCATTGCCCTAGGTTACCTATTAGTATCCCAGGGAGGAGTATGTGCCTTAGTAAACTCCACCTGTTGTGTCTATGTCAATCAGGACATGCGAATAGAAACCAAAATTCATAACATTCGAAATCAGTTAAGGGTCCTACATCAAGTGGCCTCAAAAAATACTGACTGGGGTCTAGAAGTAATGTGGTCTTGGCTAACCTCCTGGCTCCCAGATTTCGGGGCCCTTGGCCAGAAAATCCTGTATGGAATATTGTTTGTCTTGATGGTTCTGACAATGTTTTATGTCTTAGTGCAACTGATCCTCTGCTGCGTGAAAGCCAGCAGGAGAAGCTTTAGCAAGGCAAGAAAACCCACGGCAGAGTCTAGAATCGTGGTGTTACAAAAGTGTGAGCAGATTGAAAGAAAACATGAAAGGCTGCATGATGAAATAGAGGGGCTCATGAGAATGGAAATTTAAGGCTAAAGTGAGACTAAATAGTCTCAAAGTGGGGACTAGAATCAGAAAAAAATAAATGCCTTAAACTTTGATCATTTGAGTTATAAGATGACATAACCGCTTTGTGGAGAATTGCTGGCTCTGTACAGTAGAACAGAAAAGGGAAAGTGTTTTTCTTTGTAACTCCTCTGCAACTGCTTCACTCAACGCCGCCTTGAAGATAGCAAAAAGGATGTACAACTCTGATTTCCAGGTGCAAGAAGGAGGTTTGTGAACTAACCTCGCCTCCCCCATAAGTTCCCATCCTGATTACAGCAAAGAAGTAATGAAGTAATGTCATAGCCGCTTTTCATGCTAATTTCACTATATGATCACGTGAGTTGTAAGCGACTGTTAAAAAGTATATAAGCCTCCTGATTTTGCTCTTGGGGGGGAACCCCTTCCAAGTGCTTGGGAAATCCATGTCACTTTGGGGTCCCCCCTACAGCTGTAGTTTCTTTTGAATAAAAGCTCCTGCTGACCTAACCCAAAAGTATGCTGCGTGTGTTTCCACAACACAGTGGTATCCTAGCAGAGAAGTACAGAGGGGTGAGGATGCTGCACGAGCAGGGCAGTGCAGGACTCCAACTCCTGTCATGGCCCAGTCAGATTTGTATAATCCTCAGACTCTGCTGAATCCCTATCGTCAGCTCTCTCCAGTGGGACACGTGAAGAAGACGAGGAGAAGACTAGCCCCAAAGGCTGCTGGATAGATTCTTGTTTGATCTGTTCCATTACATCCATCCGTACGGCCACAGACTGATGTCAACAAAAGAAGTAACCAAAGCAGAGGTTCAATCTCAAGTGTTTGAAAACCCTGCTAAGAGACGTGCCCCCCAGCAGCGCCTCCGAGAGAATCGTGCCAACTGCCCTGATGCACTTGACACTAGTGATAGTGGATACGTTATGTTGCAAATAATGTATTGCAATAGTTATATCGTATCCCATGAAGTCATCAAAAAATTACTGGATGCACTTGTGATTGGCTTGCTGAGTTTTAGGTCCTTTTTAAGTGACCACCTTTCCTGTGAGTTTTTCAACCTTCTGACTCTTAAACAATCTGAGTTAGTGACCATGGACCCCCGCAAAACCAGGAAGCTGTTTATGTATCACCTGCCAGGAAAAGGGAAAACAATTGTGACCCTGAAGATCATTGAGAAGTTAAGGAATGTTTCTGTGAGAAATGGAGGAAATTCTCTACATTTGTGAGAATCAGCCCCTGAGAGAATTGGTGATGTAAGCATTACAGATGTCCCTCCAAACTTCTTTAGATACTTTATCCCCTCAATTCTGAGTTTTTATTCTCCATTTAGCATGAAAAAAGCCCCTTGTCTTGGAACCAAGTAGGAGGGTTGTGGGGGGCCAAGTGACTGCTGCAGCTCCAGCACCAGCTCCAGCTCCTTCTCAGGGTCAGGGCTATAGGTGCAGCTGCAGCTGCTTCCTGCCCCAGCACATCTGTCTGCACCCTGCTACCTGCCCCCTGCAGCCTCTTCACCCACATTTCCAACCCGCATTTAATTTCTGCTTCCACACACGTCCCCCTCCCCTTACCCTTGCTCCTTACTGGCAGGCTCCTTCCATACTTCCACCTGGGGCACTGAACATGGCTACAGCCCAGCCACGTAGTACTGGCATGCAGCCCATACAGCTGCTTTCAGGGCTAGACTGTGGCTGTGCTCAATATCCCAGGCTAGAATAGGCATGGACTCTGCCAGCTCGAAGCAAGGGTAAGGAGAGGGGTGGGAAACAAAGGCTGGGGGGAAGAGGGAACTGCGGGGCAGAGGCAGGAGGAGAGCAAAGGCTGATGAGGAGGGAGATGGGTGGGCAAAGCTTGGTAGGGAGAGGAGAGGGGGACAGGCAGGGGGAGAAGTGGCAAGGGGGCAGGCACAAGAAGGGGCAAACTGTTTAATCTCCCCACACAGCTTGCTTGTCACACAGCTTTCCATGTATAGAACCTAATGATTGGGGCATCATCTTCAATTCAAGGTCATCCTGGATTCAGGGAAAATACAGTAATACACATGAAAGGGATTAAGACTGGGGAGAACTTGATAGCCAGAAATCTTACCCAAACTTGTAGGAAGCCTTTACTTCTCTGACACCTTCTTTCCAGTATGAGCTGGCAGGCTCATAGTTCAGCAGCAATGTAGTTCCATACTAATGAGGGGGAGATGAGATGGTGTTAAAAACCTCTGGTCCCCATCCACATTTCTAGTTTGTACTCCTGCTATCTCCAGGAGAGCAGAATCAACACTTGAGAAGATGTCACAGCTGGGAGGGTAGTTTTCATGTTTTAGGCCAGTATAGACACTTTAGAAAGCTCTTCTTGACCATGTGTCTTGAAATATTTGGGGCCAGATTCACCCTCCCACTCTTCCAGGGTTGTGTCAATTATTCTGCTGTAAATCAACTATCCCCTTTGCCCCATTTGGGAGACTTGCCCCTGTGGAGGACAGACAAACTTCAAACTAGTAGCCTCTTAGAGCCTAGGGGCTAAAGCAGAAGGTTCAGCCTTAGTTTCCCCAGGAACGCCTGACTCTAGTAAGGAATCCCTGACTATAGCCATCATGTGATGGGGTTGATGCATCTATGGCTTGCTGTTACATGGCCCTGTATTACTATGACCACTCACTGTCAGGTTTATATGTTCTCCAGTTTAGTTTAACATGCAGCCCCTTTCACCATGAATAATATAAACATATTTCTGCCATTTCCAACCCTGGCACAGATCTATGCACACTGTTAAACTTTTGCTCATCCTAATGGACCTACTCCTATGCTTAGATTTGGTTATATACTTGTTCAGCCTTGGTTTCTGTAGAGACATAACTGGGCAGTTTTGTGCCCTGGCAGCAGCAGGGCTAGAAGCTCCTATTTTTGTACCCCTGCCCCCCAGTCAGTGCCCAGGGATGATGACCCAGTTTCCCCCTTTTAGTTATGGGTTTTTGCAGGGTGCTCTGTAGAAGTCTTGGCTGGTAGGAACCAGAGCCAGGATATAATGGAGTTGGTATAACCACAACTTGTTATTACACAGTCCTGTGTTGCTATGATTGCCCATTGTAGCTTCCCGTGCCTCTCTCCCCGAGCGTCACACGTCTGGGTCTCCTTCAAACCTCGCCACCGCCACCTGGGTTGCACGGCCAGGCTACTGAGAGCAGCCTTGGGTCAGCTCCCCAGGGGTCTCGCCTGCCACATCTTTGATGATGATTAGTTCTTAAGTGGGAGGAAGATGTTTAATCCCATCTCCCCTGGTTCTTCGCAATGTTATTTGTTAAAGGGGTCCGGAATGCAACACAGATATACAATATCATGGCAAAACAGATGAAGAAGATTCACAGCTAAATATCCCTTGTCAACAATTGAGAGAGTTGTTAGATGAAGCAGAATGTGGCCACTGCTTGCCAGGTTCTTACAGCATAAAGTATCATTTGAGTCAGAGGCAAATAGCACATTACGGGGTTGGTAAGTGTCTCCAATATTTAAAAAATGGTTACTCAGGGAAAGACATTGCTATTTGATGCTGTACAGTGAGAGAGAAGGAAAGCTATTAGAAATTCTGCCATCCTTAATGAGAAACAAAATGAGGCATTTCAGGCTGGAGGCATCTTTCACAACAGCAGAAGACATGATGAGAAATGGCATTGTTCTTGACAGCATGCGTCGCTTTTCTGGCTTGGAAAGATGCATCATACTGGGTATCAGTTCTGTCCCTACCTATGAGGCAATTTCTGAAAACCTGTTACTATGTGTTGCATCCCGAGCTAATTTACAGCTTCATTTGCTGTATGAAAGATAGTGTAAGGTTGGAAAACTTCATGGCAAAGCTGAAGGTGTTGTCTGCAACAAGTCTCTGGACTCACTCCCATGACTGCCCATCCTGCTGCTGTTCTTTGCACTGCACTGCAGCTGTTGTCTGTTACTAAAGTAGCAACTCCCATGACCTCTTCTTGGCCCATCTCAAGGCCTATACTGCAGTCTTAGACCCCTTGATCCCTTGGTATGTGTTGATGCTGGCGGTTACACCTTACACGTCTTAAAATTCTGCCCTTTATTGGCTTCCATCATAGGTGGGTCCAGGAGTTTTTTAAAGCGGGGCAGGGGGGGTCCAAAGTAAAAACTGGCACGTTGGGGGTGGCTGCACCCCCTGCTCCTGGCCTTTCCCCACACCATAAGCAGCATCCGGGGATTTTTTAAAGTTCCCAGATCAGGTAAGACTCTCCCCATCCCCAACCCTTAGTGTCCCCTCTCTTCCCCTGTGTGCTCAGCAGGACCTCCAGCCCCCTCCCATGCCACTCTCTTATGCTTTGGGGCACAGGAATGGGAGACCCATGTGCCATTGCTGCTTCTGCCTGCTCCAGCTGGGGCTGCAGGGAACGGCTGCAAAGGGAGCCAGGCTGCACTGTAGACACCAATGGCAATGGGTGGGTTTCCCCTCCCTATGCCTGCTCCCCAACTGGTGGGGAACATCTGGTGGGACCAGCAAGGCAGGGGAGCCCACATGCTACCACTGCTACTGCTGTCCCCACTTGAGCTCCACTCCCACTCCCCACAGCCCTAGCTGGAGCAGGATAGAAGCCCATCTGAGGCTCCTGCAGCCCTGGGTCAGCCAGGGACAGAGATGGGGTGGGTCTCCCCTTCTCTGTATTCATATGTGTAAGTAAAGAGGGGCTTCTGATGTCAGCTTGAACTTATGCTGGCCAGAACTGAGCTCCCAATCTCCCCTCCCAGACTCTTCTTTTTCACTACAGACACCACTTACACTTTCCTTGTCACTCCAGCCTCTGGCCTGTGTCATCTTTGACTTGACCCTCTCCTGGGACCCACTGTTGCTACTATTTTTTCTTTCATGTGAATAGTATCTGGTCTTCTGTCCCTGTCTGTACAGCCAAAACTGGTCCAAGCACTCATGAGTTCATGTTGTCACTGCAGCAGTCTCCTGTTTTCTGGCTTCATCTCTGGAAGCTTTGCACCCATCACGTCTATCCAGAATGTTGTTACTAAGATTATTTTCTTGGTTTGTTGCTCTGACTAGATGGAGCTCCTCCTTGGCGCCTCTGTGGGCTCCTCACTTCAAGTTTGCACCAGGACCTTCAGGACGTAGCCACACACTACCCAGCTGATCTGGTAATCTACTGCAACATGGACTCCAGCTATCACTCCCCTTGAAAACCTCTGCCTTAAACCTCCTTGCCATCTCCTCCCTCTCTACCCTGTATAGACCTTAGTTGACTGCTAAATAGTGATAATTTAGACTAAAATAGCATTTGCTTGACTAGAGCTAAGCTAAGAGAATGGTGAAGGGGGGGAATGCTATAGTTCAGAAGATTTTAGAGAGGAACCTAGGTTAAAGTATATCAATTTTGGGTCACTTAGAGCTACTTTAATGATTTTATGCCAGGTAAACTGCATCTACAATAAAACTAGGTTTATGTTAGTGGTTGCAAAGAGATCTCTGCTTGACAACAAAAAGGTGCATTTGATTCCCATATTAGAATAATGCAGCTTCATATTATTGAGTAGATAACATATTAGGTATATCCAAACATCTACTAACCTTATTTGAGATATTTTTATTTCGTAAGTTTTTACAGTCTGGCAAAGTAATCAAGTATAGAGCTCAGATCCACCCAGGGATTTTTACTGAACTGCTCATTTGCAGATGAACTAAGGTTTGGGACTTTTTCAAACTTAGTCTTTGAAATCTAGGAAAAAGTTCCTTTTCCTTGTCAGGCTGCTCATCTAGAGATTTTTTTTAACACTTTAGGACTCAATATATTTAAGATTAATATCTTTCTATTTTAGATATGAGTAATTATTTTGATAATGAGCATTATATTATTTTTAATCATTACCTGTATTGTCATCACTTATTCAGTGCTAAAATCATATTAAAAGATCCTTCACTGTGTTTCTTGGAGTGTTTGGTTTTACTGGGACAGACGTTTTGAATCTTCCTTAGTCCCTACGACTTAGAAAATCCTTCTTGCAAGGGGGTGTGTAGCTGCGGTGGCCTAGGGTCCACAACAATACCTCAGTTTAATAAGAGCATACAAACAAGTCAGACTTATTTATACCCATAGGCATTAGCACAAAAACTGTAATATAACACATGAAGCCCAGCATGGAAACCTTTTGAAAGGGGTAATTTTGTCATCAGTGCAACTTCAAACTCCAACATTTGCAAAGACCCTTTAGGGTGAGAGTCTTCACCTTGTGCATAGTACGAGCTGTCCCAGGTGCCTCAAGGACTTTCGCAGTCACCCTGACCTCCCTCACTACCTTCTGCCGCCTTTTAAATGTCACTCGCTCTTTAGCAGTAGTCGGTCACAGTCTCCCCGGGCCTCTTTCAAGGGTGCATGGAGCGTATCAGGGAGCAACGCCGCCCTCCAAATCCTTTCAGAGGGCTCCAGGCAAAATGGCCTCTAACTTGCTAGCAGGAAGGGAAAAGGGCCCTTTTCCCTTCCTGCTAGCCCTCCAAGTAGCCTTGTAGCTATCTAGGCCTGGCTTTCCTGGGTTTGGAGTGGCCCCACCCCTCTGCTTAACTCTTTACAACCCAGGGGGAGTAGTTACTCCTGGAACACCTCTGGGGGCCAACACGATAAACGAAGAGAAATTGTCCCATCAAATCAAAAAGCTTCCTGCAATCACTCCTTAATGATTTAGTGCAATGACTATATGAGTGGTTCTCAACGGGTGCCACAGCACCTCTACTGTGTCCGAGGAGGACCTGCAGGGCATATCAGGATGAAGCTGCAGCCATTCCTGGTCCACCCTCCACTCCCCCTCCTGGGAGCAAAGGTGTAGGGTACAGTTCTGCTTTGGTCACAGCTGGGTGACACCCAGGACACTGGCTCCCAATAACTTTTGAGGTACAACCCATGGTGTTGGTTTGGGTCTGTAAGATCTGAAATCAGTGATTCTTTCAAGGGTGCCACAGGGAGCAATGCAATGTTAGCACTGTTGGGTGTGCAAACATGATTCACACAATAAACCCACAGATTTCCAATAGGAATCCGTAGTGTTAAAAACAGTCTGCCCTTTTGTGGCTGTCCTCAAAGCTATAATCCAGGGGTGGGCAAAATGCAGCCCACGGGCCAGGTGTGGCCTGCCAGGCCATTCTATGCAGCCCGCAGGGCCCCCCCCAAATTTAGAAAATTAATATTTATCTGTCCCTGGCTGCCTGTCATGCTGCCATTGATGGCTTGCCAAAACTCAGTAAGCGGTCCTCCACCCAAAATAATTGCCTGCCCCTGCTATAATCTGGGCCTGAGGGGTGACATATAAACTGAACAAATGAATGAACAGTGAGAATATATATCAAGACTAATAATGAAGAGTTGTTTAGAAGTCTGCCCAGGATGCCCTTAGGGTCTGGCTGCATGTAGAGAATGGAGTCCTGCTCATTAAAGCTTGTATGTCCTATTTATAGAGGGCAGATGTTTCACCTGCCAGGGCTGCCCTGTTCCCTGGCAAATTAATGGATAAAAGCTTGTCACCTTCACATTGAAAAGTACTTTGCGAAGTTAATCACTTTATTATCCCCAGTTTTCAGAGAAAAACCATGAAATTGTAACCCGGGCGGTACTCCAAGAGGTACCCCCTCTCCAACTGAGGGGATCAGAGCAGGTGCACAAGCGCTGTGGGGGTGTAGGGACTCTCCTCCCCCTATAGAGCAGAGCCAGACCACCAATGGGGACTTAACCATATGTCTTTTAATGAGAGAACAGTACTGGGACCATAACCAGGATAAACCAGGGGTATAGGGGACACTACAATGCCCCGAGGGGGCAGGATTCAACAAAGCTTAGACACTTACAATCTTAGACATACTCATCCAGTTGACGAAAGGCAGGGTTAACAAATTATAAAACACAAACAGCAAAACAAACAATGCTGGTTGGGGAAATATAAAAGGCACGAAATACAAAATGTCAAATGACAAGAAATATCGGGCCTAGGTACCTGGAGGGGGAGAAAACACGATGGACCCTTTCCACTGCTCCCACCCCGCTGGCCCAGCTCTTTGAACTCTTTCCTCGTGGTCCCTCGCTGGTCTCTCCTGAGTCAGCTGTGCTGCCCCTTTTATCCTCCTCCAGGGGACTCAAGGGGCCAATCAGGGGACATGGCAGGTGAGTCTCTGGGGCCTGATTGGTGAGGAAAGGGAATCTCAAGTCCTCCAATCATCTTTTGCCCCTTCAAAACCCCTGGGCAAAATCATCACCAGATTGATGAGGAAAGGGAATCCCAAGTCCTGCAATCATCTTTTACCCTGGCAAACCCCCTGGGCTGAGTCACTGCCAGCTAGCCCGTCACAAGATTTTGCATATTGTGTATGAAATGTGGTGGGGATTTGCAGGTTACAGGGATACATGTAGATATTTAGGTGTACATTATTCTTAGTAAGATGATCCTTGTTCATTGCCACAAGCTTGCATTTGCCTTTACTATATTTTAGGAGACACCATTCATTTCAGACACAAGACACTCTAATGTGCAGTGAACCTACCCTTTAAATAGCAACACAAACCACCACCACAGGAACTTCAACAAAGAACTGCTGACTCCAAATTAATTAAGAACTGACTGATAATGGTGGGGGATTGCAAGTTTCCAGCTCCTGATAGCAATACGTTTCTGAACAGGAAAGGAGGTCTCCTGTTGCTGTGCTGCTTCTGCAGATCTCCAGGAAAATACTTTTGTTAGCCTGATATCCATCAGTCACCATTAAACACCCCTATCTGCAGCACAGACTGCTCCCACCAGGGTGCCAGCACTTCTCTCTAGAACCCAGAAATGGCATTACACTGACTGAAGCTGTCCCAAGAGAAGTGCCTGCTGAAGCAGGTCTTCAGTCTCTTTGTCCTCCTTTGCACACAGTCTCTTTTTACTTCTAGATCTAGCTACAGATCTAGGGATGAACATGCTATACAGAAGTAAAGCTCTTCTGTGGTTGCGGTTTCCACGGCAAGGAGCATGACATTGGAAGGCTAAGCAATATGTTGAACTCTATACTTCTTAGGACATAGAGTTAGACATTACGTCATCCCTTGGAAAATGCCAGCTCTTAAGTTTCACTTGTTTCTTGACTATGGAAAAATAATAGAGCCATTCGGGTGCAAAAAACTCAGAAAGACCATAACAGGTCAACATGTTTTACACTATGGATTCCCGTTTGAAATAGCTTGAATTTCTCTCATGAATCATACAGGTGCTTGCACACCTAAGTGTGCTAATTGCACAGGTGCTATGGCACCTTTGAAAGGATTCCTGAGGCTAGTATTGCCTCAGCACCCTGGTTGAGAATAACTGGTCTAACTAGTCATGCAAGAATCATTTCTCACCCAAAAGAGAAAACACACTAAGCTTTCTCTCACTCCCTTGAAAGCTTCCTGATACAGTTACCGAGGACATTAACATGATGTTACTTTTGACAAGTCCAGTTTGGTCATGTGAGAGGGGCTAGCGTGGAAATTCCTGTGCACACTTTTGGACAAATACGCGCTTGCAAACACAGAAGCCTGGCTAGTCTCACTGTCCAGGCACCCAAACATTGCGACAGTCACGGTCACTAGTCGTTTTGGCACTCTCAGTCAAAGAGCCGTATCCTGCCCTGAGCTGAGTTTTTAAGACATGGGTAGACAAGGCCTTGGCTGGGATGATTTAGTTGGGGATGGTCCTACTTTGAGCAGGGGGTTGAACTAAATGATCTCCCAAGTCCCTTCCAACCCCACTTTTTATGATTCTGAGTCCTGCCTGAATTCAACTCTATTGCTGCACTAAATGACTTTACAGCATTGAATCCAGATTTACACTGTGCGACATGCTGGAAGGATGCATCACTTCGCCCTTTCACTCAGAGCAGATTAGAGCTGTAACATGGACATAGCGCTTCTCCATCAAGGAGGTATTTCAGAACAGATTAAAGTATGTACCCAGCAGCCTGGGCAGGCATGATGAATGGCTGAATTCTCTCACCCACCAGTGAACAAGCTGTCCAGTAGAAACAGGTGCTGTAAAAGAGCATTTGATAATGGTGTTAATTGTGGTCGTGCATTGATTACTGGCCACTTAACCAAACTGATATGGCTGAAAAAGGAGGAGAGTATTACCTCTCCGGGGACCATTTCTAGACAACCTGTAAAGACTTAATTAGTTTACCCCCAATAATTCAGCATGTTAGCAGTAGGAAAATGGACTAACATTGGACACGGCATAAGATTCTTACTGAGTTTGCTTCTTACTTTTTTTTCTCCTGGCGCTACCGAGCACAGTCGTGAATCATCAGAAATCCCTGTGCCTCCCTTGATGTCTGGATCTGAGGCTGTCACTTTAAAGGAGTGCTGTTGGGGCCAGGCCAAAAGCTGGAAATCGGGAAAGGTTGTTTCCTGAACCTCTAAGGACCCGTCCAAGCCTGATTCTAACTGTTTCCTAAAAAGCATTCCTGATTTTCTGGGACTTCCACAGAGTCACTTAGGCATCCAAGTCCACTAAAAATAGGATTCTCCTGTTGTTCTGAAAAAGGCAGCCTTCCTTATCTCTGTGTGCTTCTGACTCACCATTAACGGGGGCTTTCCCAACGTAGATGTTGACCACCAGCCCACAAGTCTGCCTCTTCCTCTGCCCAACACAACAAACATCTCCCGTCCCCGCCAATAACCTAACAAGGTCTCTTTCCAGCCCCTGGGACCGGTCATCCTGTGACACTATCCACTCCAAACTATCTTCAGAGGAATGCACTAGGCCAGGGGTCAGCGGTGGAGAGCCCACAGGCTGGATTCATAGAGGGAAGCGGCAGCAGCAGCATCACAAGCAGCTGCCAGCTGCCAGCGCTGGTGCAGCTCCCCTGGCACTGCAGCCAGGGAGTGGGGAGCTAGGAAAAGCGGCAGTGGTGCAGGTGCAGCGCCCAGCTGCGTAGCGGGGTAGAGGTGCCGGGAAAGCCCCCATGCCACTGACACCAACTGGCCAATGCTGGGCTGGAATCGGTTCTTCTGGCCCATAGCTTGAAAAAGGTTGCCAGCCCCTGCGCTAGGCTAGAAAGACAAGCAATTCATAGCAGGCATTAGGAGCCAACAGAGCCTGATATGGGACCACTTCCTTTTTCAAGTGTTCATAGTAGTACACCTGGTTGCGTCAAGGCAACTACTTTGAGGTAACCCCAGCAGAGACAGGAGATATTATTGATGCTAAGGGAGGCTCAGTCTACACTGAGAGGAAAGAAGTGGAAATCAGAAACTGAGAGGACTTGGTTCACTACCTGGACACAGGCGAAGCCAAGAATTAAGGGAAGTGGAGGGTTCTTCAAAGTTGTATGTCTTGCACTGCAGCCTCAGGAAGTCACAATACCTTTTTAATGCTGAGAGCTGCCAAGTCAGGGGAAGACAAGAGCTCACTGAGCCCATCCTGTGCATCTAATCCTCTGCAGGTGTGGAAATCGTCTCATTTTGAATGGAGCAGAGTTGATTTAAAGGTGCCATTTGACCTGCTCTAACAGAAAGGACATGTAGGTTGATGTTCACGTGGAGCAAATCCCATGCAATCAGTCGAGTTTTCTGAACTCTTCTGTTAGCCAAGTAGCCGGCTCCTGCTCTCCGCAGAGGTTTTCAGAAGTGACCAGGCAGCTGGGCAGTTAGTTGCTAAGAGCCCAACAGGTTCATGGCTTCTTGAAGAGGTCGCAAGTTGGCACCTCAACTGAAACAGTTCAACTCACTAGAGAAAAACTGGGTCTTTTTATTAACAGGGTCAGATCAGGAAATGGTCCCAGTTTCCCTAGTTTGGTGTTTGAACCTGCTAAAGTGAAACCCATGCCATTTCTGCATGGTTTCATTTAGCTTTGATAAGGAAGACAGGATCCTGGTGCAGGTCGCTGGGGGTGAGAGAGGATTATAGCACAGTTGATTTAGCCGATAACTCAGTTTTAGTTTTCATGTTTGTTGCAAGAGAATTGGAGAGCATTTTCTTCCTAATAGCAAACCTAACAAGACCAACAGTAATATCACGCTTTTCTACAGCATAATTACCAATAATTCTCCAAGTGTCGTGTTCAGCTGTTTCCCCAGTTTACTGTGGCTCTTTGAGGTACCATATGTGAATATTGACAGTGAGTTCTAGAAAAGACTTGAAGTATTTTGCCAGACGACTATTTGGCAACTGTCCGCCTTTTTCTTTTCTTTTTTTTAGCAGAGTGCTTTTGGTTTCCATTTCAGGGAAAAACAATTTTCAATTCTACTTCATGAAAGACAGTTTCCATTTTAGGGGAACGTGAAACTTAAGTGTCTGACCATAAACATGCACAGCTACTCAGTGGTTAAAGCTATTTGAGAGAGATTCTGAAGAATGACATTTATACCGTTTACAGGCTCCTGCTAAACAAGATGTTACTACACCAAGATGAATGTTTCCTAGTTCTCTTTGTGCATAAGGTTATTCTGTATGTATAGTGGGGGGGGGGTTTCTGTTATTGTGAGCCACTGCAAGCCTTCTTGGGATTCCTTCTAAATCTAAGGACTAAAGAAATAAACATTGCACTTCTGCATTTTCAGCCAAAGATAAGTTCCTTTCAGTCACTGTTGGTACTGGTTAATCTACATGGGTTTGTGTTGGTTGTTCTAACCGCACAGCACTAAGATCCAGGTCAAGCTATTTCATTGTAACAGGGACAGGTATTATCTTGTTTTGTAAATCAAAATGTTTCAATAGGTACAAAAATAGCAGCTGACATCAATGCTTCTGAAATTAAAATTGCACTAGCACTGATACAATATCAGTAATAAATATAAATCTAAAAGACGAAGATAACCTGAAACAAATGAACACAATTTTAAAGCCAAAAGTCAGAATTTGACAAAATGAAACAGAATTTTTTTCTTAGGAATTTTTCCCCCACTAGGATTTTCTTCAAAATCAATACTATTTAGCACACTCTTCCAGGCCATTGGAACAACTTTTTTTTTTTCTGGTGAAAACTTGTGCTTTGATGAAAATATGCTGACCTTTTCTATGTGTTACACAACAGGGGGGTTAGTTCAGGCAGTGAAGGTTCACAGTGTAAAGTCCAAAGCGCTTTGGTTCACCCTGTAGAGCAGTGGTTCTCAACATTTTCAGAGTTAAGGCAGCCCTTGGAAATGGCCAGTTCTTACCTTTCACTCCTTTCTTGACTGAAAAGCTAAGAACTGGCAATTTCCAAGGGGTGCCTCTGGGTGATCCTTTTCTTTGGGCATCCTGTTCCTAAAATGATCAAAAAGATACGTCTCCCTTAAAAGGATCTTGGAGTCATCACTGATGCCACAATGAACATGGGCCGACAGTGTGGGGACGTGGTCAGGAAGGCCAACCGTACCTTGTCGTGCATCCACAGGTGCATCTCGAGCAGGTCCAAGGAGGTGATCCTCCCCCTCTACGCGGCACTGGTCAGGCTGCAGCTGGAGTACTGCGTCCAGGTCTGGGCGCCGCACTTCAGGAGGGATGTGGCCAATATGGAGAGGGTCCAAAGGAGGGCCACCCGCGTGATCAGGGGGCAGCAGGGCAGGCCCTACGAGGAGAGGATGAGGGACCTGAACCTGTCCAGCCTCCACAGGAGAAGGCTGAGAGGGGATCTAGTGGCAGTCTACAAACTAGTCAAGGGGGACCAGCAGGCATTGGGAGAGTCCCTGTTCCCCCGAGCAATCCCGGCAGTTACAAGACACAACGGACACAAGCTAGCGGAGGGTAGTTTCAGGCTAGACATCAGGAGGTGTTATTTCACTGCCAGGGCAGCTAGGACCTGGAACCAACTTCCAAAAGAAGTGGTGCTGGCTCCTACCCTGGGGGTCTTTCAAAAAAGGCTGGATGAACATCTGGCCGGGGTTGTTTGACCCCAGTACTCTTTCCTGCCACGGCAGGGGGTTGGACTACATGATCTCCTCAGGTCCCTTCCGAGCCTACTAACTATGAAACTATGAAAACTATATGAAAAACCATTATCCATGCCTGGGAAAGAATCACCGGAAATGTGTCTGTGTGATTTGTCTCTAGAACAATTATTTTCAAGCAGGGTGCTGCAACATCCTGGGTGTCATGCAGTCTTTTTACAGGTGCCATGGGAAGCCTCGCAGAATCAGCACTGTTAGGTGTGCAAACATGTACACGATTCGCAAGATAAATCCAGAGACTTCAAAAAGGAATCTGCAGTGTCAAAAACATCCTGCCCTGTTGGGATCTTTCTGAGTTCTTTGCATCAGAAGAATCGCTCTATTATTCTTCCATAGTCAAGAAGGCTATAAAGAGCTTTCTGCTCTCTGGAATGGGGGAGACCTGAGGGCAGGCCTGACCCATTCAGAGCCCTGGGCCAGCATTAAGTTCTCTCTGCAGGAAGGACCTCTGGGCATCTAGGTGCAATGTTGGAAAAAGATGGGGAATAGTGGAGTGTTCAGTTATCTCCTCTCACTTCAACTGCTCCTGCACGGCATGGTCTCTGTTAGTGATACTTTCAACAGAGTCACTGTCCTCCTGAATAGTGTTCACATCTGCTCTCTCAACTGTTTTGTCTCCAGACTTTCCTCTTGGCTTCCTTCATTGCAAACATCTCAGCAGTCACACTGACATTCAGTTTCTCAGAACGGGGGCCAGATTTTTGCTTCCACCCTGATCACTAAAGTTTCTTGTCCTGCCTCCTATCACCCATTACCACAGGAACTCTGGCACCTAAAATCCTTGCAACCAACTCTGACCCAGGCCTCCCTCCATAGCTCCTGTATGCAGCAAGATTATTTTGTCCTGTCAGCCACCCTCAGGTGGTCATTGAAGGGACGCTGCTGTGCCTGCATGCCCAAATACAGACCTTAAATTGAAATATTTAACCTCATCTCAAATTTTTGAGTTTCCCCATACAATAGTATAGGTTCAAACACACAGCACAGTCTAAAAATAACAATTCCAAGATCTGCTTCAGGCATGCTGAGTAAAATACTATGGGAAAGGAATGGACTGCAATGCAATGATTTCCATTTGCTTGAATTTATTTTTCAAGTAATTTCATATTTAGATCCAGCATTGAAGGCTGAGCTGAGTGTATCATATTGGCCTCCTTTTTCCAAAACAGTGTATTCCAACCTAGGTCTCTCCTCCATGCGTGATCTGCGAACATTTCTATTTCCAAGCACTTTTTTTTTTATATTTAACTTTTCATTCTTGGTTCTGTGTCATGGGTGGCACACTGTTCGAAGGCAGTTTGCTTACAAATAACATAAGAATTGGATAACAAACTGCATGCAAAGTATGCACAATATTTTGTTATTTTAAAAGAATTAAGGAGATGAGACAAAAGTGACATTACTCTCTTTTGTGATGTTCTAATTAAGCTAACCTTCTTCAGCTTGATGTTGCAGATTTTGCAAACTTTATTTTGCAGATTTTCCTTTTTGTTGGCTGCTCCTGATCTCTATATCATGGCTTCTTTAGCACAAACTTTTTAGGTCTTTTCAAAATCATAGATCTACCCAGAGATCAGTCTTCAGCCACAGCTAGGAATTCAGGTTTAGGTATGCAGGTAAGAGAGCACGAGTCAACTGCTCGGGAACCAGCAGTGGGAAGGAGAGGAGTCAGCACACGTGTGTCCCGCACGCACGTGTGCCCCTTTTACCAACTGACTGACCGGAGGCGGCGGCGGCAGCAGCAGCAGAGGAAGCGGCAGCGGGGGCAGCAGCAGCTGATCCCCCGAAGGTAAGTGGGGCGGAGGGACCCGGCGCAGCTGAGCCGGATCCGGAGGGGAAGCCCCCCGGGTCCCATATAGATGAGCCGGTAGGGAGCCGCGCTCCCGAGCCGCGCGGCGCGAACAGAGCGTGCAAACAGGCGCGCTCTGTAAGAGCACGCCGGCGTCTGCGCAGGTGTTCGTGCCGGCGGGCGGGCCAGGAGGGCCAGGAGTGGGACTCCTGTAGGGGTAGGGGGTAGACACCGCGCAGGTCTACAAACAGCAGCTTAGAATGGTGTCTGCGAGGAGTGCTGCTAGGGCCTCTGCCCAGGGGGACAAGGCTATCAGGGGCAGGTCTGAGGCCTCCACCCAGACCGAGCCCATGGGGGAGCTGGTGTCCCCCTACCTCCTGGCCTGTGGGGTATCCCCAGCAGGGCCGGGGGGCGCAGAGATTGGGGGTCCCCACACCTGTCTGGCAGGTGCCCGTCTTAGGGCTCTGGAGGCGCAGGCGAGGGAGCTCCAGGAGGAGGTTAGCAGGCTGAGGGGGATCAGGGAGGCGGAGGATGAAATTGATAGTTATTTCCTTTCCCTGCAGGCCCAGGCACCCAAGGAAGAAGCACCCCGGGGAGTGCCCTCCGCAGCAGAGTGGCAGACGGTCACGGCCAGGACCGGAGCAGCTCCAAGCGAACCGGTACCAGCTTCTCCAGTCCGACTGGTGAACAGGTACGAGGCCCTGGCGACCCTGCAGGAGATGGAAGGGGAGGAGGAAAGCCTTGGGCAAGAAGAAACACCACGTTCTTCACACTCCGAACAGATCAAGAGATCCACGAGGACCCAGAGGAGGAGGCGACGAGTGCTCGTCATAGGCGACTCCATCCTGAGAGGTACGGAAGGACCCATCTGTCACCAGGACCCCTCGGCACGAGAGGTATGCTGCCTCCCTGGAGCAAAGATTTGGGATGTGACGGAGGTAATCCAGGCCAGGTTCAAGCCCACCGATTACTACCCCATGGTCCTAGTACATGTGGGTACTAATGATGCGGCCAGGAGAACCCCCGATCACCTGATGGTGGACTACTGTGCTCTGGGCGGCGTGCTGAAGGAGTTCGGTGCCCAGGTGGTTTTCTCTTCCATCCTACCAGTGACCGGACGAGGAAGATGGCAGGAGAACTGCATCCGAGAAACCAACTGGCGGCTTCGGCAGTGGTGTCTCGAGGCAGGCTTCGGCTTCCTGGACCATGACCCGCACATCACGACGAGGGACATGCTCAGCCGGGATGGGCTTCACCTGTCCCCCAAAGGTAAGCATGTGTTTTCTACTAGGTTGGCGGATCTCCTCCGGCGGGCTTTAAACTAGGCTCGTCGGGGGGAGGGGAGTACGAGGGCAGGGGAAGCTGTGGACCACCAAACCATGTGGCACCCACAAGGACAGCCCAGCCTGAAGAAGGAGAACATTGGAAACCTGCAAGCCATGGGGAGGCCAGCACTACGGCACAGGTAAGAAACAAGAAGGTAAGAAACAATGGGCCCCTTGGGACTCGGAGCGGGGGGGCAGCAAAGGCACCAGCCGCAGGGCTCAAGTGCCTATATACTAATGCTAGGAGCATGGGGAACAAGCAGGATGAACTAGCACTCCTGCTTGCACTAAACACCTATGACTTAGTGGGGCTAACAGAGACCTGGTGGGATTCATCCCACGACTGGGCGGTACATATTGAGGGCTATAGATTGTACAGAAAGGACAGGTCGGGGAAGAAAGGGGTGGGGGGGGGGTTGCACTTTATGTCAGTGAGCAATATACATCAACCCTCATCAAGACAGAATCCGAGGTTGAGGAAGTAGAAGGATTGTGGGTTAGGCTACATGGGGGGCAAGGAGAAAGGGATTTGGTGGTAGGGGTCTGCTACAGACCCCCACACCAAGGGGAAGAAATAGATGCAGGGCTCCTGAGGCAACTCTCGGAGACCATAAAAGCTAAAGAGGCGGTAGTCATGGGGGACCTGAACTACCCAGACATCTGCTGGGAGACGCAGACAGCAAGGTCCCATCGCTCACGCAGGTTTCTAACCTGTGTACAGGACCTCCACCTGACACAGGAGGCGCGTGGTCCCACTAGGGGGAATGCCATACTGGATCTGGTATTGGCAACAGGGGATGACATGATAGGGGACCTCCAGATCGGTAGCCATTTGGGAGACAGTGATCACCTAATAATAGAATTCAACATAAGACGTTGAGTGGGTAAGGTAACTAGTAGGGTGAAAGTGCTAGACTTTAGGAAAGCTGATCTCAATGCACTCAGGCGATTAGTCAAGGACGCACTGCAGAGTAGGAGTTTTGATGGGATGGGAGCCCAAGAAGGGTGGCTGTGCCTAAAGGAAACGATCCTTCGGGCACAAAGCAAGACGATCCCCGAGCGAGCCAAAAGAGGGAAAGGGGCCAGGAGGCTTCCATGGCTGACCAGAGAAATCCAGAGCAGCCTAAGGGCCAAAAGGGGAGCACATAAAAAGTGGAAACAGGGAGAAATCACCAAAGATGAATATACCTCCTCTGCTCGTGCTTGTAGGGAGGCAGTTAGGCGGGCCAAAGCTACCATGGAGCTGAGGATGGCAACCCAAGTAAAAGACAACAAGAACTTGTTTTTTAGATATATTGGGAGTAAAAGGAAGGCCCAGGGAGGAATAGGACCGCTGCTAAATGGGCAGAAACAATTGGTGACAGACAGGGGGGACAAGGCTGAACTCCTCAACGAGTTCTTTGCCTCAGTGTCCCTAAGCGAGGGGCACGACAAGTCTCTCACTGGGGTTGTAGAGAGGCAGCAGCAAGGTGCCAGACTTCCATGCGTAGACCCTCAGGTGGTGCAGAGTCATTTGGAAGAACTGGATGCCTTTAAGTCGGCAGGCCCGGATGGGCTCCATCCGAGGGTGCTGAAGGCACTGGCCGACATCATTGCAGAGCCACTGGCAGGAATATTTGAACGCTCGTGGCGCACGGGCCAAGTCCCAGAAGACTGGAAAAGGGCTAACGTGGTCCCCATTTTCAAAAAGGGGAGGAAGGAGGACCCGGGCAACTATAGGCCAGTCAGTCTCACCTCCATCCTTGGTAAAGTCTTTGAAAAAATTATCAAGGCTCACATTTGCGAGAGCCCGGCAGGGCAAATTATGCTGAGGGGAAACCAGCACGGGTTTGTGGCAGGCAGATCGTGCCTGACCAATCTAGTCTCTTTTTATGACCAGGTTACAAAACGCCTGGACACAGGAGTAGGGGTGGATGTCGTATACTTAGACTTCAGGAGGGCCTTTGATACGGTATCCCACCCCATACTGGTGAACAAGTTAAGAGGCTGTGATGTGGATGACTACACAGTCTGGTGGGTGGCGAATTGGCTAGAGGGTCGCACCCAAAGAGTCGTGGTGGATGGGTCGGTCTCGACCTGGAAGGGTGTGGGCAGTGGGGTCCCGCAGGGCTCGGTCCTTGGACCGATACTCTTTAATGTCTTCATCAGTGACTTGGACGAGGGAGTCAAATGTACTCTGTCCAAGTTTGCAGATGACACAAAGCTGTGGGGAGAAGTGGACACGCCAGAGGGCAGGGAACAGCTGCAGGCAGACCTGGACAGGTTGGACAAATGGGCAGAAAACAACAGGATGCAGTTCAACAAGGAGAAATGCAAAGTGCTGCACCTAGGGAGGAAAAATGTCCAGTACACCTACAGCCTAGGGAATAACCTGCTGGGTGGCACAGAAGCAGAAGGGGATCTCGGAGTCCTAGTGGACTCCAAGATGAACGTGAGTCGGCAGCGTGACGAAGCCATCAGAAAAGCTAACGGCACTTTATCGTGCATCAGCAGATGCATGATGAGCAGATCCAAGGAGGTGACACTTCCCCTCTATCGGGCGCTGGTCAGACCGCAGTTGGAGTACTGCGTGCAATTTTGGCTGCCGCACTTCAAGAGGGATATGGATAACCTGGAGAGGGTCCAGAGAAGGGCCACTCGTATGGTTAAGGGCCTGCTGACCAAGCCCTACGAGGAGAGACTGGGGCACCTGGACCTTTTCAGCCTCCGCAAGAGAAGGTTGAGAGGCGACCTTGTGGCTGCCTATAAGTTCATCACGGGGGCACAGAAGGGAATTGGTGAGGTTTTATTCACCAAGGCGCCCCCGGGGGTTACAAGAAATAATGGCCACAAGCTAGCAGAGAGCAGATTTAGATTGGACATTAGGAAGAACTTCTTCACAGTTCGAGTGGCCACCGTCTGGAACGGGCTCCCAAGGGAGGTGATGCTGTCCCCTACCCTGGGGGTCTTCAAAAGGAGGTTAGATGAGTATCTAGCTGGGGTCATCTAGACCCAGCACTCTTTCCTGCTTATGCAGGGGGTCGGACTCGATGATCTATTGAGGTCCCTTCAGACCTTAACTTCTATGAACCTATGAATCTATAAAGAACAGGCTCTGTCCCTGCTCTCCATAGCTGTAACTCAGGAAGAACCTCTTTTCTTCCTTTTCCTTTCAAAAACAAAGTGAATATTGAATTTGGGGGAGTGTACGTGAGAAAAATATAATACGTCACCTGATTAAAATAGGCAGTAGGTATCTCTTAACATTCACCCATCTTACCCCTCCTTATGTCTCTATTGAGCTTTCCTTCATCCTGCTTTTTATTGTTATTTTTTCTGAATGTGTGAACAGCTGTGAAATTTAATTTTTATTTCACCATTTTGCATAGCAGAAGGCACTATGGAATCTCTAGCACCAATACCTACCAATTCCTTGGAGTTTCTCAGAGGTCAGGCCTGCTAATCAAACTTAATGTTTGATTTTTTGACCTGTACGATATTTCCTTTGTACTGATATGATATTCCCTTTTTGCTGGTGAAAGGCAGCTGGGATCTGGAACTAGAGCTCTGCACACCTGCTGGGAGCAGCATGGCATGGTGGGGCAGGTGCAAGAGGAGGAGCTGCTGCTGGAGGAGGGTGCAGAGCAGCACCTGTCCAGCTGCAGTCACACTGAGAACAGCCACTGGAAGCTGCTTCTCCTCCTGCCCCTGCCCCGTGCTGCGCCACACCATTCCGGGTGTGAGGGTGAGCAGCTTCAGCCAGGTGGCTCCTGCCCCAGCTCTTGGCTGCCTTTCTGGGAGCTGGAGCCCCATGTGCAGGAGCAGAAGTAGGAGCAGCTTCCAGTAGGCTGTTCCCAGGGTGGCTGCTGCCAGCCAGGTGCTGCTTCTCATCCGCCAACTCCAGCAGCAGCTCCTCCTCTCGCTCCTGCCGCACTGCACCACACTGCTTCCGGCAGATGTGTGCAGCTCCAGCCCCACATCCCAGAACTGGTAAGACCCGGAGAGTTGTAGCAGATGGAAGTGAATCATCCTGGAGCTTTGTGACCAGTGCTGTCCCCCAAGGCTCCATCCTGGGGCCTGTACCTTTCAATGTCTTTATTAATGACCTGGACACTGGTGTCAGAAGCAGACTGACCAAGTTTGCTGATGACACTAAATTTTGGAGTAGAGCGTCCACATCCAAGGATAGGCTGGTGATCCAGGCTGACCTTGATAGGCTTAGGAAGTGGGCAGATAAAACCCTGATGTCATTCAATATCTATAAATGTACTCCACCTTGTAGGGATGGGGGGGAACCGCATCACGCTTATAGGCTCGGCAGTGCTACACTTGCTAGCACCACAGCCAAAAGGGACTTGAGGGTCATGACTGACCACAAGATGAACACGAGCCACCAATGATGTCACAGCTGGTAAAGCGAACAAAACTCTGGCTTGCATCCATAGATGCTTCTCAAGTAAATCTCAGGATGTCATCCTCCCACTGTACTTGGCCTTGGTGAGGCCGCAGCTGGAGTACTGCATCCAATTTTGGGCTCCACAATTCAAGATGGATGTGAAGAAGCTTGAAAGAGTCCAGAGGAGAGCCACGCACATGATCAGAAGGCAAGAGAACAGGCCTTATGAAGACAGGCTGAGAGCCATGGGACTCTTCAGCCTGGAAAAACGCAGGTTCCAGGGAGACCTGGTGGCAGCCTATAAGTACATCAGGGGTGTGCATCAGGATCTGGGGCAATGCCTGTTCACCAGAGCACTCCAACTAAGACAAGGTCCAAAAGTCACAAACTCCTCCAAGATCATTTCAGGCTGGACATAAGGAAAAACTTCTTTACTGTCTGAGCCCCCAAGACCTGGAATAGACTCCCCCCAGAGGTGGTGCAAGCACCAACTCTGGACACTTTCAAGAAGCGTTTGGACGCTTATCTTGCTGGGACCCTTTGACTCTAGGTGACTTCTGCCCCTGGGGCAGGGAGCTGGACTCTTTCTTTCGAGGTCCCTCCCATCCCTAATGTCTATGAAATCTATGAAACTGGAGGTGAAGGGTGTAGAGCAGCACCTGATGGTTTGCGAGCACATGTACATGTACCCCAGAGGGCAGGAACATGTGACCCCAGCCTCTACTGCCCCTCCCACGCCACTCCTACCCACTCACAGCCAAATAGGGAGTTTTGGTGAGTTGTTGGGGAGGAGGGAGGTAAGTGGCGGTGCTGACTTGGCCCACAACAGCTGATCAAGACTCCCTATGTGGCCCTCAGGCCAAATAATTGCCCACCTCTGGGCTAAGGTGTGAAAACTGCCATATAAAATGACTATGGAAATGAGTGAGCCTTAGGAAATGTTGGACTTCCCTCTTGTGCGGTGACTCACTCGATGACTGCAATTATCATGTGTGGGTCCATGCTCAGGCCCTTGGGAGAAATGATATATCCCAGAAATTCAGTTGAGGTTTTATCAAATTCACATTTCTCGAGCTTGGCATATAAATGGTTTTCCTGGGGCCTCTGTAAAACCTGTCTACGTGATGGGTTGGGTCATCAGAAACAAAATTAAATGTTGTCTAGGTAGATTATGACAAACTGATCCAGCATGCCCCAAAAAGTGCCATTGCCAAAATGATGGAATACAGCAGAGATATTACAAAGCCAAAAAAAGGCATGGCCATATATTCAAAATGCCCATACCAGGTCCAAAAAATGGTTTTCCATTTGTCGCTCTCTTGCATTCAGACTAAATTGTGGGCCTGTAACAGGGAGCCTTCTGGGGGGTCGATCTACTAATGCCCCGCCCACCTGTTCTGGGCCAACCACCGGAGATTTTTTATATTATGGGAAAATCTCAGTTAAGAGCACAAGGTTGGCCTGCCACTAGGTAAGGTCCTTTTCAGTGGGGAGAAAGTGGTGATTTAGGACAGGAACAATTGATGCTAGCCCGTGAAAATTCCTCTCTGTTCCCATGAAAGCTCATCCCCCATCAAGCTGTGATGCTAGATGGTGTCTTCTGACTGTAGAATAACACATTCCTTTCCACAGTTTTGTTGGAAAAGACCTGGCAGAGTTATCACAAATGTGGGGCCTTTAGCTGATTCTGGAGCTATGTGACCTGAGGGAGCAGGGTAGGGTTACTAGGCTGCTTAAACAGCTGGCATAACCAGACAGCAGGGAACTACATTTCCATTTCCAAGCAGAACCTGCAAGGGGTGAGAGACTGCAATACATGAGAAGAGGCAGAGGCAGACAAGATTCTTTGGGGAAATGTGATATCTTTTATTAGACCAACTAATAGTTGGAAAATTGTTCTTTGCAAGCTTTTATGCGCAAATACCCTTCTTCAGGCATAGGGAGAGAGCCTGAAGATGGGTGTTTGGGCCACGCAGGTGGTCCGGTTGCTTAAATAATTACACGAGTTGCTCCAGCTGGCAAGACTCAGGCCAGTGAATCCGTAAACGAACTAGGCATGCAGGAAAAAGGGTACGTCGAGGGATGGCACTCGGCGACGGGGAGAAAAATCGATAGTTGATCAGGCTATCGATTGGCTCAGCCACGAGTCAGGAATCTTCAAAGTCACTCTGCAGCGTGCTCCAAGTTCTCCGACGTGGGCGGAAGTCGCACAGAATTGTATACGGCCAGCAAGCCAATCGCTAGCCGCCACATAAGAATAATTTAGAACTGGCCAATAGTGGGACACAAATTTGCATACGAATGGCGGGAACTCTCTTGCACCAGAGTTTTCTATTGCAACAGAAAACTTTTGCTGTGCAAGAGACTCTCATGTGGCGGGAAAATTCCACCATGCCGAGGCACCAAAATCATTGGGTTGTGACATGCCCCCTTGCCGACGGCACAACTGGGATTTTAGACACGAGCATGTTATAAGGAATTTTTCGTTTAAGGACTCGTTGGCCTTACAAAGCTCAAGCAACCAACAAATATATATATATATGTACAAACAAACAATTTCTACAGACCGGTCTTTTTAACAAACTACAAAATACAATAACTTATACATAGAACAACAACTATTGGTCATCATCTGATGGGAGAACATCTGTTTCGGACTCCCCTCTCTTATTAGCTAGTGAAATGCGGTTCATAACGAAGTACTCGTCGCGAAACGTCCGTCTTCTCCCATAGCAGACAATGCCAATTAAAATACTTCCCAGTACTAGAAAGAGACTTACCCCTACTGCACTACCGATGATGGTACCCCGACTGCGTCCCTGCATTACTGTTAAGGTTAATGTTGACGCTAAACCCGTAATGCTATTAGTTGAAGGATACCATGAAACCGTGGGTGATCGCGTGGTAGTGATGGTGGAGAGATCTAATACGTAAATAGTCTTTTGATTGCTTCTTTGACCAAGGGAATTTGTCACCCTCCAAATGTCAGTCCCGCCATGATTGTGGGTTAGTGGGCTATTGAAATGCAGAGTATTGTTTACAGACAGTAAGCCTTTAGGCCATTGTCCATCTAATCTGGCCCAGGCAAACTTTAGAGGTGGTGGATTGGAATTAGTTTTGCACTTAAGCTGAATATTTCTTTGTCCAACAAACCAATTTTTATCACAGCCAGTTATTGACACTTCAGGAGCATATTGGATGTCTAGTACGTGAGAGTATCTTATTTCTTTGTTTAAAGCTGCGTGTTTCACGATACAAGTTATACGTCTTCCCCTCGCAAATTTAGTGGGAATGATCTTATATCAGCTTATAACTGTTACCGTTCTATTTGGAAAGGAAATTGAACTACACTCCATTTTACCAAAGTCTCCTTCCCAACTTATATTTGCAGCGGGTTTCCCAGTGGCTGCTGTACAAATGGCTGCCACTGCCCACTTTCCATCATCTATTAGAGAATTTGGCCCCTTGGTAAAACTTACAGTGGGCTCAACCAGTAGTTACAATTGTTAACGATTATGTATTTCCCAATGGGAATGTAGTTACTTTGCATATATACTTTCCTTCACCATAGAAACTCACATTATGCAGACTGATCGTCGCATCAATGGGCGAAGAACTAGATAACACCCTCCCGTGGTATTTTCTTTGAATAGAGGGGGTAGGTGTGGGTGGATTGTGGGGGGACTGCGGGTGAGTGTGGACTGTGTGAGGGGGCTGCTCAGGAAGGGTGGGTCCTCTGCCCCCCAACAGGGCACAGCCCCCCAACCTGCACATGGACTGCTGCCCCCAGGACCACAGCCTTCCCCCCCTGCCAGGCCCAGATACCTGCACGCACATCCCACTGGTAGCAGCAGTGAGCACTGGGGCACTTGGGACCTCCTGACACATCCCCCCACGCGGCACGGAGCAGCGCGGCTCGGCACTGGCGGCTTCTCTGCCACATCACCTGGGCCCACTCACGGAGACCGCCTGTCATGCCGGACCATGTCCAGTGTGCACGAGCACCACGCACCATTGGGCTGGGCCTGTTTCATGCATGCAGGACCCATCCCAGCTCAACAAGCGGAGCGGCACAAGGTCCTGAGTGACAGCGCAAGTGACCCAGAGCCACCCGAAAGCACACAGTGCCACACTCAGCTGGGCCAGGCCCATGCGATGGGCCAGACGCAGTGACAGGTGCCTGGCAGCCAAGGTCGAGTTGCACTGCCCCCCACCTGCATCCTGTACTCCCCACACCCGGGCTGGGCAACCGGCGGGCGATGCCCTGCTGCCACCTACCCAGCCGGGGCAGGGAGGCATGGGATGTGGGCATGGCAGTGCTGGGAGTGGGGTCTATGCCCTGCTACTGCTTGCCCCCTTCCGCCCGGAGCAAGCTGCACTTCACTGTGCCCCTGGCCCCCGCCAGTTCTGGCTGGGCAAGAGGCAGCAGGGCATATCCCCCACTCCCAGCATCCTGGGCCACCCTGCCCTCCTCCCCATGTCCCAAGGCCCCCTTCCCCAGCTGGGCAAGAGTCAGAGGAATCTGCAAACACAAAGGAGTACAGGACATGGAAGCCGAGTTTCCAATGGTTTTGAATATTAGTTTACTTTTCATATCACAAGAGAGCCCGTTTCCTTGGGCGAAGAACCTTGCCTGATAGGTAAAGCAGAGAAAGGTCAGTGGGCACGTCTGCTCTGCAGGAGCTCCCTCCTGGGCAAAGCGCATTGTGTGGTCGGTGTGGTACAGATACGGGGGGGTGTGATTGATTAACCCCTGGATCCGAGCAGGCCAGGGACGAAAGGGTTTGGAATCTCGTTTCCCTTTTCCTTTACTCTTCCCGCCCAAGAAAAATCCGAAGCCAATATAACAAATGAATGCTTTACTCACACTACGGAAGTACAGGGACTCGCGCTGTCGATGCAGAGTGTAGGCACCTTCAGTAAGAGTTAGACCGTGGAGCACGTAAATGCTCCGTTCACAGTTCCGCGCCGGCAGTTCCCTTTTACAATAACTTCCAAAACACAAACCAAACCGTAGGGGACCCGAGAGCTCGTCTCGCATCCAAGAGATGCAGTTAACCGATATAGGGGCATCCAGGGGGAAGGGAGCCGTGGACGCAGGACCTCGGTGAGGGTGATCAAGCCTCTCCGATGTCATTTTTTTATCTACCATACCGGCGTTTGGTCACCCTTTATCACAGTTGGGAATGCCACCGTTTCTTTCAGCAGGCAAGGTTCTTTGGGTAAACGCGCTGTCTTTTATTAGACCGACTAAATACCCATTTCATATCCCCGTCACCGACCCAAGGGGACCTAGCACACCCCCACCCCACGCAAGTACCCGCCTGCCGACTAGGGCTCCTAAGGCCCCGAACCCCGCGCCGCGGCTCTCGGCGGCGACATGGCGACGAGGATGGGATACGGGGAAGACGCAAGGGAGTTGGAATTAGTTAAAAACTGCCCATGGCGCAGTGGGGAGCGCCTGACGTCCAATTCGGATGATCTATGGGCACACATTGCCTACCATCAGGCCGGGGGAACAGGAGCAAACGCAGTCACTGGTTATTTCTCTCTGAGGGGCGAAGCGGGAGAGGGAAAAGAGTGGAGCGCTAAGCTCGATGTAAGGGCCCTGGGCTGTGTTGTGGGCAGAACAGGGGTCGTGTATAGACCCTGGGACGAAGCGGGAACCCTGTCCCTACATCGGGTAAAAGCGGCGAGCGTAGCGGACCCGACCCCTGCCCAGGAGTTTGCCCGCTGCATCCGCCACGTAGGGGAGGGCGGGGAAGGAACACCTCCCGACAAGTTTAACTGCCCGACCATGGTACCCCAGTCACGCAGTCACGAACTGTTCACTCAGGTCCGTAAGAATTTAGAGACGGAGGGCCGCACCGCGACCAAATGGGCAGGCCCCAAACGGGACAAAGGAAAAATGATTAATGTTTTATTCCGCGCAGTTGTCAATGCAACGCGTGATATTGAAAATCTAAGCAGCCAGTTAATAACTGTAGGCAAGGCCGCAGCAGAAGCAGCAGCGGCGGAACCCCTTAAGCAGCCGCTAGAAAATGGCGCCGAGAAAAAAGTGAGTCGCCCGGAGGACCCGGAAAAGAAGGGCGGAGCTTTGAAAGAACAGGCGGGAATCCAGGTGATGGCCCCGCCCCCCGGGGAGGCGCCGTCCCCAACGGTTCCACCCCCTTTTTGTAACTGCAACCGAAACCAGCTTCCCTCCAGCGCCGCCCTAGAGCTGGGGAGGAGCGAGGCGGCTCCAGGGCCGGTAGCCCGGCCAGCAGAATCCACACCACCTCCTTATGAAAACGGAAGAAAGGGCAGTGAGTCATTATATCCTGTTTTGCCCACTCCGCCCCCGGAGCCTCCTCCGACACAGGCCCTTCCCATAAGCATAGTTAAGTATATGACTAATCCACAGGGCCAAATCCAAGCAACCACAACGCTTCGTACCCGCAATCAAGCTGAAATGCAAGAGCTATTTAAAGAATCAAAAATTAAACCTGGAGAGACTTTAGCTGTTTGGCTCGGTCGACTAGTGGTCGAATTTGGCTCGGAATTACTGGACCTAGAAGAGGCCTGCTTCCTCACCCGCCAAGCGGCGTGGAGTGGGGGACATGCTACTGATCTTGGATCAGTGCAAAGGAACACTGCTTGGAATATCCCACTGCCATCGCTTGTAGCAGGACAGATTGCACAAAAGTCCCATGTGTGGCATGATGGACGGCCAGAACCAACACCAGCCGAGCAGTTGCTATTGGCCATTATTGGAACGTCGTACTGCACTTGGCAACCCGGACGCTGACCACTGGGATTAACAGCGCAACAGGCCAACGGACCGTGGCCACACCGATACTTAACAAACCTCGGAACGGTCCCCACCACTCCGGAGGCCATGGAGGCCTGCGTAGAGGTTTACGGAGGGTCTCATGCTATTACCCTCCGCCTCCTCCTCACCCCGCAGGTGGGCCAACAAGCCGGAAACATCCTAAGTCAACTCGGACGTCTTCAGGCCCTAATGAAAACAGCCAGGTCCTCAAAGAGCGTGCATTGGGCCACAGAACCGGACCCAAATTCAGCGTGCCCTATTGAACGTCGCGATGGGCCGTTTCGACTGGAACCAAAGCCACCACTAGAGAGGACAGCGAGAGAAAAAGCTATGTTCTGGTTCCTGTTGAACGAGTCCGGCCTCACCAAACAGCAACTGCGCGCCCCAAGGGACGAAGGACAGAAGGCACTTGCCGAAAAATTGGTCTTTAAGTACAACGAAAAGCCAAAAAACGAGTAATGGCCGCCGGTCGAACCGGTGGCCACGCTTCCAAGCCTGACCCCCTGGACTCACGTCCATACACCAGCCTCATTGTCTATAACCCCGCTAACCCCACAATGCAGCGCAAGATTTCTTTCCTCCTTGACACAGGGGCACAAGTCAACGTTATAACCCCTACGACACCTCATGAAAAAACCTCAAAAACCATCATGGTGCAAGGACTGAACGCAACAGCAGCTACCGCAAAAGTCAAATTCTGGGTAGTCAGTCACAACAAGCCGCTTGAGGCAGTCCTAGGGGGCATAAACATCCTAGGCATTCCCGGCATCAAGGCACTGCAGCTAAAAGAACAGATACTACAAGCCCTCCCACTCTCCGTTGCTGAGCCCAATCAACACCACCCTACGCTCTGCAATATATCGACATGGCGTTAGAAGCCAATCCCGACCAAGGATCCTTTGAAGGGGGCACTAGCTAAACTTCTGCAACGCCTTGAACAGCAAAAATGCATTCAACCGATAACAGCCAGCACTCGACTCTCACCGGGATGGGGAATCGCAAAGCCAGGAAAGCCTAACGAGGTCCGACTAGCGGTCGATTATCGCGAAGCTAATAGGCGATGCCAACCGCTCACGCAACCTAGTCCATCTACGCTGCCCCAATGCTTATATGAAATGGCGCAATTTCAAAAGGACATGTGGTTTGGGACAACTCTTGATCTCAAAGACATGTTCTTCTCCATTCCAATCAACGATGCCCAAGGGGTGTTGAACATGTGTGTCAATGGCACCATGTATAAGTGGACACTCTGCCCGCAAGGGTACCGCAATGCGCCAGCGTTAGCCACAGGTGCCATGAATGACACGCTGAAGAAATTCCGCACCTCCTACATTCTATGGGCCTGCTCGGACAGACAGTTTTATACTAACCTCCCAGCTACCTTAACAAGTGTTCAATGATTTCTGAGTACGGTGTTGCTCTGCCCTCCCTTAAATATTGATACATCACACCTGAGTAGTCTGGCTGTACTCCATCGCTATAAGCTGTCATGACCCAAAGGTCTGATTTTTTGTGTGTGCTCCAAGAGGAACATGAGCTGGCAGTGTGACGAAGCCATCAGAAAAGCTAACGGCACCTTATCATGCATCAGCAGATGCATGATAAACAGATCCAAGGAGGTGATACTTCCCCTCTAACAGGCGCTGGTCAGACCGCAGTTGGAGTACTGTGTGCAGTTCTGGGCGCCGCACTTCAAGAGGGATGCGGATAACCTGGAGAGGGTCCAGAGAAGGAGGAGGGGTGGAGCCTCGTGGGACGGCATGGGAAGGTCCAGCCGGGAGCGGGGGGGAAAAAGACCCCCGAAGAGAAAGGAGCGTTGGCGGCGGAAGGGAGTCACTGGGAGGCCCCGGGGCAAGAGAAGGAGGCGGCAGGAGCGGCGGACCCTGAAGAGGAGGAAAATGGAGGCCAGAGGACAAAATGGAGGGTGAAGGTAACCCTCACCTTTGAGGGGTATGAGGGGAACAAGACTCTGAGACGCGGAGACTTTATGGCCGAGGTCCTCTTTA